>NC_135504.1:86734663-87067840 GCF_052857255.1 Amblyomma americanum
CTGTTCGGAGAGCGACGATGATGGTTTCGGATGCCGAAAGCTCGCAAACTTGTGTCATGTGAAAACACAAACCAGTCGCTGTATTTAGTGGCGATTTTACATGTTCAGTGCAACGGCAGAGTAATTGCAGTGAATGTGCGCTCAGCTGCATGGCTTTAAAGTGAGGCTGATTAGTATCTAATTGAGCTTGTGGTGAAAAATTTTGAGTTTCTAAAAGTGGCTCGCATAAATGGGTAACATACTGGATCCTTAGAGAAGGCAAGCGGCTGGCACAACCTCCGCGGCAATGTGACTGCGGCTGGCACAAGACAGGGTTAATTTAAGAGATATGGGGAGAGTCCTTTGCCCTGCAGTGGGCATAGTCAGGCTAATGTTAATGACGGTTAAGCAGCTCGCCGAAAAATTTTTTTTCTAAATAACGAATGAAGGGCGACAGCAATGGCAAAAACATAAGAAAATTTTATTACCATTTTTCAAAGCGAACGGTGATGTTTACAATTTTTCGAGGGAGAGCAGTATTCTTGTGTGGAACAAAGGAATGAGCTCCACACGACTGGGCGCGAGCGGACAGCCTGATTTTATGTTAGATATTAGAAAGTGTTCTTAGCTCTCAATAGGAGAATGCTTATGTGTGTTCTCCAAATGTAAATCACATTACCTTGGTGCCGCTGAGCTCCACCAAGACAACTTTTGCACTGGAACTAGTCATATTAGCCACAATTTGGCCTGTTACAAGTAATCGGATACCGGAAATTGGACGGTGTAAAACAATACGAATTAAAGGACAAATTATTCAGTTCGTGAAACAAATCTCGGATAGCTCACAGTTTCTCTGTAGACGTCTTAGTTTCTGGTAAGGGAGAGTTTCTGCTTCCAAAAAGACTTTAAAAAACTCACAGGACGGTTACAACTATAACTCGAGATTTAGCGATAGCTGTGCAGGCAATTAGTTTGGGGATATTTTGAGGTACAAAAGATACAGTGATCCTATATCGTAAGTGATGCACCGCTGCACTGGCAGGTGGCGAGCCACCCATAAGGTTATGCGACCCAGGTTGACGGTGATATAAGGTGAGTGCGTTAATGACTTGAGGGTGCGTTAATGACATCCATGGGTGGATGTCATTAACATATCCGCTGGTTATATTAACAGTGATGACGCCGTACAACTATGACGCGCAAGCTAGGGACGGGCGCCTAACAGCTGTCGCTTTAAATGTTATGTAGCTTGTTTCCGCATCCATATGGCACTTTTCAGATGGATAGTGGTCACAGTAACTCCGTCGTACATGTGTGCCACTCTGAGTTCTCAACACATTAGTTTAACATGCTAATTTAAAAACGTCCTGTGCAGACGGCATAGCAAAACCTTATCGATGCTCGTGGACAACTTTCTGTGGCAGTGCAGCAGAGATTAGGCAGGAAATGGATGCGCCTTTGCCCCCATGCCATGGTGTGCTTGTGGACTGTGTTGTTCGGACTAGGGAGCGGGGAGGTGATAGGAAGAAGTTTTAGAGACGGTGCGGGGTCCCATGCGAGAAGTAGCCCACTCTCCAAGCAACAGGGACAATGGCCCGTATTCTTCTCTTCTAGCCTCTACTGCAGTGCCACAGAAAGTTGACCGTGAGTATAGGACAGGGTTCTTTGTAGAGACATGGGTGAGGCCTTTGCCCTGCAGTGGGCATAGTCAAGCTGATGATAATGATAGAAGCCTTCCCATGAAGAGACATAACGGATCCAGGAGAGCTGTATGAGCTCAGTGTGGTTGCTGCAATGTATTGTTATGTTCTTGTCAGGCTACATGCGTAACAGTGCACGTGTTCACTGCTATCATGTCATGTTTGAGGCCTTTTCGTGTAGCTTTGTGCGCTTCGGATTTTATTAGTGGCGAGAGAGAAGAAAATGCCTGTAATGAAAAAGGCACAATAGTTGGATGTTCTGCTTACATTGCCTAGAATTTTGATTCTACCAATTCAGTAAAGTTCCCATGCACACCTCTTCTGCAATGTGAACACGAATTGGCCTGTATGGAAGTAAAATCTGCCCAAGTGCCAGTGTAAATTTCGATCACTAAATATATGGAATGCTTACTCTTGGAAGCAAAGGAATGTTCCCACTGTAAAGCACAGTAACTTGATGCAGTTAGCAATAGAAGGAGGCATGTTTTCTTATCGAGGAGGTTGAAACGTCGGTTAAAATCTTCGCACCTGCAGAACATCGCATATTTTGAAGAGGGAATTTTTTACCATTGCAGACGAGCAGGAAGATACAAGGGGTCAGTAGGATCGCAGGAAGGTAGCTGCTCTCACATTCACCAGACTTCCCACATCTAAGGAAAATTGGAAAACGAGAAGGCGTTGAAGTGTTTTTGGCACCCATCAGATTGTCGATGATTTGCAAAAAGACAAATCCGTGCGTTAACCAAGAGAAAAAAGTATGCATAATTGACCATGAGAAATGATTTATAGTTTGTGATGAAGGTTTTTACTATGTACCGTTGCCAACCATAAGTATTCTGTATTTTAGAGATGGAAATCTACCCCAGGATTTGGGCAGCATACCCTTCCCTTAAAAGGGAGTGTGCTAGAAGACAGCTTATACTCTACCATTACTCCTCTATAGGCTAATTGGTGCCTAGAGTGTACCAGTGATATAGTGGAGACAAACTGCCCACGTGATAGGAAGCAGACATTGTGTCCAGAATTGTTTCTCTGGAGGCATGTGCGCCATGTGAGAGCTGCCTGACGGATTTGTTTTATCCTTTTTATTACCCGAGGACTGAAAAAAAGCTGGCTTAGAGCGTTGTGTATGGCAGGTAAACCTGCACGTAACTGAGGGCCTCTGTGCCATCTTTACGCACACCTCAGGCAGTGTTCAGTAGGCTTTTGTTTACAATTCTTTCTCTTGCAATGCGTTCGTCATCTTACGCGTGCCCGTCACACAGACCTGCCTCAGTCGAGCGAAGACGTGGCTCCTACTCCTCCCCCGAGCAACTCTCACCACCACCACCACCACCATCACCACCAGTCGGCGCTCATGAACGGCACCAATGGCGTTGGGGCCTCGCCCCAGCAGCCCAACGTCACGCCCAGAGCGGTGCACTTCCAGGTCAGTATCCGTGGGTCCTGCTAACGAGACTCGCCGCAGTGGCTAGGTGGTTCCGGTATTCCGATCCTGGTCTCTGCTGCCATGTCTCGATGGAGGCAAAATGTGCTGTGCGATGTCATTGCACGTTAAAGAACTGCACGTGGTCGAAGTTACTCCCGAGTCCTTTCTCTCTTGCCTCTTTCTCTCCCTCCTTCTTCCATTCCCTGAGTACCAGTTCAGGTGTCCACCTCTTGGCCAACAATCACTGATACATAATTGATGTTAGGTGCAGCTTAGCAGTTATTGACACTCCTCGCATGGCAGTCTCCATGTGCAAAGGTTCAGCCGCAGTGGCAGCTAGTAGGACGGCAACTTGCCGGCACATTAGTGATGCTGGCACCTTAATTGTGGGGGTTTCATAAGTAAAAATATATTAAAGCGTTCTAGTACGATTAGTGAATGGGTAGTATGTTGTTCGGAGGAGCTGTGAGTGGCGCATGCTGTTGAACGAAGCGATATGTGTTCCCAAGTTATCACACCGCTGCAGGCTACTTGATTGACTTCCTGTCTGCAGGACACGATATAGGCCAAATACCGTAGACGAGGACATAGTGCGTGAAGCCAGTTGGCAGTGGTCCGTCAGGTAAAGTGTACCTCGCAAACCTCAGAACTGGGCTCGCAGCCGCATCGTCATCCTCTAGCCAGTGATGTCCCACTCAGAGAATTTCCTCCTTTTCGGGGAATTTGAGGAGTAAAATTTGGCGAAAAGGGAATTTTTACGGAGTTTCAGGGAATCCTGCAAATCGAAATTGCCTCACTTTTCCCAAACTGACACAGTTTTCAAGCTGCTGAAGAGCATCAAAGGGCTTGAAATAAGAATTTCTGGCTCTCGCTGAGGGTAATTGTTGGTTACAGCATGGATTATGACTGTTTCCGGCCAAGATGTGAACTTGGCCCGTACGAACAATTGTGCACTTGAACGATCTGGTTGTCATAAAAACTGGACTCTCTGCTTGATTATTGGCATTTGCTGGCATTGTGCACAGCGATTGCGAACCATCTGCTTTGTCAGAAAATACAGAGAGAGAGAAACGACTTTATTTGCCACTTGAGCATTGGGAGTTGGGCAGGTGGGCCGAGCGTGGCCCTCAGACCGCAGACGCTCAGTACTAGAGCAGGGGAAGATTGTGCTGGTGTGAAGGGCCCATTTTGTAGCTGGAAGCTATGGAACTTCATTTGCCAACGGGTCAAGGCACGCTATCCTTGCCTGTGGCATAATAGATATTGAGCCGTTGTGCAGGGCTCTGAGCTTTTGGCTGTGTGTCAAGAATTGCGGTGTACTGTGCACTCAGTTAATTCCAGAGGAATGCCAATCTATCCGGACGGGCGACCCATCTGTAGTCCGGTGTGAGGGTCTCACTATGAAGATGACAGCCTTTCTTGGAATGTAACCCGTCGGAAGCACGCGGCAAAGAAAGTATACGCACTTCTTCTCTTTAGAAAGGAGGTATTAGATGAATGAAGGCACAAACACTCGATGAAAGGCTTGGTTTTATGGTTTTAACATTCAAAAGCAACTCGGTGTATGAAGAATGCCATAGTGGAGAGTTCTAGGGAAATTCGGCATGCTTTCTTAACGTGTACTGATAGTACACGGGCCTCTAGCATTTCGCTTTTATAAAAATGCAACCACCGCAGACAGGTCAGTGAAAGGCAACATTGTGAGCGCGAAAGCTTATGCCAAGCACGTCGCTGCGGGAGCATGTACTGCATGTCGTGTCCAGCCAGACAGGATTATACACACTTAACAAAAAAAAACACCCAAATGGAAGTAAATGGCTTGTCCTCTAGTACGCACCCAAATGGAGGTTT
Organism: Amblyomma americanum; assembly: GCF_052857255.1. NCBI lineage: Eukaryota > Metazoa > Arthropoda > Arachnida > Ixodida > Ixodidae > Amblyomma > Amblyomma americanum. The sequence goes on from NC_135504.1 coordinate 86,739,623, forward strand.
TATTTACTCCGTATAAATGGAGTATTTTATTTACTCGCTCATGCAAGAGGCATATTTAGGAGTACGAAGGATTAATATTTTTACTACCCACTGAAATGGAACCCAAAAATGGCATCATGTTTATTCGTTCTCATTCAGGTTCATTCTTACAGCAGTGCCAGTGGCAGAAACGGACAGGTATCTGCGGGGGCTGCCTGCAATCAAGCTAGGGAAACTGCGCTTCCCTAACGTGACCCCGTATCACGTGTTCTTTTCGCCATCTGCTAGCCCAGTGGCGGCATAGGCTGAGGCGACAGGGTCATCTGCTTGTCGTCTGCTTTTGTTTTATGCGCTCATTTGGTTGCCTCTGATCATAGATAAAGCGATGTAAAATTAGAATAAGTAAAGAGTTGAAAAGGGGTCTCAAAGTAGTTTTTGCTGTCATGCAGCATGCTATAGCTGACTGAAAACCAGAGCAGAATAAATTGTAAATGAGAACAGCGCCGAAAGTAATCCGATATGGCAGTGTTTGCTTTTATCCTCATGTCTTTAAAGCTTGGTTCTTAATATGATTGAGGAAAATTTTGTCGCCTCAGCTTAGTCAAGATCTCGGCATTGAAACTGTTCTATCACAGTTCCATGTTGATGCAACACACTATAGTCTGCTTCAACGCGTTGCGCGAAACATACCGAAAAAAGCTGTGCTGTGGGAATGAGGCCTAAGCAGGGGCTCTAACGGGGTTGCAACATTAGCAAAGGAAGGTCAGTATGGTTAAAGCACTGGAGGCTTCACAGGAGCAGTTCAATTATGTACCTTCCTGTAGCGGAAAATGGCAACAAGTCGCTAGCTTGTACCGTGGTAGGCGCCCCCTGAGGAGCAGAAGTGAGCAGAGATCCAGAGATGATGATAACCAAGGGGTTATCACTCACCGCCATTATCACATGACTGACCAGAAGCAGATGAGACACTAGGTAACGGTGCGGACGGCGCAAAATGATGTTTTTTTTACTCCATTGGGGACTTGGGGTGCATTGAGACCAAGAAACCCCATTTCAGAATGGGAGTTATAAGCTGGGAAATCCTTCTTTATGCACCATTACTCAGTGTAGGGAGTAAAATAGGTCATTTAGCGCAAATTTTCTCTATATTGATGGAGTTAGTGTTTCCACATATGGGTGGTGCCAACCATTTAAACTCTGAATTGGGTTGATTCTTGTTTAGAGTGTAGGGGGTATGCCGCCCTTGGAATTTGCGGGTTTTACACAAATAAAATGTGGACATGCCAGGTATAGCCGCTGACCTCCTGACCAGGTCACTGCAAAGCGTCTTGGAACAGTCTTTTTCGCCTTCTTAGATATGTGGCCGCGGCTGCTGAACATTGGATATCAAACCCGCGATCTCGTGGAGTATAGTGGAGTGATAGGATTTGATTTTTACCACCATGAATTCTTAGCGCGTTGTCATTGCACAGCACATGGACGTATTTGCATTCCACTGCCATTGAATGCGCCCTCCGTGGATTGCGCGATCTCGCGCACAGCAGCCAAATGCCGGATATCATCTGCGGCGCGTCCCTCACAGCCAGTCACTTAGGGTCGCTAAACCGAACATTTTGCAATTCACGCACACTGAGCCACAGCGACAGGTGTAACTTTGGGGACGCCAGCGCCATTTAGGCTGCTGCCACCTGTGGTCAAGAGGGTCCTGTTGTTTGCGAGCCCGTGTCACAGAAAAGCCTTCGTCGTTGATCGTGAGTGAAAAATTTATGAAGAATCTCTAGAGAAGCAACCTAGGTGGGCTGGAAGGTAGGTCACGTAAGTCAAGTGACCTTGTGATGTCATCATTACCTGCCCATCGGGTTGTGAGCAAACTGTTTACTGTGGGAGGTGGCAGTTGAATTAATGATTGGTCATGATAAGTTGCTCTTCCCAAGCAACCTGGGTCTCTCAAGTCCCACCGATGTCAGCACCTTCCATTTCAAGGCTATGGCGCATCACCTAACTGCTGCACCACTGCACCAGGAGTGGTATAAGGAGTCCTATGGACCTATGAGTAATTGCTCCCAAGCTGCAACGGCCTTCTAACAGCATAGATCGTGGCGTAGTGTGCGATGTGTGCCTGCGTCAACGGTGCCACAGCGCGAGGCTGTCACGTTCTACAATGGCAGCTAGGAAAGCCGGCATACCTTGGTTGTTGCCATCGTTTCTCACAATGGTCTTCTTTCAGGTTCCGCCCGTGGTGCTGTCCTCGATGCCGTCGTCGACGAAGGACCCGCCGGTGGTTGGCAAGAGCTCGCTTCGGCGCTCCAAGAGCTTCTCGCACGATGAGCCGGCACCCGCCAATGCCTCCTTTCCTGCCGAGTACCAGGGCCTTGTCAAGAAGGCGACGCACGGTGAGGGAGCGGATGCTGCACTGTCAATGTGGGGTGGAATTCACCCTACATGAGCTCTCAGTAAGGGCAGTAGCCTGGTCCTGGTGAGGTTGGGGTTAGTAGAATGCAGCGTATGTATTAAAATATACAGGAGGGGCGACTCAGCTAATAAAAAGGGCCATTTTTACTTAATCGGAGAAAGCTTGGTGAGGCATCTGTTGGGTGGCACTGGGATTTGGTTTTCGCTAGAGTTTCTTTATAGGTTTCCATAGTTGCGCGTAGATCTGCCATATTGCTCCCATGCATCCTAGTTATCAGCGAAAGCCGCAACTCTTGAATGCAGGAGGCAAACTTCGTGCAGCAGGTATAGCGAGTGCAGGCTCAATCCAACTGCTTATGGCTGCTGCACTGGCTTTATTCTAAGCAAAATACTGTTGCCGCGAATGATACAGCTTGCTAGTAATGTGTTGGAAGCGCCAAGACCAATCTCAATGAGTTACGAACAAAATACTATCCATGAGGATAAGTAACGGCATCTGTTCTAAACGCCACAACAATTTTAACAATTGGCAAACACTTGTCATCAAGCACATGTTCTTGACAAGAACAATTGTTTTCAAGGAACTTGTGAACTCAAACAAAATGAAATACCACGATGCATGAGAAGAATAGGTGAACCAATGAATTGCCAGCTGTAGTTTGTGCTAAACGATGCGGAGGAGTTGGCTTCTCTGTAACCCATGGGTGCTTCTGCAACCATATGGTCGCATTTGGCAAATAGAGGCACGAGCTGCGCAGGGAAAACAAGCGCGAAACTCTAGGAACCTATACAGTAACTATTTTTCACGCTGGTAGAACGCTTCCACTGCGCTACCCCTCCTGCTGTCCTTGGGTTTGTGGTTCCGCCGGATGCTCTGTCCCGCTTATTCTGCAAGCACACGCATGCACTGTGGCATGCGTGGTAGTTGTCTGCTTTGTGGCGCTGTACTTGCTCATCGCCTTAATGTGCTTTGTTTCAACCTGGATTGAGGCACCCTGAAGCATTGCCTGCTTATGCTGCACCACTCGTCAACACATCATTTTGTTTCATGACATTGTCGACAGGCGGCGCGTCAGTGTGATTGCTTCCTGCCAGCCCCGTCGCCAACGCCGGTGCAAGCGTGTGGTCAATACTAATGTGGGCAAAAGGCACACAAGTGTTGGGAGTTCTAATGACTCTGGATGCGGAGAATTTGAAGCTCTATGCAGTGGTAAAATGTCACTGGCATAGCCTCGAGGAGCCTCCAGTCTACGCAGACTGGCAATGAATGGGTTGTAACAGGAATGAGGGAAACCGGAATGGACGAGTGGGAGTTTTGTGGCACAAAGACTCGGCAGGGGTGAGGCTAGAGGGAGCATGCAGAGAACACAAGTGGGTATCTGGACATGTGCTAAGCATGCCTGTGATTGTGGGAGTCGTGTACCTTGCTGTTTCCAGAGGCCAACATAAGGAGGATGACCTAGTTCTGAAATGCCTTGTGGAAGATGTGCGGTGCTGGGCACCGGACAAAGAAGTCCTGCTACTACGAGATTTCTGTGGGCATGTTCAGGCCATTGATGGCTGTGAAACCCACAAGGGCAGACTTACGTTACAATTGGCTCAGGCACTGTCTCTGGAAATCACCAACTGCAGGGCAGACTGCGAAGGTGACTACACGTGGTGCACACGCAATAGTCGGTCCTGCATAGACTATGACTTGGTTTCCCATAGACTGGCAGCCTGCCTTACAGACTCACATATCGAAGATAGTCAGTACACTGTCGGCACTGACCATAACTGTATTAAGTTGGCTTTCTCAAGTCCTTGTACCTCATAGCATGAACCAACCAGAAAATATGTGCCGCCGGCATCATATAAGAGCATAGCTGAAGCATTTGAACAGAGCTGCACTCGTATGCAGCTGGAAACATACGGCACATATGTTGCAGAATTGGGCCGCATCATGCGCAAACATGCAGCTGAAGAGAGTCTTGCGGCAGCTCGTGCAATGCAAGATTGTTGAGCACGACGACAGGCAGCTATGGGAGATAGCCATGGGTGGGCGAAACAGACCGCAAAAGTTCTGCAAACCAACTACACAAGGCTTGAGAGATGAACAAATGGGCGAACCGGTGCCAGATTTAATTCAGCACTTTACTTCCCATATCCAAAAGCTATATGGGAAGTCGCCGCCAGATACATCAGCACAGTCGTCGATACCACAGTCGCCCGTTGAGACAACCATATTCTGGGAACTGAACAGATTGGTCATTAACTGCACCCTTGTTCTTCTGGATTAGTGCAACAGCGCAAGGCCTAGACAATCTTCCCGCTGAATTAGTTAAGTGCCTTGGGGAGAGAGCACAAGAACGGCTCGTGCAAATATACACCGGGATCAAGGGCGACCCTATTCCAGATAAGTGGCTCCATGGAAAAGTGACGCTAATCTCGAAGAGGGATAGGGACAAGACCCTTTGGCAGAACCATAGGCCACTGACAGTGACTAGCATCTTATAATGCCTTTTTGCTCAGGTGGTGAAGAGATGTATGAACGGCAGGGTGGAGAAAATAGTTGCCTCACGGAGCTGTAGAATGGATTTAGCCAGAGCAGGCGCCTTGAGGACAATATATTTGTACTGATCGAATGCATAGAGATCGCATGTAAGGAGTCTTCGGGCCTTGTCGCATGCATTTCAGGTGTTGCCAAGGCCTATGACAGCGTCCCACATGAAGATTTGCTGTGATGCATGGCGGATATTAACGTGTCATCAGAGCGGACCGGCCTGCTGCAGCGCTTGTACAGTGCCTCCATTGCCGGCATTTGCTTCCATCTGATCAGTGTATGCAGAGTCTGAAGCAGAGATGCTCCATGTCCCCGCTGCTGTACATGCTATATGTAGCAGGGCTGAAACATGCCCTCCTTGCGTCGGGCCACGGCTTTCAGCTTCCCATCACTCGGCAAGGATTACCAGATGTTTGGGCACTTCCAGGTTTTGTGTTCGCCTACGATCTGGTATTACTGGCCGAAAGTGCCAAGGAATTGCAATGGCTTGTTTCCCTCTCTGCTGACTACATGGCTTCGCTGGGCCTCTTATCTAACCTAACCAAGTCGGCAGTCGTTAGATTTGCTGGTACATTGGAGTCTACCAGTCTCGTGACCCTACCAGGAGGAGAAATCGTGGCCCCCGCCTCACTTACCGATACTTCAGTGTTTTTTTCAGTGGCAACACCGACATGTGCGCATCACACGAGGAACACTTCCTGCGCTCTTCCCAATGTGCCGGCTGCATTTTGTGGCGACGCTGCCTCTAGGGGTGCAACCGATGCCTACTGGTGTGTGAGTTATGAAAAACTGTTCATGTGCTAGGGCTCACATTTTTCAATGAAATGGTATGTCTGCCTGGCCCCACTCATGCCTGGCTTGAACGTGGCTGGAAAGAGATTGGCCACCTTTCACTGGGATGCCATGGTCGCGTAGCTGTCGAGGCATTCTAGGGCGACATGGGGTGGTCCTTGTTCAAGGCCCGGGAGGCCCTCGTCAAGCTTTGGTATGAGGGATGTGTTTGCCTAATGGATGACTCCCGCTGGGTTTAGCGGGTTTACTGCTACCTCCACTTTAAAGGCATCTGAGCGCCATGGTACCGGCGTGCAAAGTTTCTGCACTAGAAATTCGGTTTCCTGGTGGGCATCGACTCCGAAGAGACAGCGCAGAAGACTAATGCGGTCACCAAAGGCGCGAGTGCGGGAGGAAGAGTGTCCAGTTGGCCACTTATCGTGCAGGACAAGTCTACCCTGAACCTGTATACCAAGCCCACAAGCCGATCATCAACAAAGGGCAGCTGTACGAGAACAGCTTTGACAGCGTGTTGCTTTTCGAGGCATGCAGAGGAGCGTGGTGAACACTGACCTATCGTCAGTGCTTCGACACTACAATCGAATTGCAGGCTGCAATGTGCAGAGCATGCGGAAATGCACAAGGACATTGAACACTTTGTGCTGCACTGCCCCTGCCTGCACCCGCGGCCTATAGGGGGCACCACTCTGCCGATGGGGCTTGGCTTCTCTTTGCGGGACTAGGGTGCAGTGCGGGAACCCAGCAAAGCCAATGCCGTGCTTGCACCGACAACTCGTCTGCAAGCTTGGTGGAGAATAGATGCAGAAGTGACTCCCTGCCTGTGTTACGCCTGTGTGAGTGGTGCATGAGTGCATGCATGTGTGTTGTCCCACCTCCAGTTTCGGTGGAGAGTGGTAAGTTGCTTGTGCGTGCGGTGTTGTGTTCGTGGCGATGTTTCACTTTTCATTTGCTTCCCGTGTACATGTCTTTTTCTTTTATTTTTGATGCTTTTCAAGTGCACACAAGGACTAACGGCTAGGTCCCAGTGATGCTGACCGCCCGCTCCAAAGGGTACAACCCACATCATCATCATCATAATCATCATCATCATCTTTGCAAGAAAGGTATCGGAAGGGGGAAGTGTGCGTAGAGCCGTGTCAGGGAGCGGAGGGAGAGAGTATAGCAAAACGCTTCAGCACCACGCTGGGCGCTGGAGTAAGATATTTGGCACTCCTGTCTATCTTACTTCGTGATGCCGCAGATAGCAACGTAACTGATAACCAACCAAGGAGAGATGTGCATTTGTTGTGCTATAGGCATAAGCCGGTCTTCTTGCATGTCGTATTTTAGTAAACATGCATAATGTGTGGATGCTGGGTGTCTGACTGTCTGCCTGGGATCTTATTTAATGCCCTCACATTAGCTCCTCCCTCACGACGCAAGAGTGCACTTGGTAGCTGATGTGCTTTGTTCTTTTGCCTGCAGATCCGAACGCCCTGAGCACCCACCAGCTGATGGAGTTGGTGCGGGCTATCTGCCAGAGAGCCACCGAGGGCATCCAGTACGCCGAGCCAGCGGCTCAGCTGTGCCTCTCCATTATCGCGGTAACCCTCCTCATCTCTCGTGACTGTGACGTGGTCGACTTTACTCAGCTGAGCTCAGTAGCTGTACAATGAAAGGTACAATTCACAGTGGAAACCAGCATTTTACAGGGAAAGCTCTAATACCTTTGTACAAGTCACTTAGTAGAAGCAATTTAAGGGGAGTGTGCAACGGCAGCCTTGTAACATGTTACAGAGAAAGCTCTAATACCTTTGTACAAGCCACTTAGTAGAAGCAATTTAGGGGGCGTGCAACGGCAGCCTTGTAACGCGTTACAGAGAAAGCTCTAATACCTTTGTACAAGCCACTTAGTAGGAGCAATTTAGGGGGCGTGCAACGGCAGCCTTGTAACGCGTTACAGAGAAAGCTCTAATACCTTTGTACAAGCCACTTAGTAGAAGCAATTTAGGGGGCGTGCAACGGCAGCCTTGTAACGCGTTACAGAGAAAGCTCTAATACCTTTGTACGAACCACTTAGTAGAAGCAATTTAGGGGGCGTGCAACGGCAGCTTTGTAACGCGTTGCAGAGAAAGCTCTAATACCTTTGTACAAGCCACTTAGTAGAAGCAATTTAGGGGGCGTGCAACGGCAGCCTTGTAACACATTACAGAGAAAGCTCTAATACTTCTGTACAAGCCACTTAGTAGAAGCAATTTAGGGGGCGTGCAACGGCAGCCTTGTAACACGTTACAGAGAAAGCTCTAATACTTCTGTACAAGCCACTTAGTAGAAGCAATTTAAGGGGCGTGCAACGGCAGCCTTGTAACGCGTTACAGAGAAAGCTCTAATGCCTTTGTACAAGCCACTTAGTAGAAGCAATCTAGGGGGCGTGCAACGGCAGCCTTGTAACACGTTACAGAGAAAGCTCTAATACTTTTGTACAAGCCACTTAGTAGAAGCAATTTAGGGGGCGTGCAACGGCAGCCTTGTAACGCGTTACAGAGAAAGCTCTAATGCCTTTGTACAAGCCACTTAGTAGAAGCAATTTAGGGGGAGTGCAACGGCAGCCTTGTAACGTGTTACAGAGAAAGCTCTAATACCTTTGTACAAGCCACTTAGTAGAAGCAATTTAGGGGGCGTGCAACGGCAGCCTTGTAACACGTTACAGAGAAAGCTCTAATACCTTTGTACAAGCCACTTACTAGAAGCAATTTAAGGGGCGTGAAATGGCAGCCTTGTAACGCGTTACAGAGAAAGCTCTAATGCCTTTGTACAAGCCACTTAGTAGAAGCAATTTAGGGGGCGTGCAACGGCAGCCTTGTAACGCGTTACAGAGAAAGCTCTAATACCTTTGTACAAGCCACTTAGTAGAAGCAATTTAGGGGGCGTGCAACGGCAGCCTTGTAACGCGTTACAGAGAAAGCTCTAATACCTTTGTACAAGCCACTTACTAGAAGCAATTTAAGGGGCGTGAAACGGCAGCCTTGTAATGCATTATGTGGACACCACTGCCATATGCTTTAAGTGGGAGCCAGTTATGCGACTTTCCTTTCCTCGAAACCAGTGGAGGGTTTAGAATGCGAATAATACAACCCTGGGCCTGGAGTCCGTGAAATATGCCGGGAATGCCATCGAACTGAAGACCGCAAGCGGAAAAAGGACGAGTAAGCACGCGAGTGTATAGACACCAAAACGGGCCTGTGTGATGCCCAATTGGGGATTCCCCTGTGAAACGTCAAAATCGGTCTGCCAATCCAGACCTCTCGGCCATTAATGCCAATCAGCTCTTGCTGAATAAGGCACAAAGCCGGTAAACTTAGATGTAACAATTTTTTTAATAAATGCGAAAAGTGCTAATCTACCTCCCCTTATGCAATGCCTTTCAGCCCTTAAAGGGAAAATAAATTAAAGTATTTTCAAACCATTGTGCCCCAATCATTCTTTCAGCTCGTGGCTTTTGTACTAGTTGTCCGTGCTTTCCATTTCTACTCGTATGTGCCCCAAGAAATAAAAGTGGCCATAAGTGTTCTCCACTTTCGGAGTGCATATTTTCCAGCTGCTTTGGTCTCATGAGTTTTGTACGTGTCATTTGGGCTATTGAAACTAGCTTAGAAACAACACCAGCAAAAGAAAATTGATAAAAGATCAGCATTTCACTTGAAAATTGATTTTTAGAAAATGAAATAGCCCCATAATTGTCTCACATCTCGGTGGACACCTGAACAGCGTCGTAAGGGATGGGAGGAACATTGGAGTGAATGGAAAGAAAGAGGTGCCGTAGTGAAGCGTTCCAGAATATTTCGACCACCTGGGGATCTTTAACATATACTGACATTGCACAGCACACGGGTGCTTTTTGCGTTTTGCCTCCACCCAGGAACTACGGCTCAGTAGCCAAGCACTCTAACCACTGAGCCACCACGGCTTCAGCAGAGTGCATGTTAAGGCAATATCCATGAGCAACTCATTTTTCGTCATACGCACTCTCATGTCGCACAGAGTAATAGACTGAAGGACTATGGTAATAGCAAAAATGCAAACACTTTGAGATGTGAAAATGTGCACGGAGGACAACCAGGCCCACCTCTAAGTGCACCCACTTTATACCTCGAATAGTTACGGATACACGATGCTAGCTTGAACACAGCGGCGGATCAGTGGCAATGGCATTCGGCTGCTGATCCCAAGGTCGTCGAATCGATCCCGGCCACGGTGATTATTTTTGATGTAGGCGGGTAGAGTGTGATGTGTGGTCGAAATTAATCCCAAGTTCTCCGCTGTATAGACCCGCCTCTTAGACCGTGTGTCACACACTTAGGGACGTGTACTGACTGTGTCGGAGGTAACATTCTAGAGCATTGTTGGCAGGTGCATGTCTTTATATTTTGCTCAAGGGATGTGCTGGAGTAGTGCCCGATAAATCTGAGTCTCCTTGCGGCATCCCGCAGAAGGAGAGGGGCGAGACGTTTCTGGAGAGCCTTCTGAGCGCCTGCCGCGAGTGGTTCAACGAGCGGGACCAGCTGCTGCGGCCGCTCGACGCGTCCACGGCGGTGCCGCGCCGCTGGACGGCCTATGTGTGCTTCCTGGCCGAGCTCCTGCTGGGGCTGCGGGGCCGCAGCGGAGGAGGCACGGCTGGCCGCGGGGCTGCCGCGGCGCCCACGGCGAGCCGCACGCTTTGCCTGGTCATGCTGCTCTGTGACTGCTGCCACATCATCCTGCGTCCCCCATCGCTGGGCAACGCGGCTGAGGCAAGGCCCTTCTTTCTGTGATCCCGCTAAGCGAATTTGTTCAGCAGATTGCTACGCTGTCTTGCATTTTTTTGGGTACACAGGGTCAACATACCACGTGAGTAAGTTAGAGCAATATAATTATTGAAAGTAGATTTGCATGCCTTCTCACAGCTGTTACAGACACCACTGTGTTCTTAAAGAAGCATAGACACCAAATTTTGGTTGCATGTTTTTTTCCTTGTAATGGTGCATAAGGCATTACTATACATGGATCGCCATTAACGGCCGCTAAATAATTTACAACAAAATTTCTTCTCACCTGTTTCAGCTTCAACATCTGAGCAATGGCTGTGACATCAAAGGTCATAAAGGTCATGTGAGACATGAAGAAAATGCAATATAATCAATCCTTCATGATTTGTTATTAATCCTACTCTTGAGGCAGTAACATTGTAGGGAATCAAAGCGATGAAGCATCGATTATATTAGTGCTTCCTCTGAGTGATGGCTATAATACCTTTAAAAATAGTATAGCCATCACTCGAAAGTCGAATGTAATTATTCAGCGGTCGTAGGTGAATATCATGGGCAGTCCATATATACTGCCTTACGCATATACAGGGCGTCACAGCTAACTTTAACCAGGGTTTAAAAGTATGCCGCAGCGCTTTAAGGCGACGCGACCAAATGCATGTTGCTGGCTATTGTATGGAGCAAGTCACACTATTTTTGTATTGGGCTTAATTGCATAATTAGTCGAGATTAATCAATCACCTTCTCAAGCAACGAAGGTAAGTGAAAAAGCCCATTGAGGAATTTGTAGAACGGTTTGCGAAAGGTCCAACTGAACCGTTTTTTACTTATCATCTATTACATATCGTTTTTTTTTTCGCTCTCTGCAGATGCCCGCGAAATACAAAAAATACCACGTGAGAAGTCCACTTGCGCGCCACGATTGCAGTGCTCTCAAATGTTCTGCCCAACAAACAGCTCATTTAGCCCGGCATGCTGCTTAAATGAAAGGGCTGCAACGCAGGCACTGGCTGTGCGATTACGCGAGCTCAAGCGATGAGAACTGCGTATGCTTGTCGCTATCATCAAGAGCCGCAAGGGAAGCATACTGCTGGCGTAAATCGCACAACCAGCTGCTGCGTCACTTCTCTGTCACCTTTTAAGCGGCAGCACACTGGGCTAAATGGTCTGTTTCTACACGGAACGTTTGAGAGCGCTGCTATCGCGATGCGCAAGGGAGCGTTTGACGTGGTATTTTTCTGTATTTTACGGGCATCTGCAGTGAGCGAAAAAAAAGCTGATACGTAATAGATGGAAAAGTTAAAACTTTTAATTCGGACGTTTCGCGGACTGTGCTACAACTTTCTCATTGGCCTTTTACGCCTATCTTTGTTGCTTTCGAAGTTGGTTAATTAATCTAGACTAATTATTCAATTAAGGACTTGCAACTTGCTCCATACAATAAACCAGCTGGATGGATTTGGTCACATCGTCTTAGAGTGCGTCAGCATATTTTTAAACCCTCGCTAAAGTTAGCTGGAACACCCTGTATACTGTCTTAAGCTTTACAACTAATTGGAAGGAATGGCAAGTTAGTCTTACAGTGGGTGGAAACCTGGACCATACAGTCATGGAAAGATTTAAGAAAGGGGTGAACGGGGGCATGTATTTAAAAATGCTGACAGCGGTAATTTTGTGTAAGCTATTTCGCACATTACACACTATAGCGTAAGGTTGGCCAGTTTTTTTCTTTGATTGCTCAGACTCCACCACTTGTCCTCGATAATATGCTTATTGTAATGCCCGCAATGGGATGGCATTGGCAGTGGACGCTCCACTGGAATTACTCTAAAGTTTCACCACAGTTCGTCGTTGCCACTAATAACTACTCGAGAGGAATAATCTCAAAAACCTCTCTCAAAATCCTCCAAAACCGCCCTGAAAAAAGTTGAGACGTGGAAATGACCTGGGTACTGGCTCACTCTTGCTACCCTGGGAACGAGGCAGCTCACAATATGGCTCAAGGGATTACCGGCCGAGCCATGAGCAACAACTCGAGCCTAGAACGCACAGAGGAAGGTCTCATCATCTGCCAGGAAATCACCCAACACTTTAAATTATCTAGACAGATGCTACCACCGCCTCACAAAAGTCTCACCACAGCTCAAGAGGTTAGATGAAGACAACTCCATGCCAATACTCTCCCAAACCTGGTAAGAATGCACCACATCAACCTGGATGAATTCGAACCCAGTTGCTCAAAATGTGCCCGGAGGGTCACGATGGAACACATCTTTTGGGACTGCCCCGCAGACCCACCGCGCGAATAACTCCAGAAGCTTGTATGCTTGCAAAAGTGAGAGACCCTTGTGGCCAGCTCTGACCCGGAAGTACATGTCCAGGTCCCAGCACAAGCCCAAGAGGTCGCCTTTAGCACTGACGGAGGGCCATCTGGTGGGGTCGACAGAACCCATCACTCCCAGTATCGATATTAAAGTTTTGTGGCCGACTGGTAAAGACAATAGAATCAGTGTTGGATGATCCTGTGGGCTAATTTTGGAAAGCATTGTTTGCAGTTGCCTACCATTTGGCCTCTTGAGCCTTATTGCTTCTGTAGTCTAGTTTCTCTCTACATGTCATTGAAGCATTACTGTGCCTGCCCGATTTCGTGGTCTAAGCTTAACAGAGTCTGGCTAACCATTTTTGCTTTGCATTTGGTAAACCTAGGTGCAACTGCAAACATTTTGGCTTCTCACTAAGCAAGAGGCATGGTTACTGTCCATATTCCTTTTGCACTGAACTATACCAGCGAACCAAGGTGGTGGGCAAAGGACATACAGGACAAAGGACATACACATCATTGCTTATTGGTCAGATATACGACAAATTTGCCTCGGTATTTTTATGAGCTCAAGAGAGAAAACTTGCTTGGCCCACATGACAAATATTCACAGAGCCTAATTTGCATTTCCTGTGAAAGGTATCATTACAGCTTATTGCAATGGTGTAGTGGTTTCTTGGGCCAATGCTAACATTTTTATGGGTGAAATCTGCGTAGCATCACATACTGTCATGGTGAATTTGTCAAATCACAAGCATGTGTGAAACACAGATAGGGCTACAGAAATGCTACAAACCAGAAGTCATGCGTCACCCACGCATTGAGCATACATCCACAGAACAAAGAATTTCCACGAGCTTATGTACTGCAAATCCAAGACCCTCTTTTCGGAGCAAGTGGCTCTTGCATGTTACGCAATATTATTTCATTCAGTTATGAATCTGTGATGACACAAACAAGAAATGAAAATAGTGGACCACGTTGCAGGTACAGTTGAATCCCGCTACAATGAAATTGACGGGACGCGCGAGAAATTTCACTGTCGAAAAATTAACCAAAAATGCTAGGAAATAACTCCAGCAAAACATAGTTTTATTGCCAGAAATCTGTGAGCTTAGCCTGCTTGCGTTTCACTGCCAGCAGTGGCGTCACGCGACTCTCGCACTCTGTCAACAGCAACATCGCGTCGGCATCGTGTGTGCCAAGGAATTTTCTAATAACGTCGAAGGCATCCAGTACCTGCGATGAGGCTGCCGGGGCAGGTGAATCTTGAGCGGAGTCATCTTCATGATTGGACGGCTCTTCCAGCTCGTGAATACTTTTGATGTCTTCATCGCTTTGTTCCTCGTGGACAATCGCGTCCGCGTCGAGGAAATCGTCCAGCGCTATGTCAGCAGGGACGTTTCCAGCTTCCTGGAGTGATTTCCAAGTAACGTCAATCTCTGGAGTCGATGACGATGGTGCACTTTCCGCGGCTGCAGTTGTGCTGGTCGCCTTGCTGTCGACAAACCCGGCGTGCTTGAAGCAGTTGCGAATCACGCTGCACCATGTTGCTCTCCATGCCGCAGCCATCATTTCTAAAGCCATGAAAAGATCCACTTTCGTCTCCCTACCAGTGTCGGTGTTCAGGAGAAGCCGCAGGATCAACCTCAGGAAGACTTCATGCTCCGGATGATGCCTTGGTCCAGGGGTTGAATGACTGAGGCGCAGTTCGGCGGGAAGAACTTCAGCTCCACACTTGGCGGCTTGACGTCGTCAATGCGGTGCGCTGAACAATTGTCCAAGAGCAAACAAACCTTTCAATTTTGTCTGCTCATGTCGCGGTCAAGTGCCACCACCCAGTCAGCAAAAATGGCACGGGTCATCCACGACCGGCTGTTTGCCACGTACCTGACAGGTAGGCTCCTGTTCCCCTTGAAGCAGCGCGGTTTTGCACTTTTGCCAATAACTAATGGGGGGCATTTGTCAGACCCATCCACATTTGCGCACAGTAGCACAGTCACTCGTTTCTTGCTATGTTTGCCTCCGTGGCAACGCTGCCCTTTAAAATCAAGTGTCTTCGCTGGCAGCATCTCATAGAAGAGGCCTGTCTCGTCTGCATTATAAATATCAGACGGAGCGTAACTGCCCATTATGTGAGCCATGTTGTCCGCCGCCCATGCTGATGTGCCGTCAACGTTCGCAGATGCCAATTCACCGCACAAAACCTTGCCGACAAGGTTATAGCTTTCTTTAAAGCGATTCAGCCATCCTATGCTTGCCTTAAAGTCATTCAGCTTTAGCAAACAAGCATAATTTAGGACCTTCTGCTGTACAATTTTACCGCTCAGGGGCATGTTTGTTGCTCGCGTATCAACGAACCAAGCATAGACAGCCTTGTCGAGCTCTTCATACGTTGGTTGCATCACTTTCTTCTGCTGCGCTGAACTGCCCGAAGAAAGTGCCTTCCTAATGCTTTCCTTATTTTTCAAAATCGTCGATAGTGAACTCGGCGCGATGCCAAAATCTGCGGCAATAATTGCCTCCTCCTTCCAGCTTTCCGCTTCGGCAATAATTCTATCCTTTTCTTTTAGCGAAATTAAATTTTGCTTCTTCGTTGGTGGCGACATTGCAGAGGCGATCGACGAGATCAGACTGCAGCGAGAGAGCGACGATCAACACACACCGACACACGAGAAAATGGCGGCAAGGGCTACGGAGAAGGCGGGGAGGGGAGGCTGGCGACTGGACTTGGATTCGTATTTGGCCCTCGTACGGCCGGCAGCCTTCGCACGGCGCAAACAAATACCCTCGCTGCTTTCCTATGACGAATAAACGACTCCCAACCAAATTTTTTAATAAAGAATACATGAAAATGTATTAAACATACATTCCATGCATTATTTAGCTCCTCCAAGCCACTGCTTTAGCAAGGAATAATCTCATACAGCACCCAACTTAAAAACCTTGCCGACAAGGTTATAGCTTTCTTTAAAGCGATTCAGCCATCCTATGCTTGCCTTAAAGTCATTCAGCTTTAGCAAACAAGCATAATTTAGGACCTTCTGCTGTACAATTTTACCGCTCAGGGGCATGTTTGTTGCTCGCGTATCAACGAACCAAGCATAGACAGCCTTGTCGAGCTCTTCGTACGTTGGTTGCATCACTTTCTTCTGCTGCGCTGAACTGCCCGAAGAAAGTGCCTTCCTAATGCTTTCCTTATTTTTCAAAATCGTCGATAGTGAACTCGGCGCGATGCCAAAATCTGCGGCAATAATTGCCTCCTCCTTCCAGCTTTCCGCTTCGGCAATAATTCTATCCTTTTCTTTTAGCGAAATAAAGTTTTGCTTCTTCGTTGGCGGCGACATTGCAGAGGCGATCGACGAGATCAGACTGCAGCGAGAGAGCGATGATCAACACACACCGACACACGAGAAAATGGCGGCAAGGGCTACGGAGAAGGCGGGGAGGGGAGGCTGGCGACTGGACTTGGATTCGTCTTTGGCCCTCGTATGGCCGGCAGCCTTCGCACGGCGCAAACAAATACCCTCGCTGCTTCCCTATGACGAATAAACGACTCCCATCCAAATTTTTTAATAAAGAATACATGAAAATGTATTAAACATACATTCCATGCATTATTTAGCTCCTCCAGGCCACTGCTTTAGCAAGGAATAATCTCATACAGCACCCAACTTTTCAAGAAAGGCGGACCACTGACCAGTGAAGGCTCCCGAAAAATTCGTAGAAGCGAATGCGTGCTCACAAAGTAATTCGTTTTCGAGGGAATTTTAATACATTAACTCCTATGGGAATTTCGCGGGGAATGAAAAATACTTTGTTGTGGTGAAAATTTCATTGAAGCGGCATTCGTTGTGCTGGGATTCAACTGTATCTTCTTTCTGTTAGAAAAACATGAGTCCACTCTGCCATGCTTATCAGGAACATTATGCAAATTTAATGAGACGTTATTGAAATAAATATCCGTAATATCATGTGAACGAGATATCCAGCAGATAACATGTCAGGATATCTCCACAGAAAAAATATGCATATCAAATTAGTGTTTGTAATGTCACCCAAACAGGATATTCACAGGATAACATGTTGGGACGTCTCTAAAGCAAGGACTTCCCATAGACATCCCTCGCAAGTACTCAAAGGTATATGATTTGGATATCCCTGGAACCTTGTGTTGTCACTGGGCCGATACAAAAGAGGTTATTCAATGAAATTAAAGGCCAGCTTATGTCATGCAAATGAGCACTACAGCTGTTTGTATACAGCGATGGAAATAAGGGTACTGGAGTGCAGCGGTGCATTCGTGGAGAAATTTCGCGGTAAATATTCAGTGGGGTACTGTGATCGTCAAGCATTCATTTAGTTAGCGAGCACATGAGCCATTTGCAAAACAAGCTACGGAAAAAAACGAGCAGCAGATATCGGAACCAGCAGCCTCGGAGCCGAAGAAGTCTTGCGGCGCAGCTGTGTGCGGGCCGAAGCGGTAGTGGCAGCTGTTGGTCGGTGTGGGTTGTGTGCGAGTTTTGAAGGCTTTCAAAAATCTCGAATGTCTCCATGGTGCTGCGTTGACTCGAATGTTATCTGAACTGAATTACATTGAAAAACTTTGTGTAGCACCGCAAGTTCGGTAGTAGAGACGAGTGGCATTGCAAATGACATTTGAAATGCCCTAGTAGCAGGGGTAACGCTGCAATTCCGTCCACTCATGGGTTAGGGCATTAGCGATCATACGATCGGAAGTTGACAAAAAAATTACTGACTTATTTGTGGAAATCTTATATTCCTGAAACGTATTAACTACAAGAAAAACCAACCCTAAAGGACATTGATTCCTCATGTACGGGGAATGCATCAAGCTGCAACTATTAATAGCAGTACTGGCCATTTTCTGCAGCATATACCTCAAGCCCTGGTTGATATGCTAGGCTTTCCATTTTTATTGTTATCCTAAGTGATTGCGCTCTGAAAAGCTGACCCCAGCACTTGTCACCTTCACAGATGGAGTGCCTGCGGTCGGTGCTGACGATCGCAGGCAAAGCCGTCGAGCGTGACGCCCCCCAGCGCATGGCGACATTGGTGGGGCGGCTGCGGGAGGCCTTCGTCCAGCCCGCCCTGTCGGCCCAGGCACGCAAGACGCTGCTCGAACTGATCGAGCTGCACGCCTCCGGATGGCAGCTCAACCTCGCCCAGCAGCTGTACTACTTCCCCTACACGAGCCTCGAGCACCGCAAGTGAGCCGCCAACGGCGCCAGAGTCCCGACCACGATGACGACGACCCGTCACCTTTTTTGGTCACTGGGAGATATCGCTGTACCGTAGCTTGTTTGTGGCACTCTGGAACATTGGCGACACTTTGCAGCAATTCAAATCTGAATGAGTGCAGAACACGCATTTTGAAGTGAACTCTAAGCTGTCAGAAGTTGTTGCTTTGATGGCAGGCAGCCATGAGTTGATTTGTATATGCCTTCCAGTTTGGAAGGGCATCAACCGCTGGTCTTGAATTTCCAGCGTGTTGGCCTCTTGAAAACATGAAACCAATATTCCTCAACCACCGGGCCAATAGAATTTGTCATCACTACTTCATCCGAAGTTTTGGTTAGCAAGCTGCGGTACTTTTGAAGCACTCTCTGGTGACGATCCCTGGTGCACCTCCTGTACCTGTCTGACAGAAAAAAAAAGGGTGAAAAAACTGTCGGAAGCCCTTAAGTGGTGTGCAGCAAGATTTTGAGGCTTCTTTGGCAACCTTTCGTCATGGTGCAATGTCTACTGCATTTCCTGCTAGTGTAATTCTTTGGTGTAAGGTGCAAGTATTTTTCCTCCACTTTCTGGCGTTTAAACATTCTTTCTGCCAGGGATTAAGCAAGAAGCATTGCTTCCAGCTTGGCGTTTTGTTCTTTTTCATATTGAAAATCAGGTGAAAGAAGTGGAAATTTCCTATATGTGCTTAGCAGTGTTTGCAGCCTTTGTATTTTCATTGTAAAGAAAAGAATGTTATATTTTGGTAGCTCTCAATGCTGTGTTCGTTTCTGTTCATGTGAGCTTGTGCTGCAGAAACACCTGGATCATGTCTTTGCATCAATTCTTTTCACTAAAAGTGTTTTACATCAGCCTTCAGCACAGAAAAGTCAAATGAATGGCATCTTATTTGAACAACCATCAAGTTTCCATCGCCTTCAAAATTTTCAGGCGAATTTCTGTATTTCTCGCACTCCCTCGTTTTATCTCCTGTGATAAGTTCACAGAGGTTGGTTCTTTTCGGCTACATGGCCACTCATTGTCATGAGCAGTGACAGGCGAATGCTGTTGCAGCTCTGTAAGTCATAATTGTGCGCTTTCCTTCTTGATTACATATTTTTGTTGGATGCTGGCATAGCCGGTTTTCTTCTTTGCCTTCTTTGGAAGGAGCAGCATGTTGTTAGAATGTTACAATTGCAATGCTTCTCTTCTGCATCGAACTTTTCACCATCTTTTGGCTCATAGTGCTCGCTGACAGCGCCCCTGCTCAGTCTAGAGTTTTGTATTGGTCCCCAGGCCTTACCTCACACTCAAGTCTTGGCACTCCTAACCTCATAATCAGCAGCAGCCATGCAGTAGTGGGAGGAATTATGCAAGCTGTACTTCTGAAGCCTCGAAAAAGCCTCATTGCTGCAAGTATTGTAATTCATTCCTTGGATACGTATGTGCAGAGGTTGAGCACATGCTCAAGTGCACATTTGCAGTGAACGAATTCCTGCATGTGCCAAGACTGCAGGCAATGGAGTTTTTCGATGCAACACTGTGAAACCATTACCATGAGCCAGTTTATTCAACAGCCTCTCTTTTGAATGTCTGGTGGGCCACACCCTGCCAATGTCTTGTGTGTCCTGAAAGTGAGAGCTGTTGGACCTCTCTTGCTCACAGGTCGGGCGCCCCCAGTTGTGATGCCTGGTGAAGATTGCCAAGTGTTTTGAGACCCGCCTTTCTTTGGGGTGTCTCATGTGAATGGTGCTCAGGGTGTTGCTTTGTGTTGTGAAATGCCGTGGTGCGGTCTTTCGCCCACTGTACCAGTTTTCGAAGCGCACAAGTGTATTGACCTGCCCTAGATGGAAGTCAGCACTGCACCCGAGTCCTGCCCTTGGAGTGAAACCTTGTTGGCGGTTTGCAACTGAGCAAGATGTGCCGGTTATGTATGGGGCGCGAGCTCCTTGGCACTCTTCAGAGAACATTGCGCTGGATCACCATCTGTGAACCTGTCTTTGTTTCTGTAATGCAGTGTCCTTTGTGAAACGTAACCTTAGTACCATGTCCTGAAAAAAAAAATAACTTGTGGATCTGTAAAGTTCTTTGTGTTTCACTTGTTGATGCGATAACCTTGTCAATCTCCAGTAAATGCTAGCTGAAAATCCTCTGGAACCTTATTTACATTGCATATAGAGTTGCACATTGTGAATTCCCTGCTTGTTACTTTGTTGTTTCATTGTTCTAAGTGGGAGGTATTGCAACATAATTTTTTGAAACCGTTGAAGTCTTCCAGCATGCATCAATATCTGGTGGCTTCTGATGACCTTGTATTTTACACAAAAGTTTCAGTACACCCCATGAAGCTAGCTTTGATTATGGAGCTAACACTGTATTGAAGATACATGCAAAGCTTTGTCAATTGCATGGACACTTCATGATGAGTCTTTGTAGTTACGACACAAGCCTAAAAAAATTCTGGGTTTTACAAGTGACCTGAGACATGGTAGAGATGTTCCACTAGGAAATATGATAAATGTAAGGCTGTCAAAGCATGCAGCAATATCCTTAAAGACACTTGCATTGTGTACTCGCATAAAAAATAAGCGGGACTTTGTGGCTGTAACTAGCTTTCCTGCCTCCTCATGTACCAGAGTTCTTTAAAATTTTTCTTTGTCTAGGTCTTCTAGAAATCTATAGGGTTTAAATATATTAGCAAAGCTAGAAAAAAGAATTCTGTCCAGGTGCTTAAGAACCTACAAGAAGAGATACCAATTTCAGGGGTATGAAGTGTTGAATCTGTGAATTGGTTCTTCGCCAAGCACTGTCCAGTACATAGTAAACATCACCATAATAGATAGCCACCAACTTTTTCTCATTAGTGTAGAAGAAATGAAAGGGTGCATTTTTGCATTAATGACAGGAATTCATAGAATAAAACGATTTCTTTTTGTTTGATACATTTGAGGTACATATGGGAATAAGTAATTCAGTAATTTCCTCGTTTATTCCAAAGATTTAATTTGCACATTGCTCATTTTAAAGAAAGTTGGTAAGAAAATCAATCGTTACCAAGTCCACTAACCAAAGACTAAGTGCAAGCATAAAGACGTTTGTACAGATGTACCCTGGAGGACCTTGCAACATTGGAGGGTTCTTTCTTGCTTTGTGACCAAAGCACCTTACATAGAGCGTGTGTTTCCAGAGTATAACACTTAGTGGTAGAATATTATTCTAGAGTATGTTTACTAGTTACAGTGCGAAAGTGAATCTTGAGACAAATGAACTGAACATTTGTGTGTGAATGACTGCTGTTCTAAATGTGACCATTGTAATGCAATGAAAGACGAAAGAGCTGCTTCATGGTACAACAGATTGAAATGTCTGCACCCAAATCCTTTATGGAGGCTTATAAAGATAACATGGAGAATGTGCTGCATTATATGACTGCATGAAACATTTGTACCGACATTAGGTGTTGCAGGGAGCAACAGATGGGTTGTATAATTGGTGAAGGCACTGACATTGTTTTAGAGTCCTTAGCACTTGAGTATGTCCCTCATGCATTGAAATGAGGAAGTAGCTTTACTCTTTGCTCCTGCCATGACAATTGCATTTGTCTTTGTGAAGGGCATCTTGTAACTGATGTGTCCACATGGTTCAACCATTTGAGGGTCTCCGGTTTGAAGAGTGCAAATTCGTGAAGATGGTGGAGTAGTGCGCTTCATTCAAACTGTGATATCAAAAGTTGCGAACCTGATGTCTGCCATCATTCGTTTTTATGTGCCTCGATATAGGAGAAGGCTGATTAACAGAGGATTGAAACAAACATCTCTGGAGATAGTTGCAGGGTCTAGCTCAGATGCTAGAAGTGTGTACAGCCTGGAGCATACCCTTGTTTTAGTTCTGTGCTCAAAAAGATGAAGGAATGCTTTGGCACCTGTTGCTTGGGCAGTCAGTCTGTTGTACTCTATGGCAACTCTTTGTGTCCAAGCAAATCACGAATTAGTGGCAGCAGTGATGGTAAAAGCGTGCGCGAGAGACACGTGCATCGGTACTCTGTGCATCGAAGAAAAACATACATGGTTGCCTCCATCCCCACTGCAGCTGGTGCAAGGCTGCATGCATACATGGTTGGGGTCATGAGAGGTCTAACATGCGAAGGTTTGCTCACTTGCATGTCTAAGGTGTCTTTGAGAAGGAAACAGGCGCACAACCTCGTGGAATCTTTAATACTTCATGCAAGTAACTTTTACCATTTGTTTTTCTGTGGACAAACTCTTTGCACTTTGCAGTTCGAATGCTTTTGCATGGTGCAGATATTGGCTGGCAGAAAAAAGAAGGTAGTTAGAGCCTTTGGATATCTTTAGTTTTATTGTTTTATTACTCTTGTTCTGCTCAGAGAAATGCAGTCATGGGCCACTAGAAAAGACGTACAAAACAGTGGAGAGGCATTTGCAGCGAAATTTAATTATTGTACTAAGGAAGTTGTGTGCTGTTTCTGCAACTCAAAAATGGCTGTAGACTGCATTCCAACCTCGACCGTGCACAACTATGCAAACCGGAAAATGAGTGAAGAGGTTGCAAATGTTTTGAAGCTTTTCAATACTGCCTGCCCTAACTATCTGTTTATGCTAGGTAGTTTTCGAGGCTAAGGCTGCTGTTTAAAGTGCTTTATTCATCAGACATCTTCACAGGGGTTGTGGTATCGCACCCTTTGGTAACATGCACGCTTTGACGAATGCTGTTCTGAATGCTGAGCGTCTTAGTTCGATCATTCATACGATTTGATGCGGCAGTACTCGTTGATGGTTGAAACTCTAATATGGCATCGTGGAGAAGCTGAAGCTATGAAATGATTTAAGAATGCTAGATATTGTGCTGGCAGATCTTTGCAGCAGATCAGCATGCACTGAAATTATGTTCCTGTTCCAGCTCTAGGATTGGTCACTGCAATTTAAATAGTAACTTCCATGTAAATATTGCATTATTTGCACGGAAGATACCTGCCCCATAAAAGTGTGAATTAAAAACTCAAGAGGGACTATGTGCTGGTCATGCGTTTGGTTATCTACGGTACATTTCATTTGCAGTTCAAGGCTTTGTTCGCATCTGCATGTTCATACTTGTTGACCAGAGCCCTTTCAATCCATAACTAAACAAAGTCTGTCAGCGTTGAAGATAAAACTCTGAGAGAGGGCACCCTTTATATGTCTACTAAGAATGGAATGTTTTCGCTCTGCTGAATGTGTTACACTTCATTCCAGCACAGTTCCTCTGTATGCCACAAAGCTTCGACAGACGATGATACTTGCCGTAAACCAGTGAGTGGTTAAGCAAATGTGTGACTTGATTTTTTTAGCTGTTTAGTCTGCTTACGGGTGCTGTGTGTTTGCGGTGCTTTCATTTCAATGGGTGTGTCGGGGCTCACTTCTCGGTGGCAGTGATTGCCAAGGCTTGCATCGTATGGGAAAAGCATTGCGAGGGACATTGCTTGGTTTGAGCTCTGAAGATTGGCAATGCCTACCGGTTTGTGTATAGCAATTGCAACAGTGTCCCTTTTCACGGAGCGGATAATATGTGTATTTATGCGAGTGTTTGTGTTTATGCAAAGGAGCGCATGTGCGTTTCCTTGTGGTCTCTTGTTGATTCTTCTGCAGTTTTTCTCATTTTTTGTTTTTCATAATCTAGTTTTGGCGCTGTCTGTGATAAGCAGTCACTGCTTTGTTCATTTTTTGTTGAAAGAAAGTCTTCTGAGAACAAAAACGTTTCCACCTGATACTATGCTTTTGAGTAAGTAGAAAGCTCATTAACAGAACAGAGCCACTGGCGACCTGTATTTCGAGCAGCGAATCTTTCTTTGGACATGATTTCTGCCCAAATTATGCTGTCTACGGTTTCTTTTTCATGTTTCCTAGAGTAGTGAGAATACTGTGTTCTGATAGGCTCATCTATAGATTGCCGGTGTAGCTTAAATGTCCATCTCCTTTCACCTCTGTTAGTACTAGTTTTGTACTTAATTTAATTTCCTTACGTGTAACGTCGATGTTTAAAGACCTGAGCCTGAGGATGTTTGTATTTTGTCACATAAAGTTTGTAGCAGCATTGGTGACGTATGGTGAGAAATATGGTGCCATGATTCTGTGACCATTTTTTATCAGCGCAGTACTGCAAAGCGATCAAGCTGCTTTGACACTGCAGGTCGTTCAGTGGCTCAGTGAACAGACTACTAGTCATTTTGTAGGCTAATCATAACCGAGCTTTGCAGAGTATAGTAGCAGAGAGAGAGGCTTTTATGTACATTGACTAGACTCTTTCCTCTTTCTCTCTCGGTTTTCTGGCGCGATGCCAAAGAACATTTTAAGGATTGACTGCTTGCTTGTTTTGCGGGCAGGCTTCATTTTTTTGGCACAATGCGTTGAAAGAAACGTAGGTGCAGTTGTGCAGCTATTAACAAGCGCACCATGAAACTAACCTCGCAAGCAATGAATCTAGAGCAATAATTAATGAACGTGTGTAATATATCTTGCCATAAAAGCATGGAAAGAGAAGTGACTACGGTGCCAATACTCTCAAGCAGTCATTTGTAGAATACTATTTACACTACTATACTGTTCTTTTTCTTTCTCTTTTGTATACTTGAATGGTAATGCAGAAATAAACTCAGTAGTATTAAGTACAAGTGTGTTGCCCTCATTTATTGACTGCAGCATCAGACTTGCATAATTTCAGCACTGTTTGCTACGGGGTCCTGAATTATGCAGTCTTTAGGGGTTCCTTTTCATGTTGCCTATTTCAATTCTCTCAACAGTACAATATACCAACTTCCAGTTCTTGTGTCCTGGGTGGGATGTGGGGATCAGAACGCAAAAATTGCGAAAAAGTTGGCTTTTGAAAAGTACACTTTTTGGTATCTACAACACACTTTCTATGTCGTACTGAAATATTTCAGCCAAAAACAAACTCTAGGCAGTCCAAATAAATATATTTGTGAGCATCTACACTTAGACAGTGTGTGCTAGTTAAGAACTTTCAGCTTTGTTTTCTCAAAAGTTTGTTTTGAGCATGTCTACTTGCTCGTGAAAAGCACAGCACGGCAATGGGAGCACGGATTTTAATCCTGTTTGTTTTTTAGTAATTGCTGAAATGTGCCTTATGTGAAGACAGTCTCAGATTTACCATTTAGGGCCACCATTTTTTTTGAAGCAAGATACATTCTAAACATAAATAGAAGGTGCATACTATGTCGTATAGAAAACTAGCAGAGAAATTCAAAAAGAAATTCAGAGAATCCTAATTTAGACCATACTTATCAACTATTAAAAACATTTACAGACCCATAACCCATTTTGCTGTCATGCTAGGCTTTCCACAAGCAAGCAACATGTGTCCAACGTATAAAACAAGGATAAAATAAAAATTACTTAAGATGTCATTGTGAAACTTTCTAGCTGTCTGTTTGATGCTATTTCAAACCAGTCTGCCAAATTTCATCACTCTAAGTAAAAAAATAAAGTTTACTCTGATTCCGTCATCCCCCTTTGAACATACATTTTGACTGAAAAGCATCTAACCTAACAGTAACAGCAACCTAACGGGTAACACATAGCCAAAGAAAGATAAGACATGAGTGCCTTAAGATAAGAGTGAACGAGGGCTATGATGGTCAAAAGAGAGTAAGAGTAAGGCATGAACAACGATAATATAATTGGCGCCCTTCGTTTCCGGGTTTTACTTTTTCCACAATTTGGGGGTAAAATTTGGTTATATTTCTCGTGGTCAAATTCGGGTGAAAATCCAGTGGTTCTGCAAAATTTTCAGAAGTTTGAGTTCGCAGCACAACAAACTTTACTAGAACAGGTTGTTTTTGTGCTAGACGAAATGCCATCTGGTTTGCTCATTGCTTCATAAACTATATGAAAATCACTGGTTCCACCAAAACCTTTTACCAATTAAAAGTTTTTCATATCACAAATATTTCGTTGCGTACGTTATCAATCTCCCATGGATCGAGCACTCCCACGTCTTGCAAGGTCATCCTGCTTTCATTTGCACTATGCGGAAACATTTAGCATCACTGCAATCAATGTATTTGCGACAGGTCCTTGGATATTGTATCAGAATTCACCCTTGGGCAAGTTGGTGACCTTTTATGTAGGCTTCACAGCTCGAAATACATGGACGATAGACGCCATGAACTGGGAAAAGAGTAAACAAGTCCTTTTCTGTTTTTGAACGGCAACAGATGAGATTCCTTGCAATCCAGAAGCAACCAGCGCTGGTAATAAACAGCAGGGTGGAGGCAGGAAAATAAACCAGGACAGAATGAACAGTATAAACCGAAGAGCGAAGTGATAAGCTTTAAACGGAAAGGCAAGTTTTGAAAGAACAGAACCTCGCTAAACAGGGTTTTGCAAAAAACCGAGGGCGGGGTGAGAGACTGATACAAAAAATGAAATCCTTGACTGAGACAAAAAACTTAGTTGGAAAAAGAAGGCAAGATAGGTTAACAACATGGTTCAGCAAAATGCAGAATCAGATGGTAAGACCGCTGCGAAGCAGAAGCAATTGTATAACAAGCATGGGGTGGAAAGTACCCCCGCGTAAGGACTACATTGGAGTCATAAAATACATAACTGGTAAAACCCAAATACAAGCTGAACAAGATGCAACCAGAAACATTAAAACCAATAAGAAACGGGGTGTAAAGAGCCCTTGTGTATACAGCGGAGCCATGCGAGTAAAAACATGTAAAACCTAAGTACTAATATATACATGAACCAATCAAACTAGTAGCCTACTAGGTAGTTCTCTGTCAATCAGAGAAATGGAAACTATGCTGGTGTGCTCGCTGCTACTTGCTTTATGAAGAACATTTCGATCATTTTTCTTTCTGTTAGAGCAGTGCTGGCTGCACTGCCTGTTGTCGCTCTTGCAAAGCAGCGATGGGGCCGCTCCCGCTGGCTTGGTGCTGCTGTTCGCTGGCAATCTGCTTCCATGCGTTTCTCTCAAAAACTCTACATACATGCATGTGCCGCCATACGCAGGTTTATATTTACGGATTCTAGTGATAGTCGAACAAGCATATATATGCTATTAACCTTAGAGACAGGTTTAGCTATGGAAACCACTATTTTCCTTCCTGCGCAATTTGGGCGTGCTGTCTCATTGTTTATCACATGACTCTCAACCGACCCATGGCTAATTATTGCTAAAAAAGAAACTGTTCTGGGGATGAAATCAATTAGAGTCTATCCCTGCCCCGGTTTTCTTTTAGCGTTGCACTGCAGGACTCCTAATCGTGCAACCTTGCACTGGCATAGCAAGCTTCATTGGTTGCTATAAGTTACATGGGATGTCTGCGTTTTATGTTGCCTAATTATTACCTCTGTCAGGTACTGTGCCGGGGCACGTAGTGCTTCTGGCTCATTTCTGTGTGCTCTATTAAACGACTACATTATCTTTACAACATGCAGATATCCTTGCAATTTGACTAACAGGTTTCACTGCGACCCCTCTCCATGATATTCTGCGAATGGTACCTGACGCTGCTCCGCAGCTGATAAAGTAAATGTACTGAAGCATGAAACTTCACAGTGTACCTATTTGCTTGCAATTTTTTTCAGTTGCAGAGGACTGATAATACTCCTAAAAATATAGTGATATTTTTTGTTTGCTTTTTCTTCTGTGTTAATTCAGCATTTTTCAGTGAGGGAAAAGTCTAAGTATGTGTGAGGTGTAACATCCCGAAAAAGCACGTGGACTGTGAAGGATGGCGTAGCGGAGGGATCCGCATTAAGTCGGATCATCCGCTTACGGGATTTAAGGAGCGTGCTGATGAGAAAGGACGCTGTGGGCCGTGGCGACAATTAAGGCTCATCCAGTCGCTCGAAGCATGAACTCGTAATTTTTGTCTGTTTGCTCTGGTGCCTTCGACTGGTCGCTCTCGTGATCCGGTTAGGACTTGGCAGAATTGGAGCCGTGGCAGTGACTGCTAAATAATAACACCAGCCTTGGAGCCGCTCTTACTCTGAGCCAATAGCGAGCCGAACGGTCGGCGAGTTTTTAGAGCGGAAGCGCAGGAAGCAAGAGGAGGACGTAACTTCCGGAACCACGAGCGGCACCGCTAAACCATGGTGTCAACATTAGCCGCATGTAATGTCCCTTGATTAGCTTTAGCAGCACGTGGTCCCATACAGTCTGCATCGCTGTCGCCGCTTAGCCTGTATAGATCGCTACACCGGCTCTCCATCCTACGGGATGCCCATTTTTCGAACAGCAACACAGACCGCATTCCTAGCATATTTTTACGGCGTCTCTTGGACATTTTGCCCCACACAGGTCGGCACCCGCAAAACACAACACAGCAAGGACGCTACAACTGCGTGACTTCGTCAAAAGCCTACACTTGCTTCTGCCTACGCGTAGGGGACGCCGAGGTCTCGCACCGCTTTCGCGAAATGGCGTAATGTGGCTCTGTCACATGAATTAACTCATGTCGGCCGCGCCGCTCCGACTTTTAACGCGACAGCGTTAAAGGGGCTGCGAAACACCGCTTGAACGGATACCGGTTACACTTCAGGTAGATTCTTTATGCCACACAGATGCTGACTCAAAAAGAATTAACGAAAACCGATGCGTAGAAACTGGAGTTATTCAATGAAGAAATTTCAAAATACAAGCAAACAAAATGCTGCCCTCAACTTGATTTTCGCGCAGCTTCCCATTCCCATTTCACTCTACCAATGACGACACTTAGTGCGCCCAATCAAAACAGCCTATCTGAGCACGTGGCGGAAGTTTGCACTCTATGGTTGCCTGTTCTCTGCAGCTCGTTCATGCCAAGGCTAGCAGCGCCGTTTGCATGGTTACAACCACCATGTGAACGCCCATGCTGACCCAGCGATTCTTCATCGTCACGTCGACGGCGCAGAAGGGAACACTGATCAGTGATGTTCCCTTACTTATGGATCCGAACTCGAGCGCGAGATACTGGGACAATGTGACAGCCTGCGCAAGATATCAGACACATTTAGCATAGCGCGTACTGCTACTGCTTGCCGCCAACCATCGCCCGTCGCTCCTAGCGCGCTGGTTGGTCAAAGCGAACAAGGAGCGCGCGCTGTTAACGGGAACGTGGCGCCATCTGGCGCAACCGCCCGGTGATCCTCCACAAGCTGACGATGCACACTCGCTGCTAAATGTGAAACTAACGCATCCTTCCTTGGGACCGAAACGAACGCTTATAGAGTTAAATGGCTCGATCGAATCGATTCCGCAAAGCCGCTCTCAGATACATAGAGAGTAGCCATAAGTGTTGAGTGCTAGGTCGTAGGATGTTTACAGAGAGGCGCAGTCTTTCGAAGCAAAAAGTAGCCAAAGCCTCTGGTGGTGTATTTTTGTTTTACTTGCTTTACAGTGTTTTTATCTAGGGCAAACAAGTTGGTTTTGTTCATGTAGTATAAAAGACAAAAGCTTGACAAAACGTATCTCTTGTTTTTAGCACAATTTGCAGTATATTTAATCTTTGTCCAATCATCAAGCTCCCACTATGTGATGTCATATCCGCTGCTAAAAACCGCCACTCTATGGTGACACCGTCAGCGCCACGATTTTGTTTTTTCGAGCTAATTAAAATATTAAAAAATCGCAGTATACGCGGTACGACCGATGTTAATGGCATCACTATAACTCATTCTACGCAACCAACAGGCAAAACAATGCACTGAAAATGTGTTTCGGGGCCCCTTTAAGGACCACGTACGTGTTGCAGAAAAGCAGGTGTCGTCGGTGGGGTTGGCCGTGAAGCGAAAAATCCCAGAAGCATTCATAAATAAAACAGAGACGGAAATTGGTTGAGTTCGGAAATCCAACCTTGCAGGGCCGCCACGCCAGCTCGATGGTTTGAATGAACAAAGGCGCGTCTAGTGTATACGGTGCTGTCTTAGAAGGGTGCTTTAGAGGCATGTACTATGGTGTACATTAGTAATTATGAGCGTGGAATTTACACAAGTTGCAGTTAAGCGAGTGGCAAAGTACATTTCAGCTAATTTTCCTCTTCGTCTGGCGCGCACGTAGTCCCATCAGGTGGCGCCCAGTAATTGGTTTTTAATTGGTTTTTTTTAGGGGAAAGGAAATGGCGCAGTATCTGTCTCATATATCGTTGGACACCTGAACCACGCCGTAAGGGAAAGGATAAAGGAGGAAGTGAAAGAAGAAAGGAAGAAGAGGTGCCGTAGTGGAGGGCTCCGGAAGAATTTCGACCACCTGGGGATCTTTAACGTGCACTGACATCGCACAGCACACGGGCGCCTTAGCGTTTTTCCTCCATAAAAACGCAGCCGCCGCGGTCGGGTTACGCCCAGTAAAACTGGGCGGGTACGCCCAGTAAAACCACTCTCTCCTCCTTGCAATCTCTCCTCCTTCACATCCGTGACAAAGATCCTGGCAGGCTCGCCACTTTGTCACGGATCTCTCCAGAGAACACTCGGACCGAAAGAATGGACTAGGCGACGGGTGTACCCACACAAACGCACATTTAATACACCCTACGTGGCACACACACTAGAACACAAAACTAACAAAACTAACACAAAGCACAAAGACTATAAATACACACGACCCGAGCACACTGCTACTTGCGTCTACTACTAGTGTTCTTCTATTAGCGGTCGGCGTTCGGGCTCACGGTTGGTTCGGTGGGGCTGCGGCGTTGTATGGATCCAGTAGGCGGCGTCGAGGCGGCGTTCGCCGTGCTTGAGCTGGCGTCGCTGGCGGCGTTCGACGCGCTTGGGCTGGCGTCGCTGGCTGCGTCGTACAAGCTCCAGGTGCAAGCGCCCGTGGAGGTGATGCCGGTGTTGTTGGCGTTGGAGGAACCAGCCGGATGACTGGCAACAGCGCAGGAGACACCCATGGCCGTAGCAGGTGGTAGCGTCCTCTGTTGACTCCCTGGCACGGGCTCAGGCACGGCAGGAAGTCCACGATGCGATGTCGTAGAAGGCGAGCTCACCGGAGCAGTAGCCGGCGTCGCTTTCTTCCAGTCAGAGTGTCCCTTACCCGCCGGAGCCTCCGCTTCTCTGCTGTTCCCCCTAGTGCCTTGCTCTCACTCGCCCTTTTATAGCCTCGGTGTTAGTCCACGTAAGCCTTGTCGTCGTCTTCTTCTCTTCTCCACCAATCATCTCTGTCCACCTCACCGAATGCTCCTCCACCAATCGCCTCTCTCCACCTCAACGAATGCTTCTTCTTCCTCTTCTTCGGTTAATTTGCATCGTCTTCTTCACACCCTTTTCCTTTAAAATTTAATTAGGCTCCTTAAAATATGTGACACACACCAAGCTCCAACATATCCCGCACCTCATTTTGAATTGATTCTTGAACTACTAGAGGCAGTGGGTATTGTTTCACGCTTATAGGTCTATCTTAAGACAGATCTAGTTTTCAACATTTGACATCCGTTTTGCCCGGCGCAACCGAAAACACATCTCCCTTGCTTTGGATTAGGGCTTTTATCTGTGATCGTCTGTCTTCATGCATTTAGATTGGTGTTTATTAACACCTTATCCAATCCTACAGTTTTCTTCCCAACGCACGTGGGCACCTCGGCAATATCATCTGTCTCATCTGCTACTACCGAGCATAATACCTTGGGGGCGTATCGTATGGGACCTCTTTATTCATATTTTTTCAAAATATTTACATGGAAAACCTTCATAGCGTTGTTTATCAAGAATTCATAATCCATGTCATTTTTCTTCCGCGTCACGAGGTACGGGCCCTTCCATTACATCAGTAACTTATTATGATCCGTGGGTAGCAGGATGAGAACCCTGTCGCCCGGATTCAGATTTTTGTGAGTGGCTTTCTTGTCATAGTAGCCCTTATAGCGTTCGCGCGCCCTTTCCAGGCCTTGATGAGCAAGTCTGCACGTTTCCTTCAACTTGTCCCGTAACTCAAGAACATATATGTATTAGAATGGAAAGTTGGGCGAGTTGGTATGCGTTCATTTTGGGTGGAAAAAACAGCGCGAACGGAACGGAAGACAAAGAAGAAGGAAACCACACGGACGAGCGCTCGTCCGTGTGGTTTCCTTCTTCTTTGTCTTCCGTTCCGTTCGCGCTGTTTTTTCCACCCAAAATGAACATATATGTATGTTGTCTTGAGACCTGACGCAATCTCTTTATTGGCCCACAGCTTCTTGAGTATTGTAAGTGGACCTCTAACAGTTCTTCCATACAACATCTCGAAAGGTGAGAACCCAATACTCATTTGCGGTACTTCGCGGTAAGCGAACAAATGAGCTGGGAGATATCTTCCCAATCAGTAGGTCTCTAATGGCACATTTTCTTGATCATATTTTTGAGGGTGCCGTTGAACCGCTCTACAAGCCCATTACACATGCCATGGTATGGCGTTGTTAGTTACTGCCTAACTGACAAAAGTCGGTTAACCTGCTTCATTAGTTCTGACGTGAAGTTCGAGCCCCGGTCACTCAAAATTTCCCTCGGGAACCCATAACGCGAAAACATTTCCACAAGGCCCTCCGCCACTTGGGTACTGTCAATAGTCCTCAATAGAATATCGTCAGGATAACGAGTGGCCACGTCAACCAGAGTAAGCACATTATCTATTGCTCTGACGGACGCTGGACAGACTGGCCTCCCCCAATGTCAATAGCCACTCTTTGAAACGGTAGGTCGATGGCTGGCATCTTGCCCAGAGGTAGGTGACCAACTCTTCCCTTCGGAACCGTGCGCTGGCACACGTCACATGAGCGAACAAAGCGCTTAACGTCACTCTGGACGCCCAGCCAAAAGAACTCCTCGGTGATCCTAGACACCGTTCTTTGAACACCGTGGTGTCCGGCAATAATGGCGTCATGTCCTAAGCGTTGCACCGCCTCTCGCATATCGCTCGGTAACACCAGCTGTTGGACCTGCCTTCCTGAGCTAAATATGCATTCCCTGTGCAGAAGACCATTTACCAATTGATATTCGAATGACGTCCGACTCTTCTTTTAACTTTTTCCCCGACTCTTTCGAAGCAGGTTTTCAAGCTCGGGTCTTCTCTTTGCTTAACTGCAATTTCGCCCGGTGTTACGCTGAGACACATTTTAACAGGAGTAGAGAGCGGACGCTGCGTTGCTTAGGCTGACACTTGTGCTCTTGTCTCCACTGCCGACAAGAAACTGACTGTACCCGTCTGAGCTGTCGTGGGCCTTTCTCTTTTGGGGGTTCTTCAACGTCGAGCATCCCCCACTCGGGATCGGGGTCTTTGACGCTTCTTGCACCGTAATGTTTCCCAAGATGAAATCGTAGATGGGTTGCTCCACGCATTTTGCCACTACCTGCCCAGTATAATATGGCGTGGAAACTAGAATCCTTGCTACAGGAAGGTACCTTACTGTACTATCTACAAGAGTGACGGCCGACGCTCCCCTGTAAGATCCTCGTCCTTCACCAGGCTTCTTCGAACCAAAACTGTGTTGGCTCCGCTGCCTCGCTTGGATCGAACCCGTGTCTTTCGGGCCAGCAGCCCAGCACCATAACCACTCGGCGACCGCGGCTGCTTGCTAACTTTCGGGAATGCGGTTCTGCACTTAAGGGAAGAAGTTCAGTCAAGATTAGATGTAAATCAGAAAGCTGTTGGAAGATTAGCACTAGGTGCCCACGGGAAAACCGCAAACCAAGCAGTACAGGAGGATATGGGCTGGGCATCGTTCGAAGCACGGGAAGCTCAGAGTAAAATTCTATATGAAGAACGTCCGGCTTTGTGCTCCCGGTTCATCGGCAGATGCACCTCTCCTGCCTTCCCGAAATGCCGGACTGTTCGTGAGTGATCTGCCACCAGGACACATGGACATCAACTCTACACCACCGGATGGGCCTCAATCCGCACGGCATGATGAACAGGGCATTCCAATGGACTTATCGGCACCTCTACCCGTGCAAAAGTGCTCTCGCGCAACTCACAAGCGTCCCTCAAACGACAGCCAACCGATTCCACCTTCGGCAAGTGATGGCTCCCGAGGTAAGCGCACTTGTCTTACGATCGAGAACTCGGTGGAGCCTACACCCGGATCGTCTTCTTACAAAGTGACCATTAAATCACTGGCCACCAAAAGCCTAACTGATATACCAAACAAGATTTTACAAGCTGACTTGGACGCGTGCTTCGGAACCAAAGGTTTTTGGGGCTTCACAGCCAGGACAAAGTCCAACACCACTGCAGTGTGGCTTCCGACTCTGACTGCCGTAGAACGGGTGCAAACTCTCACCAGTATTTCACTGACAAGCGAAATCTCAGTGCCAGTACAAGTGCATTTAGTTGAAGGCTCCGACTTGCAGCGCTGCGTCGTCTACAACGTCGATATCACTGAGGATCAAACTGCCCTCCAGCGTGAGCTGTACTGTCCCACGCACCGTGTCATCCAGGCCCGACACATGGGAAAGGGGCGCTCTTGAATAGTCACCTTGCAAGGCCCTCTGTCACTACCAGCCCGTCTGTACTATTATTGCTGTATTTTACGGCCTCGGCCATATAAACCGAGTGCGGTATATTGCTATAACTGCTTCCGTACTGGACATATGCGCAAATCCTGCTCCTTCACTGCTGTCGGTGAAAGTACATCGCAAGGGAAAGAGGCTTATCGATGCGGCCTTTGTAAATCCGACGACCACGAGATAACATCTCCAAGCTGTCCGACAAAACAAAAGGCAACACAACAGGCTCGTCGTCGAATGACTAAGCATTGGCCAATACAAGACAGTATAATTTCATTGCCGACATCCAATCGGTTCGCAGCTCTCCAGTGGGATGACGACGAGTGGCCGGAGCCCCCTGAGCACACCTCGCATGGTCCTTAAGCTCAGCAGCCTTCTAACGGTACTGTGCAAAAAGAACGCATCCGAAAACAGCCAGAAAAGCAGCGCAGTATGCCTGAACTACTGCAGGACGACATGGCTGCAGTTGAAGAACAAATCGCACGTCTTTTAGCGGAGGTCACCAAGCTCCGGCAACACCGTGAACTGCTCGCTTGACTTAGACGGGCAGCGGAATCATCCGCCGCATCTATCAATTGCGCAGCAACATCGCCTCCCTGCCGCCCACCAATGTCATTTCCTGCCGCCTCTTCCCAGATTACCGCAATGTCACTGGACAACTCTGCGACTTCTTTGCTCCTTTTTATGGTCAACCAGTTGCCCAACCTGACGTCCGTGATCCTACAGCGCTTGGGCTAGTAACTAGAAATGGCAAGTTCCAGTCGTGCTGGTATGCTGCAGTGGAACTGCAGAGGCATTTCCACGTATGTGAGAGAGCTCAAGACCCGACTACAAATTCACAAGCTCCAGGTGTGGGCCATGCTGCTACAGGAAACAAACGCCTTGCCATCGATTCCAGGCTTCAGTGCCTACATGTTTCCTTCAATGATAGACCGTCTGGTACAAACTGCTGCTCCCCCGGGAAAGGCGGCGGTGTATGAGGACTCACGTCTTCCGCATGTACGCCTTGATCTCGAAAACTGGTGCACGTCGTATCAAGAGGCAGTGGCAGTGGCTGCGAAACTTAAGAAGGGAACCGTGGTAGTCGTTTGATTTTACGTTAGACCAGCCGGTGGTGCTTCCTGGAGCCAGACTGCTGGGGAAGTGATCATCACCCTATCATCATCGGTCTTCACACCTCAGATTTCCGTCCTTTACGCTACAAATGTTCTGTGATCAACTGGGACAGTTTCCGCTCCTGTATAGATAATCTCTCCTCAGATTCTTCGCCAATCCTTGTTGCGCGCATACAAACAGCGCTCAACAGTGCTACAACTACCACCTGGACTGATGTTGGTCGACCGGCACCAGACCTCGGCCTTCTTAACTTGTGGGCGGCACGCCGTCAAGCCGAGCTGGCTGCTACGAGAGTCCCTACTTCGTCGCAGGGACGTATGCGATTGCACTGTCTTACAGCTAAGGCACACAAATATGAACGCGACCTCTCTCGGCGGCGTGGCATGCGTGGTGCGAATAATTTTCTGCAAAATCCTAGAATGCCTCTCTCTGGCGAACATTCCGTACAATGGAACGCGGTCGCCGTTCGACTGACGCAGCGGCAACCACATGCTTCGCGGCTAACTTGTCGCCAGATGATTTCGCCAAAGAAGCAGCGCGAAAGGGTTTCCGAAATACGATGCTGTGCCTTCTTCATCCGCTAGTTTAAATATGGCAGGCATCCCAGCGCATGTATATCAAATGCCGTCTGATGTCGACGTACATGGAATTGCGTGTCCATTCTCTATGCCTGAGTTGCTGGCTGCAATAGATGATGCGAAACGAAAAACAGCGCCCGGCCCGGACAATATTCAGTACGAGGTGTACAAGAACCTGAGTAGCGCTGCGCTCCCTCAACTACTTGACACCATAAAGAAAGTATGGTTGGATCGCGTAGTGCCCGAAAGCTGGAAATTCGCTGTCGTGATTCCTATCCCGAAACCAGGAAAGCCTCCGACGGACCTTGCCAACTTGCGACCTATCTCGTTAACTCCTACGCTGTGCAAGCTGGCGGAGAAAATGCTAGCCACATGATTGTCATGGTGGCTAGAGCAGCACGGTTTTATGCGTTGCATATTGCAATCACTCAGTTCAGCCCTTGGGCGCGGCCGGGCAGCCACCAAACCACGTCACGTGACGTCACGACAGCCGGAGGAAAAGCTGGGCCCCAACTCGCGCGGTCGCGCGCTGCCGCAGCCACCACCTGACTCCCGCTCCTCCCGCTAGGGGCGCTGCGCTATGATTGACGTCACTGCATATGTATAAAAGAGCTGCGCTCCTTCGCCGGGAAAGTCTTATACCCCTGTCACACGGGCATTTCGAGGGCCCTCGAACCGATAGTCTATCGACTCAAAGGCGATCGAGCGCTGCTACACGGGCAGTTTCAATGGCGATCGAGTCAATAGCCTATCGAGTCAACGGAGCAGCACGGAACTCCATCGAGATATGCAACGCATTCTTGGCTTAACCAAGCTAAGCCTGGCCATTTTTTTATCACCCAGCACAAATCTGCTTTCGTCCATATATTGGTACAGAGGACGGGTTGGCTGTCTTAGCATCTGCAGTTTTGTCATCTACCCGCAGCCGCAATGTGCGTACTGTTTTAGCAATTGACGTTGAAAAGGCATATGACAACATCAGTCATGCAGCCATTCTGAACTCCATTGACATGCTTCATCTCCCTCTGAGAGTGCGTAGTTTTGTCCAATCATTTTTGGAAGGCAGAAAATTTGCAATACGCCTCAGCGGCGAAGCGGTCGGATCATTTGTTCCTCTCTGCGGCGTGCCCCAGGGATCAGTATTGTCGCCGACGTTATTTAATATTGCTTTCATCCCGCTGGCTTGGCGCTTACATGGCATCCGTGACATAAAATTTCTCCAGTACGCTGACGACATCACTGTGTGGAGTACTCACCAAGATCTCCGTACTTAGGAGGCTGCCCTTCTATCTGCCTTGGATGTTACCTGTCATTACGCATCATCCATCGGACTTCAGCTATCCGTGCATAAAACAACATACACGTCAGTCGCCAACCGCTGGGGACACCGTAAACTTGCTGCAAGTCCAATCCGTCTTTGTCTATAAGGAACCCAACTACAGGAAAGTCCGAGTGTAAAAATCTTTGGCTTAATGATTCATTAATCAGGATCAGCGACTGCATGGCTTTGTCAGACAAAAGGGCAAGCTATTCAGACTTTGGGTTTGATTAGAAGAATTGCCTCTAAAACTGGTGGCGCAGGCTCGTTCGTTGCACGACAATTGGTGAGGGCAGTTCTGCAGCCACGTATTTTTTTTTATCAAGCCCAGTTTCAACATTGTACAAGAGCCCAATGGGATCGCCTTGAAGCCGTGAACCGAGAGGCTATGAGGACCATTACGTGCCTTCCACGCATCACACCGGTCATAGCTTTACAAGAGAAAGCGCAGCTCAATACCATTGATGAGCTGGTGCAGCAGCGCCGTGAAGCGCGCTATCGCACTCCACGCATGCACTGAGGACTTATGCAACGTCACACTCCATTCTTCAGCCGCCAACGCCAGTTCTTCCCCCATGGAAGTTTGTACAGCTCAGCGACAACAAGCCAACAGATAATCGCCGGCTAACATCTGCTCATTCGGCATCGTTGCTTCGCCAGAAATTTGGGGAATAAGATGCTTGCCTGCCTTAAGGATCCATTGTTGTCTACGTAGACGCAAGCATACAAGACTGCAAAGCAACAACAGCTATCTACTGTCCGTGCAGATCTGCCCTGAATCAAACCTCTTTGTTTCAGCTTACGGAACCCCCTTCGTCCTTTTGTGCTGAGCTCGTTGCAATTGAAGAAGCACTCTGCTCTGTGGCCGACATAACTATGCTCCCTGCGGCCCGCGTTGTCATCCGCACTGACGCTCTTCAAGTTGTCCGGTTGCTACGATGTGTTAGCCGCTGTCCCACGATATGTCAGGACACCAACGGCTCGCGGCACACATCCCTCAGCCAGTATGTATTGAGTGGGTCCCACGGGATCTGCTGACCTATCAAGGCCAGGCATATTTAGCGATACGCCTTGCGAATACAAGCTCATCACCGCCTCGGCTCCTTCATTTGGACAATTTTACCCTCCTTTCATCAAGAAAGGAACTCCTCCGGAGCCGCTCACGTGCTGTCATCCCTCCGTGTGCAGTAACCCTCCCCCGCGGTCTTACCCGTGCAGAGGAGGTTGCGCTTAGGAGGATCCGGGTCGGGGTTGCCCTCACACCAGCCATCACTCGCCTCAGTACCGAGAATTGTTTCCTCGGCTAGGGCGTCTGATATGTAAACACGAGGACATTGAGGCCGACATTCATCACTTACTGTGGGACTGCCCAGCTCTAAAGCCTACAAGGATCCGGCACCTGATGGCAGCAGGTCTTTCACCAAGCAACCCTGCTTCATACATTGCCTGGACACAGGGACCGTACCATTGTTCTCTACTGGACTTCATCAAATCAGCTAACCTTTTTTCATTAATTTAATCTCTACTACATATCATTCATCACACCTTCACATATCATTGATGCCCTGAGGCAATAAATTTCGCTTAAAGAAAGAACGCCCGAGGAAATTGGTTGATAACAGGTTGGCAGCTGAGGTATTTAAATGCCTATACAGAAATGCGAAGCTAACCAGCAACTATGCCAGACACGGGGACGGAGAAAGAAAGCATTAAGCGACAGGTTAAAAACGCAGAAGGTAAGAATTGGACAAATTCAACATAAAAGAAGCATAGTGTAGAAGTGTATAGATACTGGGGAAGGCAGATCAGGAAGGAAGCGTTTTATAACTCAAGAGGCATTGCCCTACTCTCTGAAGCCAGGTCAGGGTGTCTTAGAACGCGCAGCTACAAAAAGAAATTTAACGAAGAAGATGACACATGTGCTGTGTGTGGTAAATCTGTAGCAACAAGAGAATGGAACACCTCGTACTCGAATGTTATGGTAT
The DNA here is from genome assembly GCF_052857255.1 of Amblyomma americanum. Classification (NCBI taxonomy): domain Eukaryota; kingdom Metazoa; phylum Arthropoda; class Arachnida; order Ixodida; family Ixodidae; genus Amblyomma; species Amblyomma americanum. The sequence goes on from NC_135504.1 coordinate 86,779,165, forward strand.
CCATCCCGATGTCGATGCAGGCACCTTCACTTTTCCTGAGGCCCTATAGGGCTTAGGGATAACTATGGTCATGTAAAGAAATCTGCGATGGAAATTAGCAAAAAGCGATTGGAAGATTGGTGGCACAAAAGCAGAAAGGTGACGTAATGTTGGCGTAGGAAGATTTATTTAAAGAAAATGGCGAGTTTTAATAACGACTTACACCACAGTTACACAAAAATAAAGGAAAAGAAAAGCTGAGCATGCTGGCAACTGCCATCGCCCCATTTTAAAGGGGACGCCACTTCCTTCCTTCCTTCCTTCCTTCCTTCCTTCCTTCCTTCCTTCCTTCCTTCCTTCCTTCCTTCCTTCCTTCCTTCCTTCCTTCCATCCATCCATCCATCCATCCATCCATCCATCCATCCATCCATCCATCCATCCATCCATCCATTCATTTATCCATCCTTCCTTCTTTCCATCCATCCATATCCATCCATCTATCCATACCCATCCATCCATCCATCCATCCATCCATCCATCCATCCATCCATCCATCCATCCATCCATCCATCCATCCATCCATCCATCCATCCATCCATCCATCCATCCATCCATCCATCCATCCATCCATCCATCCATCCATCCATCCATCCATTCATCCATCCATCCATCCATCCATCGATTGAGCAAGGAGGATGGGGCAGCGCTTGAGTTCTCGCGGCCAGTACCCGTAAAGAACGCAAAAAATGCAACAGCGCGCTCTTTGTGAGTGGTGCACCACAAAGTAATGGACTGCTCCACTGAGACACCCCCCTTTCGCCTCTGCATTGGCGCGGGAGAAAATCTTTTCACTTCCTTTGCATGCAAGCTTCCCCGGCGCGCCCCCTGTCTCCATGTGCTTGGCCAGCCGCTCATCGCACGCACGTTGTTGTGTGCCACGGTCCACAGTGGCAGCCCGCAAGAGAAATGAGGAGACAGGGAGGGAGACGCAGGTAAAACAAGATTTCTCCTATTTTGCACTTATTTGCATCATTGAGCAAATGAAAGACTGTACAAGGTAAGAAATGATTAGGGAAGTCCTCCCGATGAGGTAGACGGGCGCTCTTTTATGGCGTTTTCGCCTCCGGTTCCCGCCAAGCAGCAGATTTCGTGGGCGCGGCCCTTAAGCAAAGTCGTCGACGCATATCCGTATGCTAAAACTGGGAATCTTCCCAGTCGATTCCTGGACCCTTCTCGAGCTTCCAGGAGCGGCAGTAGCACAGAGGACAAGGAAGCAAGAAACGGAAGCGGCCGGTGACGTGTCATCCCCGAAGCGGACAGGCTTTGTTCGTCACGGCGTACGCTGCTCGTTGAAGGAGCCGGTCTGGGATGGGCTCTCTTGTGTGTTTTGGCGGACTGCCGCTTAACTAGGAAAACCGAACGTTAGTGAAAGCAAGCAAGCTTTTTTTGTAGAAGCGGTCCCCCGTGACACGCCAGTCCACCGTGAAGTGGCTGATTAGTCTTTTCGGGCACCAACGCAACTCGAATGAAAACAGGAAGAGACCGCCGGTTAATCCCTGAAACTGCAGAGGTATACGCTCTTTCACAACAACATGCACTTTTGTGTTGAGCGTGGTTTGGCTGCATGGTGTCGTTCTAGCATTTCCGTGGTTTTGTATCTTTCAAGGTTGGTTTTCAGTGGCCAGGGGCCAGATTATGCAACTGTGACAAATTCTGTCTCAAGTTATTGAAAGTGACGTCAAAATGACGACACGATGAGACGTCCTCACGTGAAGCAACGAGGAATCAGCCAATTACAGCAGGGCGGCGCCCCGAGAGCATTTTGTCAAATTTTTTTGTGAAAAGAAATAAGAGATGAGCAACGATGAAAATAACTAATATTTTATTTTGCGAAAACATTGTGTTTGAAGTTTGAAAATATTAAGCAAAAGAAAAAGCGTTCAAAGATGTGCTATTTAATTAGCTGGTGGGTAACTTTCGGTGCCGCGGGGGTGTGCTGACGGCAGTAAAAAGGCCGCTCTGCACGAAAGCAGCTGTTTCACGCCGTGTTATTGTTTTTTTTTTTTGCGCGGCGTCTGGAATCGAGCTACTGTGCGGTTGACCTAAGTGCGCAGAGAAATTTCAACGAATGCTGTGAAGGCTGCGTGACTACCGAGCGAACCTGCAAAAAGCCTTGGTACGAAATCGACGAAGACAACTTGTTGAAGTCTGTGTTGTTCGGCTGCTTCGATCGATGACAAAAATGCCAAAAGGCGAGGCGTTGCAGTATGTGACGAGCAGTTGTTTGTTTCTTTCCCCTTTGGAAACAGAAGACGACCACGAAGTGCCATTTGCTGGAAAAAATAAAGTGCTTTGCCAGCGTAAGCGTGTCTTATCTATATGTAGCTGTGTGTCACAGAGGTGACGACGGAACTCACCCCTTCTTCGCACTAACTTTACAAATTGCCTCCGACATCCGCTGTACGCATTTGCTCAACGTCGGTAGTTCGATGCAGACATACGCCTCATTACCAACGGCAGCCTGAAAGCCGCCTGTGGCAAAGAACCGCAGTCCACATAGCACCTGCCGCCGCACCCACAGCGCACTCGCACGCAAACCTTCCAGTTCATCGGCGACTCGCACAGCCACTCCATAGTCTGTTTTTCCAGTCGAAAAAGGCGTTGAAACAGCTCGTCCGGCAAATCAAACGCGTCTTCGTGCGCCCTCCTTCGCCGTTGCTCGCGCCAGCGCAGCCGTCTCAGTCGTATCGCCGCGTACACCACCGCTATTTTCTGTCACAAAGGCAACGGTCAAATTGACGGCCTCAAAACTGTGACAAAAAAAACTGTCAAATAGCGGCTGCATAATTAGGTGTGCAACGTTATCACTTCTGCCACATCCGTGACGTCATCTGCAGCCACTCATGACGCAAAAAAGAAAAATGGCCACCGGCCACGACCAACCAATAGGAGCGAGGCTTATTGACACCTTTGTGATAAGTTTTTGACAATTTTCCTAATTGACAGTTACGTAATCTGGCCCCAGATTCAGTTAATATAAACGATAATGTGCAACGACAACATTGTTATATGTTCTTTATTTTACCATAGAACACACGGTGAAGCTGATGGTGCTGCGGTTGTTATAGCATATCGTTACCGTGTTTACGTTACCGTTTACCGTGTTACCGGAAGCCGGATTTTCCGGTTAGCGCGGCGCACGCCAGAAGACGCTTTAGCGTACCGTCTCTCCCGTAACAAGTTACCGTAAGGCTAAAACGAGTGCTAATGATTGCAGATGCCCAGCTTTTAATGATAAAAAATACGGATGCATTGCATTCATTTCTATGAAGTGAAATGCTACACTTTAATAATCTTTTTCTCTGCATATAAAGACGTACCGACTACACTTCAGCTGACAGCTGACTCAGCGGCTTTTCAAATGTGCCCGTGAAGCTAGACACCTTTGCCTACCCTGGCCAGTAGACAATTTCACTACGTAGACCTCAGTAAGCTTGCATACACAGCACCCATTGCGTTGCGAGCGCTGTAAAAAAAGCACAACTACGACACCTGTTTGCCGTGCCGCATCGTCGTTTCTTTGTGTGTTTGGATGTGAACAGTGTGGCGCCATCTAGTGACAGTAAGTTAAAGCGCGCCTTCTCCGGCCGGAGAAACTTTTTATTTTCTGCAATTACTGATGAATATACCAAGAGAATTACCAGTCTTTTCTTTTTCGAGGAAAAAAACCCATGAAAACAGAATAATGGTAAATCGGGCACAAAACTGAAGAGCTGCAGTGTGGTCGTTGCTATTTGGCTATGTGCACGACATACAGTCAGGCTTAACTGCTGAAAATCGGCAAATAATCTCAAAAATATGGCCTAGTTGTTACTCAAACCTCAACGTATGAGTGGGAGTTAGCAAATTAAAAGCGAATGCCTTCATGTATAGCGAGAAATTGCGCCGAAGAACACGGCGGCGGTGCTGTATTTGGTCCGAAGCGGCCGTGCAGGGCGCCGCCATGTTTGTTTACAAGCGAACGCTATAACTCTCCGCAACGTTAAAAGAGATTCCGTAAAGTGCTTGCGGACCGGTAAGTGGCGGCGCATGCGCAGACGTCGCTTGCCGGGCCCGGTAAACGGTAAGACGGTAACGTAAACACGGTAACGATATGCTATAACTCTCTATTAGTGAGTTGTAGCTTAGCGCTGTCCGCCACCGTGAACCGCTACCGGGACGCTGCCCTGCGCGTGCGCAGATCGCCCTGATGGCGCCAGAGAAAATTCTGGAATCATATAAGCTGGATGGGTAAAGCGAATCACAGAAAGCAGGAACAGATTCACGATGCCCAGGGAAAGTATTTAGAGGGAGATGACGCTGTGAACTACACTGCGTCAGTTATAGCTGAGTCATTTAGGAAAGACGACAGAGTAATCACCCCAAATGAGAGAGCAACGCAGGACAACACAATAGAGAACAGCTTACAACTGGCCAGTCTTAACTGGAAAAAGGCGGAAGCAAATATTCCAAAATGCACGTCCGCAGTGATAGACGAAATTCCAATCAAGTTAATTAATGAACTTGGCCCAATAGGCAAGGAAACGCTGATAAAAGCATTGGAGGCAGTCATAACAAATAAGCAAGTTCCGCACATCTGGAAACAGAGTAAAATGAATTTGATTTATAAAGGGAAAGGCGATAAGACAAAAAATCCTTCCGACCGATTACGATAAGATCAGTTATATACAGGCGAAGTAGGCGGTAAAATTAAAAATGCAATCATGGGGAGAAAGTAATAGAATATTCGGATAACTTAGAAAAGATTCAAAAGTGATAGGCGCTTAGATGCTATAGCCTGTTCGTGCTTACCCAGTGCACAGAAATAGCTAAGGCGGAAAACAGACCTCTGTATTTAGCCTTCCTGGACATTAGCGGTGCCTACGATAACGTGAACAGGGAACTCCTGTGGAACATATTAAAAGGTGAAGGTATCGGTCATGTGGTAATTGATTTTCTACAGGAAATATATCGAGAAAATAAAGTTGAAATAACATGGGAAGGTACCTGATACGACTTATCAGGTGCTTACAATAAAGCCCATGAAATAGCCCGAGTGGCCGAATACAAATGCCTCGGGGTATGGGTAAACGAAGGGCAGGCGTACACGGAAAAGCACGAACAGTCTCTCAAAGCAAAAGGGCGAAGAGATGCCGGGATAATGAAACATAGGGAATTGTGGGGGTTCAACATATGTATTAAGTACTGAGAGGTATTTGGAAAGGAATAATAATGCCGGGGCTTACTTTCGGGAATGCGGTTCTGTGTTCGAAGGCATAAGTTCAGTCTAGATTAGAAGTAAACCAGAGAGCTGTTGGAAGATTAGCAGTGCCCACGGGAAAACAACAAACGAGCTAGTACAGGGGGATATGGGCTGGGGATCGTTCGAAGCACGGGAAGCTCAGAGTAAAATACTATACGAAGAAAGCCTGAGGAAATTGAACGATAACAGGTGGGCAGCTATGGTATTTAAATATCTATGCAGAGAGAGCGTTGACTCAAAATGGCGGAAAAGAACTAGGAAGGTAACGAGTAAGTATGTCCGACACGAGGCCTGAGAAAGAAAGAGAATTAAACGACAGGTTAAAAACGCGGAAGGAAAAAAATTTGACAAACTCAATGAAAAAGAAGCATAGTGTAGAACTATATCGATACTGGAAACAGCAGATCAGGAAGGAAGCGTTTTATGATAACTCAAGCGGCAGTGCCCTACTTTTCGAAGCTAGGTCAGGATGTCTTAGAACGCGCAGCTATAAAAAGAAATTTAACGAAGAACATGGCACATGCGCTGTGTGTGGTAAATCTGTAGAAACAATACAACACCTCATACTAAAATGTGATGGTATCCATCCTAATGTCAATGCAGTCAGCCTTCCTGAGGCCCTAGGGTTTCGAGATAACAATAGTCATGTAAATAAATCTGCGGTGAAAGTTAGCAAAAAGCGATTTGAAGATTGGTGGCTCAAAAGCAGAGAGGTGACATAAGGTTAAAAGTGTAGGAATACGTATTTAAAGAAAATGGCGAAATTTAATAACTTACAAGACCGTTAAATTAAAACAAAGGAAAAAAAGCTGATCATGGCGGCTACTGCCATCACCCCGTTTTGAAACGGTACGCTCCATTTATCCATCCATCCATCCATCCATCCATCCATCCATCCATCCATCCATCCATCCATCCATCCATCCATCCATCCATCCATCCATCCATCCATCCATCCATCCATCCATCCATCCATCCATCCGTCCATCCATCCATCCGTCCATCCATCCGTCCGTCCGTCCGTCCATTCATCCATCCATCCGTCCGTCCGTCCGTCCATCCGTCCGTCCGTCCGTCCGTCCGTCCATGCGTGCTGGCCTGCAGCGTTGGGACCAATCAGGTCGTACTCTGGTGCCCGCGGAAGAGAACCACGTATGCAGCGGATCGCGCTATGCTATAACTCTATTGTTATATCCGATATATTGTTCTAACCTGTACTGTCATAAGTGAGCTTGACTATTTGTGACGCCAATACAATTGTATGAAAATATAATTGATAATCGGTTTCCACGATGTGCCGACTCTTCTGTGGACCAAACACGATGACGTCTTCGTCAGCAGCAGTGTCCAAATCATAGTGTGCAATGTGCTTTCATACGAATATGCGGGACCTAAGCATGCTAATCAAGCTGTGTAGTTGTTTTCTGCTAGTGCATAAAAAATATGAGAAATTCCAGGGGGGGGGGGGGGGACGCCCATGCATGGGCATAAATGGAAGAGCGTGTCCGGGCCTCCGGGAACCCGTGGGAAAAAAACGTGGAGACTCGAGAAGGCAATGAACAAGGACGTGACATCGCGGACTAAACTGCGCAGTATCACCAAGTGCTGCTGTCCAAAAGGCATGCCTTGATAGGCGACATTTGCACTGGTGAAAGACAGCGCAAGCTTTCGCGTTAAAATCCTACTGTGCGCAAGAAGGAGCGCAGCGACCGGCGGCGATGCTCAGCTACGTTTTCGTACGCTATGGGCCGAAGAGAAATACCTAGATAAGCGTGATATTTCGTTTTCATGCGGTGAGTGTGCAACCATGCAGGCACAGGTTAAACCGCACGATGGGTGTTGCGCAACATCTGCTTGCCGAGTGGCTTAATTGTTGAGTTCGACCATACGAGCTCCGACTCGTGCTCAATAACTTTGCAACGCGTCACGTGCTGCCTTCTCTGGCTGAGATGCCAACGTTGTTATAGCCACCAAATCCGAACTGCAAGATTCAGCCACCGGTCATGGCATGTCACTCACGCGGTCAAGACGTCCTATGATCGGTGCTTTATCTTTAAGGGTGTTATAAATCAGTCTATAAATTAGGCACTTTCTTTAAATACATTTTTAATCCTACACTTCTAACCTCATGTCACCTTTCGGTTTTTTGAGCTACCAATTCTTCCAATCGCTTTTTGCTGGCATCCATCGCAGATTCATTCATTCATCATCCTGACTGTGCCCATTGGAGGGCAAAGGCTTTTCCCATGTCTCCCCAATTAACCCTGCACTTTGCCAGCTGCGGCCACCGTACCTTCGCAAATTTCCTAATTTCATCCGCCCACGTAACTTTCTGCCGCCCACTGCTACGCTGGCCTTCTCTTGGAATCCTCTTCGTTGCCTTCACATTACATACCCTGTCGGGAGCCGCCGCGGTGGCTGAGTGGTTACGGCGCTCGGCTGCCGGCCCGAAAGACGCGGGTTCGATCCCGGCTGCGGCGGTCGAATTTCGATGGAGGCGAAATTCTAGAGGCCCGTGTACTGTGCGATGTCAGTGCACGTTAACATTAATTTCGGCAAATGGGTGTAAAGAGGGGAACGTGGCCATGGCAGTTTAGGGAATACTCTAACATGCATTGTCAATTACTGTGGTTGACCGCTATTCTGTGTGATATTGCAGGAGGCTGCTTCGGTCTCCCGTCAGGCTCATGCATTGCTCGATGCCGACGGCAATGGAGGGGGCCTCGGGCAGCAGCACAGAGAGCTCCTGCCGTGCCTTCGTCACGTGGGTGTGAGCCGGGGCACCGTCCTACTTCCCAACAGCGCCGTGACCACATCGGGTTGCGTGCGCGGGAAAGGTGGGTGTCCCAGTTGAGGAGGAACAGGAGGTCTGATACCAGAGTTGCGCCTGTGATTTGCCCATCCCCTTCCATGGCAACGTAGTCATTTTAACAGGCAAAAAAAATTACAATCGCTTAACCACAGGATATGGCCAGTGATATCATAAAAACAATTTTAGTTTATTTGAGCTTAACGTCCCAGAGCGACTCAGGCTATAAGGGACGCGTAGTGAAGGCCATCGGAATTTTTGACCTCATGTGGTTCTTCAACGTGCACCGACATCGCACGGTACCCGGGCCTCTAGAATTTCGCTTCCAACGAAATGCGACCGCCGCAGCCAGAGGCCAACCTGTGTCTTTCGGGTTCTAGACTATGGGGTTTAACATCGCGAAGCGACACACTACCGACAGTGAGGGACGCCCTAGTCGAGGGCTACGGATTAATTTTGGTCACCTGGGATTCGTTAACATTGCGGTGACATCGCACAGTACACCGGCCGTTTTGTACTTGGCCTTCAGCGCAATGCGACCGCGACTAGCAGGATTGGATCCTGCGACCTTGGGATCAGTAGCCGACGGCCAAAATCACTGAGCCACTGCGGCGGGTTCAGTGACATGCGCTAGCTGGTTCGTGAAATGATTAACGCGGCGACGTAACGCGTGACGGTTATGCTCATGTTATGGGAAAATTAACGAGTCCCTTATAGCCTGACGGAAATTGGCTGGTCATGCATTGGGGCCCCGCACTGCACAGCGCAGTTGCGGGCAGCGTCCCGAAAACGTTTGTCGTCTACTCGATCTGTCTGTGCATACGCGCAGTGTTCCGAACATGAGTCAGGGCTGCATCCATTGCCTTCCCACAACGTGACTAGTGTGTCTTGTTTTGGCAGTTTTTGTCATCACTAAAGCGATCGTAAGTGGGGAGGTGCAGGCACACCGCTGCTAACCCTTACAAAAATTGTCTACAGACAGTCTACAGACTTCTTATAGATTCTGGTGCCTTTAGCAAAAAATCCACACCTTTTCTATGGACCGACGACAAAACATTTGCGGACAAGATTAGGCGAAAACATAATCGTTACACGCATTCATGCATTAAAATTTCAGTGCTAAACCCTGCACCGTAATGTGCAGAATTGGGCGAAAGCTGTTGCCATCTTGGTGGCTGTCACATTAGAACACCTACAGTAAAACAGTAAAGTCTGAGACCTGGATATTTTGTGCCAAAACCTGTGCTACTAGAGTGCGCAGTCACGTGATGGTCACGTGTGCGGATGTTGACTGTGTAGGCGTGCATATTAAGCATCCGCCCGGACAGGCTCCTTATAAGTGCTCGTGCAGCAAAACCCGCAACTAAAAATCTGGTGTGCGTACCTAAGGCTGATCTCCATCTTAAATTTTGACATTTTGTTTTCCCCTTCGGGGTGGGAATTACGCTGTGTGTTCTCTTCGGGCAGTGAAGAACGTCGTAGTTGTAAAGATGCCCAGAAATATCCGTGCAGCGCCTTTTTCTATTTCGGTTTCACTGAAATACCGCAAACAAAACCGTGATTTCTCGATAACCAGCTTATCCACTGTTAATTTTCATCAGTAAGACGAACATGAAATCGTGTGCATAGATTGGCTGCTGACCTTGAGGTTGTGGGATATTGGTTGTCCTCCTTTGTCTTTGCGTCCATGCCATCAATGCACGTTTTCCTTTCGTTCGGGTGCGTTGTCATTGTGAAATTGGTCGATCAGATCAAGCGCAGCTACAAAGAAAAACACCAAATCCTCCACTCTATGAGCTTTTTTTATCGATAACACGCGCGCTCCTCAGCGCAGCCATGGCAAAGTAAAAGTTGGAGATACCCGCTGTCGGGATGAGGCGCAGAGCCGCCTCATCCCAGGCACTGAAGAGCAGCTGAAGTTGTGCATGTTGTTGGAGGCGTTTAATGGCTACGTCGACAAGGTTGATATATATCGCAGTGAAATGGTGGAGGTTCACGGGAAGATTCACCTTGTGCAGGCTGGCCGGTGTGGAACCCCACCGAGTTGTGTGAAATACCAGCGTCGCGTGCAAACGGCCGAGGAGGAGGAGGTAGTCCCCGCTTCCTCGTTCCACTACACGGTGAGTGGGTGATTATTTTCGAGAGAGGGGGAAGCTGCCGGTGGCTGCGGCGTTCAACCGTTAAGCGCAGGGTCGTGTGCTCAATCTTTTCAACGCTATCCACACTTGTTTGTAATCCAGATGCTAAAAACGCCCACGCATTGGTGCAGAGCGGTCGTGCCAATTTGGTTTCCGTTGGCCCACCTGCAGAGAATTGTGGGAAACTGATCAGTGTACGTCAAAAGGACTTGGCGCGAGTAAGCTTGATTGCGAACGTAGGCATAGTGTTTGCAAGGAAGTATGGTTGTTCTCTGTATCTGCATCCATGCCATCAACGCACATTTTCCTTTCGGTCGGGTGCTTGGCATTGTGAAATTGCCTGTTAACACACCCATAGGTGTGCTGTATCCTTATTATAGTGTGGTTAATTTCTGTTTCATTCTGCGATGCATTGTTTTCGGGCTACTCGGAAGACTATCGCACTTGCGCTTTTGCTTTGTTTCGCCGTATTCGGTTCAGTCTCTTAAGGATATCTTCCTTGCAACGCCGTGGTGCAGCCTCACGAAGGCCCTCGGCTAGGAGCGCCCCACCGCCATTTATGCCCGTAACATGCAGTGGACGCAGTGGGACGTGCCCCTGCAGAGCAGCCTGCTGCCGCTGGTGGACGGCGTCGCTCCCGGTCTCGTCTTTTCCACAGCGTGCTCTGCACGAAGCTGCAGCACACGCACGACCTGACCTGCAGCTCCAGTACGCAGGTACATCGAGAACGCTGTGTAATAACTTTTGAGCCAACTGTTCGTGATTCTTTCCAAGTTCCGTACATCTGGGTTCTATACAACGCCATTCCTGCGGCTTATCGTATATAGCAGACGGCCTACGAGACCTCAAGCGAAGTGGGCACGGGTGCATATCGGGCAGACGAGGCTGAATCACTTGAAATATATTTCTCAGCTGATCTGTGTCCCTCAGCACACTTAGTAAAACAAATTTTTAGTAATTTGTTTATGAAATTGCCTGCACCCCGATAAAAATTGCCGCCAACATGCGCCATACACTATTGAGTGCTCTGCTTCGTAACCAATTTCGGCAAGTTCGAACATATGCCTATGACTGCGTAACAGGTCGTACCAGGAAATGCATTATGTATGTGGGTAGCATACTACTTTCTGGCGACAACATTATCATGTCCGCTAAGGTCTGTTTGGCAGCCAGTAGTTATCTCTTTTTTTTAGAGTCTACTTAATCTTAGTGTTAGCCAGTCATTGAAAAAGATAAAAGGCTAAGAAAGCAAGAGGAAATGTAGTGCATAGCAAATGTGCCGCCCTGTGGTGCCCAAATAATGAGGCAATGCAGGCTTTTCTGCCTCTTCAGTACTGTGCGAGGTTAACTGAAGTGCCCTGATGAATCGAACGGAGAATGTATGTGATCATGCCCTGCTATCTATGCGTGGTTCTTTGTCTCAACTACGCTGTACGGAGCATATATATGTTGACATTATTAAGCAGGCACACATGAACACTGTTCACGACAATTACAACGGTCAACATGTTGCTTATGTTTCGCGTTTCTTATTCACTGGCTATGATATCACTCTCGTTGACTCATGCATTCATTAGCAGCTGAAGTACAGCGTGTTGTTCCATGAGTGTGGCTGTTCGGTCTTTCCTGCTTGCTGCATTCTTTGGGCGTAGCTTTCTCTAATTAATGGCTACAGCGCGACAGAGGAGACAGTGAAGAAAAGAAACGACACAACCTTGTATATTGGGTCAGTTATTCTGTGTCCTGCCCATTGCACTGTAACCATGGAATGCAGAGCACAACGCGCCCAACAAGTTTTGCAGCTTTCTCACACCGATGCGGCGGAGGGTTTCAAATCCTCCTTGTGCAGACCACTGGGAGTTGGAGCCGACCGCGTGAAAAAGTGCGTCGCGCACGGATGTATGGATGTATAAGGCTGAACCCTTTAAATCGGGCAGTGGTTCAAGCCACCTAGCCATGACTTGTGAAATTTTACTCTTGTCTTAATTTTAGCCACGAATCAGATAACCATCGCTTGGTTACTTCTACTTGGTTGAAGTCTAGGTAACAGACAAGAGTGACAGTGACACCTGGTGGGAGAGAGAAGTCAATAAAGTATTCAAAGTAACAGACTCAAAATAACAGAGCGCGTTTTGAAGCGCACTCTAAGGGTGTGGTCTACATTAATTTCGGCAAATGGGTGTAAAGAGGGGAACGTGGCCATGGCAGTTTAGGGAATACTCTAACATCTATTGTCAATTTTTGTGGCTGACCGCTATTCTGTGTGATATTGCAGGAGGCTGCTCCGGTCTCCCGTCAGGCTCATGCATTGCTCGATTCCGACGGCAATGGAGAGGGCCTCGGGCAGCAGCACAGCGAGCTCCTGCCGTGCCTTCGTCACGTGGGTGTGAGCCGGGGCACCGTCCTACTTCCCAACAGCACTGTGACCACATCGGGTTGCGTGCGCTGGAGAGGTGGGTCCCCCGGGTGTGTAGGAACAGGTCTGATACCAGAGTTGCGCTTGTGATTTGCCCATGCCCTTCCATGACGATGTAGTTATTTTAACAGGCAAAAAAATTACAATCGCTTAACCGCAGAATAAGGCCAGTGATATTAAAAAACGGTTTGGTTTATGGGAGCTTAACGTCCCAAAGCGACTCGGGCTCTGAGGGACGCAGTAGTGAAGGGTGCGGAAATTTCGACCTCCTGTGGTTCTTCAACGTGCACTGACATCGCACGTTATTCGGGTCTGTAGAATTTTGCTGCCATCGAAATGCGACCGCCGCAGCTGGGAGCCAACTCGCGTCTTTTGGGTTGCAGATTATGGGGTTTAACATCGCGAAGCGACACACTACCGACAGTGAGGGACGCCCTAGTCGAGGGCTACGGATTAATTTTGGTCACCTGGGATTCGTTAACATTGCGGTGACATCGCACAGTACACCGGCCGTTTTGTACTTGGCCTTCAGCGCAATGCGACCGCGACTAGCAGGATTGGATCCTGCGACCTTGGGATCAGTAGCCGACGGCCAAAATCACTGAGCCACTGCGGCGGGTTCAGTGACATGCGCTAGCTGGTTCGTGAAATGATTAACGCAGCGACGTCACGCGTGACGGTTATGCTCATGTTATGGGAAAATTAACGAGTCCCTTATAGCCTGACGGAAATTGGCTGGTCATGCATTGGGGCCCCGCACTGCACAGCGCAGTTGCGGGCAGCGTCCCGAAAACGTTTGTCGTCTACTCGATCTGTCTGTGCATACGCGCAGTGTTCCGAACATGAGTCAGGGCTGCATCCATTGCCTTCCCACAACGTGACTAGTGTGTATTGTTTTGGCAGTTTTTGTCATCACTAAAGCGATCGTAAGTGGGGAGGTGCAGGCACACCGCTGCTAACCCTTACAAAAATTGTCTACAGACAGTCTACAGACTTCTTATAGATTCTGGTGCCTTCCTATAGCTATTCCTTTTTTTTCATACATAGTGTATTGAAAAAATCTACTTAAAGTGTATGCCCATAAACCTGTACTATATATATGCTGTCTGTAGGATTTGTATTGCCTTTACAATGTTGTCTAGTAATTGTCTATAGAGAGTCTATAGACTTTATAGACAGAAGTTTATGGACAGTCTATACTGTGCCTAAAGAAATGTTTGTAAGGGAACCGTGGCTCCACCGAATGGTGCTACCAGAAATGTGCTACCAGGAACCGAATGGTGCTACCAGGAATCCCTGTGTGCTCATGCACACGTGCTTTCTCACCTCACCACCTTTGCCTGCACCTCTTCTCCGCTTTCCACCTTCGCTTTCTCTCTATTCCTTCCATTTCCCATACGGAACCGGGGAACTGTGAGAAAAAATAGCTGAAATGTGGGTATAACTGCAGAATTGCATTAGAATATAATGCGCAAGCGTTTCCTGACATGCCTGCTTGGAGCATCTGTGCACTTTTTTGGTGCACAATGGCTTGCAATGGTTTTTTGTCTGGGATGGTGGTATGATGCATTTATATTGTATAAGAAATTATAATTTAAAATAAAGCATGCTTCCTTAAGGCTTGGTTTTGCAACATAGTGCGCGAATGATGCTTATTTTCTTTACTATGATAGAATATGGATAAGTGTAGTAAAATATGTCAAGGAGAGGGAACACACCACTTGTGTGTACTTTCCTGTAATTGTGTCTAAGGCAATGTACTAGGAACTGCAGTAAAATTAGATTCAAATTGTACCCTGCAGTGCCATAAACACCTGGGCTAAATAAGATTAGCGTGCAGAATGTGTTGTTGTCAGCCAAGTAATTGTTACTGTAATTCTATTATTTCATCAACTAGCACATCACAGTCTGTACGTGTTCGCATTAACAGGTAGCAGTAGTTAACAGGGTAGTCTATCTGTATATACACGGCACATATGCATAAACACACCACCCACAGTACTATTATATCGTGTAGGAGGACTCGAGCTTCACGGCGGACGGTCTGCAGAAGCTGAGCTTCCACCACTGCCGCTCGTACGCCCGGTGTGCAAGAAGCGCGAATGTCCAGCGACCGTGTACTACTCTCATCTGGCCACATTGCACGCAAAGCACCACATTGCCAGCAAGGTGGACATGTCCAGCTCAGTCAGCGAGTCGTCCGGGGGCAGCAGGGACGCAGTGTTGTCCACCTTCCAGTACGTGGAAGCCATCAAGGTGATGGAGGCACTGCAGGCCACCTTCTACTTCGTCTGGTGGAGGAGCTTCTCCACTGTTGCTGCATTCCAGTTCCGGTGAGTCTGGAGGCATACCATTCATTCACTCATTTCATTCATTCATTCATTCATTCATTCATTCATTCATTCATTCATTCATTCATTCATTCATGTAATTTGTCAATCTTAAGTAATAATTGAGTCCTTCTCATAGGCTAGATAAATGTTCTGTCTATGCTTGACGCATTTGTTAGATAATTGGTTATATAATGATTTGTTAGATAATGATAAAATATGTTAAATAATGATAAACGTTGCCAATGGGGGCCCCACAAGGGCACACAGGCGAATTCGCTAGTCCAAATCTGTGCATGTGTGCCGAAAAACGACCGTGGCTCGTAATGAGTATCACGATTGGGCGCGGTGGCGGAAAGGAGTCCGGGATAGAAAGGACATCGGGCGCCCAGGAGAAAATTCCTGTTCCCTGGTTGTTCTCACACCGCCAAACCGCCCACCTAGCCCTGACAACAGAGCCGAAAAAAGCCCAGAGGGTGACCTTTGAGTGGAGCACCCGCCGAACGCAGGGGGAACGACTAGCCCGAGAGGCCACGATATCCGCCAGCTCATTGGCGAGAATGCCGGCGTGACTAGGAACATGGAAAAGCGCGAGGAGCCTGCGCGACGCCACCGATGTTAGTGTGGCCTTTATGTTATCCACAGCCAAATCGTGCGGTTGTATGCGGCAGGTGCCGAAAGGAGCGACAGACAATCGGTATATAAACGCACCGGCGCCGTTCCCCTTAGGCAACGGACGTACTCCACCGCCTCCGTAAAAGCCACCGCCTCCGGGGGCTACGGACCCGACGCACCGTTGACCCGAAAACGGCCGACCGCCCGGAGGTACCTGAGGGTTAACGTCGATTCAGCTGTCGGTGCAGCTAGTCGAGTACTCTGGGTCGTTCAGCACAACTAGGTCAGATAGAGGCAGAGGCAAATCGCGAGAGCTCGCCCCCGCGCGCATCGCACAGCTGCGGCCCCCACACCTCATGGTTGGCATTAAAGTCGCCAGCCACTACCGCCGGTGTCATCGCGGCAAGCATGAGGGCATTTGACACCTCAGTCAGAACGGGACTCAGCAGTGAATGCGGTGCTGCATAAACGCTCACAATCACGAAAGATCCAGTGGCGCTCGTGCATCTAAGCGCCACCACGCGTTGTGTAACGTAGAGGGGAAACAGATTCGCGCGCGGAAATCGTGCCAAGATGGCGCACCGCGGGCGTTCCCGTGCCGCTAAATATGCCCGCTCCCGGGGGACTGACGGTATTTCGGTATTTTTCGAGTGTGCCATTCAGTTGATCACTGAAGTCATCCCAACTTCGCCTCGCGAGGAGGTTGGCATAACTCTCGGCTTCCTTCTGTAGTGGGCGACATTATTTTTCTTCCTTTTTCTTTGCCCACACTAATCTATGTAGTTCGCAGATCCTCTTCCTTAGCTTCTTATTGTGTCTCTGTGTCTTCCACTTCCTTGTTAGCTCTCTCCTGGCCTCCCACAGGTGGAGTAGGTGGTAATCGACTTCCGGTGCTTCTTCTGTTCTTTTCACCTCCTGGGTATATCTGGCCTGAATCTCCTGTTGCTGCTTGCTCAACTCCTTGATCGAGCCAATGTCACCTTTCAGGTCTTTGCATGCTGGCCTAAATTTGTGCCATTTCACGATCTTTGTGATTAATATTGCCCTTCTCGTCTTCTGATTATATAGTGGTCGCTTCCTAGGTTTTACAGGAGGTTGTCCTATTTCACGCCACGTGTTTTTGACGAAACTTTGATCTGGACAGGTGTCCCGGCTCACGCTGTTGCCGGTCCTCATGGGCGGGCTCTCGCTCATCAACAGTGTACATCCCGTGCTTTCTGCTGCATCGTCGATCTGCTTTCCCTTCTTGCTGTCTTTCTTGTATCCCCATCTCTGGCCATAGGCGTTGAAGTCGCCTAGGATTACTAGGGCGTTGCTCTTTGCCAGTCTGCTCGCCCCCACAAAAAACTTGGAGAAGTGTCAATACCTTTGTTTCGGCGGGCTATAAACGTTAACGACAAAGATGCTCTTCCTTTTCTTTTGGGAATTATTTCAGTTATTACGTGCTCTAGCTTGGTGTCTGGGATTTCATCGTGTTCTATGGTGGTAATTCTCTTACTAACCAGGGTAGCTGTGCGTCCTCTCTCCTGACAACCATAGCCCCTCAAGGTTGGGGTTATGTCTGTCTCTGGTAGAGCTATTATGTCCGGTTGCTTCTGTTGTCTTTCTATGTATTTTTGCAAGAGCCCCTGCTTTCGCCTGTAGCCCCTGCAGTTCCGCTGCCACAACTCTATTTCTTTGTGTCTCCCATGATTAATCGTTGTTTTGACCTTTTGTCATGAGTTTCAATTCCGAACCTTCTTTCGTTGAAGAGTCGGTCCCTGGCTTTGCTCGTTATTCTTTGTGTATTTTGGTTCTTGACATAGCTTTTGAAGTTTTCCTCTACTATGCCTACTCTCTGTTCTATGGTTGCTACCCTGTTTACCATTACATCGTTTGCTTGCTCGATCCTCTCGAGCTTCGCGTGCATTTTTGCATTTTGCTTCATTATGTATTGCATGAGGTTCTCTAATTTATCTTGAGATGGCCCTTGCCCCATAGCTGGGGCCTGGGCCGTTCCCTTCCTTTGCTCCTCCAACATTTTCACGACCTTATCTAGGTTCTCTTGGAGCCACCTGTTTTGTTTACTGGCTTGTTTAATTTGCTCGCTGAGCCACCTTTTCTCTTTCTCGAATTTCTCCTCTATCTCTTTGATTTTAGCCGTGTCGGGCTGCAGTGTTTTTGGAGGTCCCGCTTCCCAGCTCACCTTTTCTTTGCTGTTCTTCGTTCTTGCCTGTCCAGCCTGCGCCTGCGGTGCCTTGGCCTCCAGTGATGGGAACGACTCCTCCCTTCCCCTGCTCTGGCTCCTAGTCCTAGACTTGCTTCTACCGCGCTTACCCCCAGGCTGCTTGCCTTGATCTCCACTGGAATGGCCTTGGCCCGGTCGTCCTCGGCTTTGACTTCGGCATCTGTTCCACGCTCCTTTCTTTTATTTGCTGCGGCATCGCAGCTCTTATATCTTCTTGAGTTTCATGGTGCACTCTCTCGTTCCTGTGACGTGGACCCCGCTGCAGGTCAGGCACTTGGCTGTGCATTCGTGCTGCTCCTCCGGGTTCTTCTGTCCACATGTTCTGCAGGCCTTGGCCTCGGGCGTGGGACATACGTCGGAGCGGTGCCTAAGTTCTCTGCAGTTGTAGCAGACCTGCCTGGTTGGTATATATGGGTGAGTCCTGAGCTCGACGCCTTCATATATCGCCCATATTGGCACGATGGGTCCGTCAAAGACTAAGAGCACCGTTTTTGACTTCCCCCGGGGCTCGTGCCGACATGATGGTTACCCTTCTGTTCGTACTTGTAGGTCCGCTTGTAACTCTTCCATCGTTATTCTGGCCGGAATACCGTGGATCACGGCTCTTTTGTAGTCTCCTCCTGTGGCTGCGTACGGGAGTAGTTCGTAGCCCTTTTCTCTAAATTGCAGCTTTTGGATTTTCGCGATTGTCTCGGCCTTCTCTTTGCCCGGAATGCTTGCAATTACGATGTTGGATCCTGGTCTGATCCTTGTTATGGAAGCCCCCGCTTTGATTTTGCCTTTGCATTCTTGTGCGATTGCTCTCGTGACTTGAAACGGTTCTAGTACACGGATCCTTAGTTCGCCCCTGGGCCGTAGGATTATCTTGTAGTCGTCATTGGGCAGCGGCGGCACCTTCGGCCTTTTCCACTCTTCCGTCCGCCCGTACGTCTTCTTGTCGATCGCTGTTATGTTCCCTCGATTTGTTGGGATTCCTTGAATTCGTTCCTCGCCGCGGCTTTCTTGCCTTTTTCGCCTCGGGCCCGCCATCTGCCATCTGTCCGTGTCTTTGTCGGTCTCTTCCATCGCCTCGGCCGTGCCCTGGCGTACCCGCTCTTCGGGGGCTCGCCACGTGGTGGCCGGCTCTGCCTCCATCTCCCGATTTTTCGCCAAACTTCGGACTAAATCGGTGTTCCGTGTGCTTGGAGTAAGGTCTTGAGTGCCTCGGATATCCATCGCGAGTGTGTCGTGGCCCAGTAGTGCCGCGCAGCGCCAGCCGACGCCTTGTTGGCACTAGCCCTAGATTAGGCCTAGTCGCACCGTACCGCTAGGAAATTTCGGATCTTGATAATAGTAAAAACAATATGGGCCTACCGGTCCAGTGTTGATGTCCACTTGATCCTCCCAACTTCCGACGTTGATTCAGCCGAAAATTTCGATGGTGCGATGTCTTTTTCCACTCAAGATCTTTGAAAATCGCTGAGCCCATGCCCAATGCGCCCTCTCCCGACCGTGAAACTAAATGTTCTTATTCAAACGTACAAACTTCTTTGTGTTGCGGATGATCGATGTGCGCAATACATTAGGCAATCCACGTACACAAGAGAAACACAAGGACAGGTGTACGTGCAATGTCTAATGCCTTGCTCACATCGATCATCTGTAATATTATCATGCACCAACTAGGCCTAACAGAAGTGTTATTGAAGTTCTTGGTGCTAACAACCCTATTGTTTTAACTTTTACTGGAAGACGGCGCAAGCAAAGAGATAAATTACTTTTATGATTAAAAAAGAACTGTTTATTTGTCGAAGTATGCATCAGCAATTGAAAAAATTATTGGCAACTATACTCTCAAGTTTTAGGTTGAAACTAAATCTGCGCTCAATAATTTATTTTTGATTCTTTGTCCGCGCAGCTTACAGTCGCTCTTCAAATGCAAAGCCAATAGGCTGATGTCACCTGCCGTCGATTCTAACAACGTACAGGCTTCACTCCGCGACCCATTTCGATTGACCTTGGTTGTTACGGCACACAACAGATTAAATGCACCCACAATCTCGGCTCTTTCCCGTACACAAGCCTTTCCTCCGTGCTCAATTTGTTCCGTGTCGGTGCGTTACTCACCGCTGCCGGCCACTTCACTTCTTCCTCGGTTTTCGCCGGCGCATAGGTAGTTGCCACGCACGTTCGCTCTCGGGCTCTTCCACATGCACCGCCACGCGCTAGCCCTGAAGAAGACGAGCATTCGAACAGCTCGGCTGCGTCTTACACTGCAGTGCCGGTTCTCTGCCGTCCACGTTTTAAAGCGTCTTCTGTCCGAGGCTGCTGCGATGGATGCCCACCGAGGACCAGGCGGATCCGCCCAGGGGACTACGCCGGCGCCGCCCTTGTCTGAACCTCCGCAAGGATCGTTCGCACAGGGCATCCAGGATGGTGTGTGCCCAACGGCGACGCAGCAGCTCCCTGCCACCACCAGCAGCAATGGCACAGCCTCCTGCTCCACCGGTGACGGCCACGGTGATGCCACAGCCAGTCTCCCCAGCACACGCACCCGGGCTTCCTCCAAAAATGTGCCGGCCGCAGACATCTCCTCGAGGAGGTTCGCTCACCTCCGGGCGAAAATCATCGGCACGGCCGCCAGGGAGTACAATGAGGAGTGGCAACGAGTGTACGACAAAATGCTGTTTGAGGAACTCCGAGATGAGCTGGACCGGTGCAATCTTGAAGGCAGCCGACGCGCCGGCCCCTAACCCACGCGGCGATGTTTCTGCGGCTGGAACGAGTCTGCTTGGGATACGGAATCGGACTTGTAGAGACCTACCTGTGTCATCGTTTCTGGATGGACGGGCCCAGTCATGAGTACAGGGAAGAAACATGATCAAGAAATAACTCGGTGCCACGTGTCGCCGTGGTACAAGAAAACCTGTCGCCGCCAAGGTGAAGCTCAGTCTGCTTTCCTTAAATGCCAATTATTATCATTAAACAGTTTTCACCGCCTTTCTGCGTGTATTTATGCGCTATGCGAACGCGTGCCTCTGTCGTCACCGGAGGCATGTTGCGGTTTTACAAGGATAGTTGGTTAGTGCTTCTGCCGAGATCGTGATCTCGTCGTTGCTGGTGTCATTGTCCATTTAGTGCGTGGCACCGAAAAAAATTTAATGTTGATTTGCTCAGCTAATTCAGGATATACAAAGCGAAAGATGTCGGCTTTCACAGTGTTCATTGGCGTTGGCGTCGACAATTTTCTAGACGGCGCTGTCTTTGAGGTAAGGAACGGCTCATAACTGGCTCCCTAGATATGCGGACGCCTCATTCGTGCTTTGATACATGTGGCGGTGGCGAGAGAGCGAGATGTGGCCTGAATGTATTAGCGCTTACAGCGTTGTGGCCGACTTGCAGCACTAGCTAGGCCGCAGCGTTCATTTGGTGATGATGAATCTCTCGCGATCAACCATTAACTGCATGTTACCTCCCAGGGTGGCAGGTAGGGCGAGCTGCTTATCCAGTGTGCAGAAAGCAATCAAAGCAGGCTTCTGCAGTTCGTGGCTCAGTGGTTAGAGTGCTCGGCTACTGATCCGGAGTTCCCGGGTTCGAACCCGCGGTGGCTGCGTTTTTTGGAGGCAAAACGGTAAGGCTCCCATGTGCTGTGCAATATCAGGGCACCTTAAAGATCCCCAGGTGGTCGAAATTATTCCAGAGCCCTCCACTACGGCACCTCTTTCTTCCTTTCTTCTTTCACTCCCTCCTTTATCCCTTACCTTAGGGCGCAGTTCAGGTGTCCAAGGATATATGACATATGCCATTTCCTTTCCCCAAAACCAATTATTATTATTATTATTAAAAGAAATGGCACAATATCTGTGTCATATTTTGGTGAGTCCGACCTCTGCACTTTTGAAGCTGAAATGCCCATGACTGCCTTTAAGCGTCATCAGTAACTGTAAAGGAAAGTTGAATCAAGAATATGACCTGCTGATTATGTTGGGTGACAAGAGCTAGTGAATGAGTAAGACACCAACTGGTGGTCACTGCCCCACATGGCAATGCCCGAAGACAATTACTCATGTCATTTTTCTATGCGGTGGTCATTGAATGACTGTCAATGAATGAATGACTGCCACGACATCTCGTGGCGCGGAGAGAGGAGGGTAAAACAAAGCATAAAATAAAGGAGCAGAAACGTTGCCAAATTTCCGTGCTGGAAACAAACTCCAGTGGATGCGTGCTCTGTGGCCTAAAAGAGTAAACAGCGCAAACGCAATATTTTAGTTCCTTAATAATGCGAGAGCATTACTAGGCTATGTCGTCAAAAGGAGTCTGCAAAATGTGGAAGCAAAATGTAATAGGTGTCGTCAAAAGGAGTCTGCAAAATGTGGAAGCAAAATGTAATAGGTGTCCAGATCTCGGAGCTACTGTTTCATTTGTCAAAAACATTTCCTTTCCTCAAAAACGTATGCTTTCGCGGGGTTGATTGTACACTGAGATGTTGAGATCTGAGAGCTACCGCGCCCTTTCCTTTCGTAAAAACAATGAGGAGCTGATTAGAAAAGAAGAATTATGGAAAAAGAAGGGTGGCGCAAAACCCACTCCGCTGAAGCGATGACGCTGGTTGGAGCAACAGATATGCCAAGTGCAGATGAAACCCCGGTGATGTCACCGGTTGACCTCCATGCGGTGGCAGTATTCCCGAACACGTTCACCAAAATTTTGAGCAACCGCTCATTTTACTGCATTCTGGGTGATGTCATAGCATTTATCTCTGCATACAGCTTACATGTTTTAGTCAAGTTGGAGGCTACCTTGCGACAGTAGTTTGGACGAATGACATATGCATCTTCAATTGCATGCTTTCTGAGACTTGCGACAGGGGTTCGGAAGATTCTGAGATTTATCCTTTCGCTTCGCGGAGGGAATTATGCTGTGTGTGTTCTCTTCGGGCAGTGAAGAATGTCGTAGTTGTAAAGATGCCCAGAAATATCCGTGCACCGCTCTTTTTCTATATCGGTTTGACTGAAATACCGCTAACAAAACCTTGATTTCTGCTCTCGATAAGCGACTTATATACTGCTGATGGCCACCAGTAAGACGAACATGAAATCGTGTACATAGATTGGCTACTGACCCCGAGGTTGTGAGATATTGGTTGTCCTCCTTTGTCTTTCTGTCCATGCCACCAACGCACGTTTTCCTTTCGTTCGGGTGCCTTGTCATTGTGAAACTGGTCTATCAGGGCAAGCGCAGCTACAAAGAGTGCCAAATCCTTCACTGCATGAGCTTTTTTTATCGATAACACGCGCGCTCTTTTTTTTTTTATTCGAGAAGTGTGCCATGAGGCATAAGTTGAAAAGGAAAGGGGGAAAGGAATGCACGGGATTGAAAGTCAAAAGAAGGAGTGAAGAACCGTTGCGCTGAGGTAGTCGCAGAGGTTGTTAATGAAACGGTTGTCCATTGTCCACTTCACGAAGTCACTTTCGCGGTTCCACCGCAGGCCCACCTCCCTGAGGAGCCGTTTTCTGATAGCAGCCGTCGCTGGGCACGTCCACAACAAGTGCCGCACATCACATATGTCCGGTGCAGCGCCACAGTGAGGGCACCTGTCAGGTAGTGGCAGATCTTTGGCACGCCACCGATGACGGACAGATGGTGTCAGAGCCGCCCCTGCCCGAATCCGGCGCACGGATACCTCCTCCTGCCGAGTAAGACTACGGGGGAGAGGGTGCGAACACGGAGGAATTAGAGCGCGTGTTCGCTGGCGCAGAACTTCGGAATCGGAAACGTGGGACAGGAACGGATCTGGGGGAAGAGGGGAAGGTGGCGGATCGTCTAATGTATGAAGATGAGTCATAGCATCCGCTTGAATGTTATGTGGATCCTGGGCATGGCCGCGAATCCAGTGTATGCGCACAGGACATGGATACTTTGCGCAGAGCACATGAATAGATTGTGAAATCTGGAACGTTCGTCGAACAGCCTTCAGCTGTTTAAGGGCGGCGCGGGAGTCGGTGTAAATGTGAACTGTATTGAATGTTGGAACGAGCGGAAGGGAAGCAATGGCATTGTAAATGGCTTGAAGTTCCAATGCCAGGGGAGTGCACGTATCCGCAGTATACGTCGCGCGAGAGTTGAGATGCGGATGAGATGGACTATACACAGCAGTAACTCCCCTCTCTGCAGAATGAGATGCATCCGTGTATAATATGCACCCTTCAGGCAGATACGCTGCTGATACCGACGGGGAAACAGTGGGGCGATTGTCAGTGAGCTGGCAATAGGACCACGGTGGAAGTGTCTTTAAACGATGAAGTTTGAGAGACTGTTTTCGAGCTCTATTTGCCACCCGTTGGTCGATGATCTCACTGAGTGTATTAAGTTGGGCGAACTCCTGTAGCACAGGTATGGGTGTTAAACGAGGCAGATATGTTATGACGCGCATAGCCTCACGATTGATAGCTTCAAGGGAGTCCCACTGTCTGCGGGTGAGACGTTGAAATTGAGCCTGATATACTATCCGTGGCTGAAGGATAGAGCGCACAAGCTGGCGGGCCGTATGAGCACGTGCGCCACCAGAGCGCATAGCTATGCGACGAATCAGACTTAGAGTAGCGTGAGCCGATTTACGGGTGGCTGTCAGCCACGGGGTGCCAGTCCCTGATTTATGGAGGAGAAGACCAAGAATACGAACAGTTTCTACCTGAGGAATCAGAGAATTATGTACCGTAAAATTTAAAGGGGGAGCTTTCCGTAAGGCGGCTTTATTTCCAATTCGAATGAAGCATGATTTAGTAGGAGAGAGTGTTAGACCCAAAGGTGGGAGGCGAGATGTCAATACATCCAGCGCGTGTTGAAGGACCGACTGATGAATAGACGCATCTGGATGACAGCACCACAAGGTGATATCATCGGCATATGCAAGCACGCGGATAGAAGGGATGGTCTCTAGGGCTCGAACCAGAGGAATTAAAGCCACATTAAATAATGTGGGGGCGAGAACGGAGCCCTGCGGCACTCCTCTATTGGAAGTGAAATTACCAAAGGGCTTTCCGTGGACACGCACGCTGAAGGTTCGATTTGCTAAAAAGGCGTGAATGGAGAGGAGGAACCGGTGAGGGAGACCAAGAGTTTGAAGGGAGGCAAGAATGGCAGAGTGAAGGATGTTATCATATGCCTTTGTTATGTCTGTAGCGATTACGGTTCGTACAAGGTGACTCTGTGGAGAGTGGTCAAGCACGTCAGCAGCCAAAGTAGCAAGGCCGTCCTCCGTTCCAATATGTGGGCGGAAACCAATTTGGGAATCTGGGTAACAATCATGGGATTCCAGCCACCATGATAAGCGTGCGGCTAGAATGTTTTCATAAAGCTTGCAGATGGTAGGGGTAAGGGAAATTGGACGAAGGGCCGAGAGAGATACTGGAGGCTGACCTGACTTGGGGATTGGAACCACAATAGAATGCTTCCAGTCTCCCGGCATGATGCCAGAAAGCCACACTTCGTTAAAAGTATCAAGTAGGGTTTCCAAAGCCCTCCCTTCCAAGTTACGGAATAAGGAGTTAGGTATGCCGTCGTGCCCGGGAGTAGTAGTAGTTTTTAAACGGTAAATGGAGGCCAGCAGCTCTGCCATGGTGAGGTAAGAAGTAATCCCATCGGGGGGCTCTGTTACCGATAAGTCAGGTGGAGACGTAGCGGTGCAGTCATGGTTCGGAAAAAATTGACGGGCCGCTTGTTGTGCAAATGTGTCCTCATCCACATTTAGCGCGAGGCGAATGCTCTCTGTGTAATCTGCAACCTGAGAAGGGCGCTCCATGGCGTGAAACACTCTCCAAAGATGTCGATTGCCCTGCGTAGAGGACAGGCGGGCACACCATGCAGCCCAGCGTTGCCTGCCTAGCCGCTTTGCATAGCGCCGCGCCCGTGCGGTAGCGCGGTGAAGAGTAGGAAGAGCCGAAGGGTCATCGGGGTGACGAGTAGCGTAAAGATCCGCCTGGCGACGAAGAGCCCACAGATTCAAGAGATGTATGTCCGGGTTTGGGTCATCTTCATTTACAGTAGTGGTAATAGTGTGAGTAGCGAGAACATCAGATAGAGTAGACAATGCTGAAGAGGGGTTGAATGCAGATAAATGATTGTCTGCGCGTACGGAATCCCATGATGTTATTCGTACAGTGCGGCGTATTTTCCGTAGACGCGTAGGCGTGAGGGAGATAAAAATAGGGCTGTGATCGCTACCCCAAGTATCAGAATCAACAGCCCAACGAGGGTTACCGGGGCCTAACCACCAAGTCAAATCAGGTGAATACGGGCCACCTCGTGGGCGGGTAGAAGTATTCGGGTGGTTTAAAAGTTGAAAGGAATGATCTGAAAAGCTCCCTTGGATGTGTGAACCCCTTGAGGAATCCGATGGGTAACCCCACGCAGTGTGTGCGCCGTTGAAGTCACCGCCAACTAGAATAGGGATACCCGAGTTGGTAGAACGTAGAAAACGAACCCATCCCAGATTGGGAGATGCGGAGGCAGGACGACTATAAAAAGAAACTAGAATAAGGGGTGTGCGTGCAGGTTTTACGAGAAGGGCGACAACCTCTTGACGTGTGTTGCACCACCGTGAAAGGTCGAGCGGTGTGTGCGGAACTGAACTGTGAATATAAATTGCAGATTTACCTGGGCTGAGGGAGGAGGCGGTGCAACGGCGATCAGGGATAGATGGTGAATGGTATGCGCAGAAACCTGAAAGGCGTGGGAGTGCATTATGCTCTTGCAGTAGGAACGCCCATGCCCTCAGCTTTCCGTCGCGAAGGCGGATGTTCACTTCAGAGGCCTTATTAGCGAAACCTCGACAGTTCCACTGCACCACCACCGATGATGATGCGCTATCCATGACGAGGCCGAAGAGCTTCCACGATGAGGGATGTCACCTGCTTCATCAGCGCTAATATCTTGTCCACTGTCGGGGTAGTCACGGCTAACAGGTGGTCGGCACCTGATTGTGGGCCAGTGCTTACCCTAGGTGATTCCTCTGATGATTGCTCCCGAGTTATGAGAATTCTTCGAGAGGATTGAGAACGACGCTGTTCCCGGCGCTGGGTGAGTTCGTCTAGTCGGCGGCGAGCCTCCGCGATTGCATTGTCTAAAGCTGTGTCTTCATCTGTCAGCGTAGCCGTGGCGAAGAAAAAGTTGGAGATGCCCACTGTCGGGATGAGGTGCAGAGCCGCCTCATCCCAGGCACTGAAGAGCAGCTGAAGTTGTGCATGTTGTTGGAGGCGTTTAATGGCTACGTCGACAAGGTTGATATATATCGCAGTGAAATGGCGGAGGCTCACGTTAAAGATTCACCTTGTGCAGTCTGGCCAGTGGGGAACCCCACCGAGTTGTGTGAAATACCAGCGTCGCGTGCGGACGGCCAAGGAGGAGGAGGTATTCACGCCCCCCCCCCCCCCCCTGCTTCGATGCACTACTCGGTGAGTGGGTGATCATTGTCTAGAGAGGGGGAAACTGCTGGTGGCGGCGGCGTTCAGCCGTTAAGCACACATGCATCTCGGGCAGACCAGGCTAAACGATGTGAACTTTATATTTCTCAGCTGATCTCGGTCCCTCAGCACACTTAGCAAAACAAATTTTTAGTATTTTGTTTATGAAATTGTCTGCACCTGATAAGGATTGTCGCCAACATGTGCCTTACACTATTGAGTGCTCTCCTTCGTGGTCAGTTTCGGCAAGTTCGAACAAATGCCTATGACTCCGTAACAGGTCGTACCAGGAACTGCAGTAGGTATGCGGGTGGCATTTTACTTCTTGGCGATAACATTAGCATGTCCGCTAAGGTCTGTCTGGCAGCCAGTAGTTATCTATTTTGTTCCGAGCCTACATCACCTTAGTGTTAGCTAGTGATTGAAAAAGATAGAAGGCTTAGAAAGCAAGAGGAAATGTAGTGCATAGCAAATGTGCTGCCTTCTGGTGCCGAAATAAGAGGATAATTGAGGCTTTTCTGCCTCTTGAATACTGTGTAACGTTAACTAAAGTGACCTACAGAATCGAACGAAGAAGGTATGTGATCACGCCCTGCTATCTACGCGTGCTTCCTTGTCTCAACTACACTGTACGAAGCACATATATGTTAAAATTATTAAACAGGCAAGAATGAATGCCATTCACCACAATCGCAATGGTCAACATGTCGCTTATGTTTCTCATTTCTTATTCACTGGCTATGATATCAGTCGCGTTGACTCATGCATTCATTAGCAGCTGAAGTACAGCGTGTTGTTTCTTGAGTGTGGCTGTGCTGTCTTTCCTGCTTGCTGCATTCTTTGAGCGCAGCTTTCTCTAATTCATGGTTGCAGCATGACAGTTGGGATACAGAATAAAGGACACAACATAGCCTTTTATATTGCATCCCTTATTCTGTGTCCTGTCTACTGCAATGTAACCATGGAATACAGAGTACAACTCGCCCAACAAGTTTTGCAGCTTTCTCACACCGACGCGGTGGAGGCTTTCGAATCCTTATTGTGCAGACCTCTTGGAGTTGGAGCCCACCGCGTGAAATGGATGCTTCGCGCTTGGATGGATAGATGGATAAGGCTGAACCCTTTAAATCGTGTGGTGGTTCAAGCCACCTGGCCATGACTTGTGAAATGTTACTCTTTTTTTGATTTTAGCCACCATTCAGATAACCTTCGCTTGGTTACTTCTACCCGCTTAGAATCTGAGCAACAGACAAGAGTAACAATGACACCTTGTGGGAGAGGGAAGTCAATAAAGTGTTCGAAGTAACAGCCTCAAAATAACAGAGCGCGTTTTGAAGCGCACTGTAAGGGTGTGCTCTACATTAATTTCGGCAAATGGGTGTAAAGAGGGGAACGTGGCCATGGCAGTTTAGGAAATACTCTGACATGTATTGTCAATTACTGTGGCTGACCGCTGTTCTGTGTCATATTGCAGGAGGCTGCTTCGGTCTCCCGTCAGGCTCATGCACTGCTCGATGCCGACTGCAATGGAGGGGGCCTCGGGCAGCAGCACAGCGAGCTCCTGCCGTGCCTTTGTCACGTGGGTGTGAGCCGGGATGCCGTCCTACTTCCCAACAGCGCCGTGACCACATCGGGTTGCGTGTGCGGGAAAGGTACGTGTCCCAGTTGAGGAGGAACAGGAGGTCTGATACCAGTGTTGCGCCTGTGATTTGCCCATCCTCTTCCATGACAACGGAGTCATTTTAACATGCAAAAAAATTACAATTGATTAACCGCAGGATACGGGCAGTGATATTAAAAAACGATTTGGTTTATGGGAGCTTAACGTCCCAAAGCGACTCAGGTTATAAGGGACGCGTAGTGAAGGGCTGCGGAAATTTCGACCTCATCTGGTTCTTCAACGTGCACTGACATCGCACGGTACCCGGGCCTCTAGAATTTCGCTTCCATCGAAATGCGACCGCCGCAGTCGGGAGCCAACCCACCTTTTTTGTGTTGTAAATTGTGGGGCTTAACATCTGAAAGCGACACACTACCGACAATGAGGGTCGCCCAAGTGGAGGGCTCCGGATTAATTTTGATCACCTGGGATTCGTTAACTTTGCGGTGACATTGCACAGCAAAAGGGCCGTTTTGTACTTGGCCTTCATCGCAATGCGGCCGCGACTAACAGCATTGGATCCTGCGATCTTGGGATCAGTAGCCGACGGCCAAAGCCACTGAGCCACTGCGGCGGGTTCAGTGATATTAGCTAGCTGGTGCGCGAAGTGATTAACGCAGCGACGTCACGCGTCACGGTTATGCTCATGTTATGGGGATCTTAACGAGTCCCTTATAGCCTGACAGAAATTGGCTGGTCATGCATTTGGGCCCCGTACTGCACAGCGCATTAGCGGGCAGCGTGCCGAGAACGTTTGTTGTCTACTCGATCTGTCAGTGCATACAGGCAGCGTTCCGAACATGAGTCTGGGCTTCATTTATTGCCTTCCTGCAACGCGACTAGTGTGTCTTGTTTTGGCAGTTTTACCATCACTAAAGCGATCGCAAGTGGTGAGGTGCAGGCACACCGCTGCTAACCCTTACAAAAATTCTCTATAAACAGTCTAGAGACTTCTTATAGACTCTGTTGCCTTCCTATAGCTATTCCTTTTTGCACGGCCGTAAATCTGTGCTATATTTATAGGCGGTCTGTAGGATTTGTATTGCCTATAAAATGTCGTGGGATTGTCCATGGAGAGTATAGAGTTTATAGACAGAAATTTATGAACAGTCTATAGAGTGCCTAAAGAAATTTTTGCAAGGGATCCGTGGCTTTACCGAATCATGCTACCAGAAATAAGCGAGAGCCTCCTCTCACGAACCCCTGTGTGCGCACGCACATGTGCTTTCACCTCACCACCTATGCCTGCTCCCCTTCTCCGCCTTCCACCTTCACTTTCCCTTTATACCTTCCATTTTCCATACGGAACCGGGGAACTGTGAGAAAATATCGGTTAAATGTGGGTATAACTGCAGAATTGCATTAGAACTCAATGCGCAAGCATTTACTGACAGCCTGCTTGAAGCATCTGTGCACTTTTTTGGTGCACAATGGCTTGCAATGGTTTTTTGAATGAGATGGTGGTATGATGCATTTATATTGTATAAGAAAATATAATTTAAAACAAAACATGCTTCCTGAAGGCTTGGTTTTGCAACATAGTGCGCGACTGATGCTTATTTTCTTTACTATAATAGCATATGGATAAGTGTAGTAAAATATGTCAAGGAGAGGGAACATACCACTTGTCTGTGCTTTCCTGTAATTGTGTCTAAGGTAATGTACTAAGAACTGTGGTAAAATAGATTCACATTGTACCATACAGTGGCATATCACCTGCGCTAAGTAAGATTAGTGTGCAGAATGTGTTGTTGTCAGTTAAGTAATTGTAATTGTAATTTTATTATTTCATCAACTAGCACATCAAAGTCTGCACCTGTTCGCTTTAGTAGGTAGCTGTAGTTAACAGAGTAGTCTATCTGTATATACACGGCACATATGCATAAACACACCACCCACAGTACTATTATATCGTGTAGGACGACTCGAGCTTCACGGCGGACGACGTGCAGAAGCTGAGCTTCCACCACTGCCGCACGTACGCCCGGTGTGCAAGAAGCGCGAGTGCCCCAGCGACCGTGTACTACGCTCAACTGGCCGCATTGCACGCAAAGCACCACATTGCCAGTAAGGTGGACATGTCCAGCTCTGCCAGCGAGTAGTCCGGGTGCAGCAGTGACGCAGTGTCGTGCACCGTCCAGTACGTGGAGGCCATCAAAGTGCGGGAGGGGCTGCAGGCCACCATGTACTTCGTCTGGAGGGGGAGCTTCTCCACTGTGCCTGCATTCCAGTTCCGGTGAGTCTGGAGGCATACCATTCATTCACTCCATTCATTCATATAATTTGTCAATCGTAAGTGATAACTGGGTCCTTCTCATAGGCTGCATAAATGTTCTGTCTATGTTTGACGCATCTGGTAGATAAATGGTTAGGTAATAATTTGTTAGATAATGATAAAATTGGTTAAATAATGATAAACGTCGCCAACGGGGGCCCCGCAAGGCCACACAGACAAAGGCGCAGGCCGAAATCTGTGCATGTGTGCCGGAAAACGGCTGTGGCCTGTAATGTGTGTCACGATTGGGCGCGGTGGCGGCAAGGAGTCCGGAATGGAAAGGACACCGGGCACCCAGTAAAAAATTCCTGTTCCCTGGTTGTTCTCACGCCACCAAACCGCCCACCTAGGCCTGACAACAGAGCGGGAAGAAGCCCAGACGGTGACCCTCGAGTGGAGCACCCGCCGAACGGGGGAGGAACGGCTAGCCCGAGAGTCCGTGGTATCCGCCAGCAACCTGCCGAGAATGCCGGCGTGACAAGGGACATGGAAGAGTGCGAGGGGTGTGCGCGACGCCACTGATGTTAGTGTGGCCTTTATGTGATCCACAGCCGAATCGTGCGGTTGCATGCGGCAGGTGCCGAAAGGAGCGACAGACAATCGGTATATAAATGCACCGGCGCCGTTCCCCTTAGGGAACGGACGTACTCCACCACCTCCGTAAAAGCCACCGCCTCCGGGGGCTACGGACCCTATGCACCGTCGACCCGAAAAGGCCGACCGCCCGGAGGTCGCCGCGCGATCTGAATGCCACAAAAGGTGCGCCTGCAGCTACAGAGGTGTATGCGCCATAAATGTAGACGTAATGCGCTGGCGACAACGCCAGAGCCATCGCCCCAACCACGTCCAACCGACGGCGCGAGAAAGCCACGACCTCCGAGGGATGCCGCGCGGCAACATCAAACGGCGGCTGGACCTCGACAGCTCGGATTAACCTTGTCCCAAAAGTGACGTCTCGCTGATGGGAAAAGAGGTCCAATTCCGCGTTTAATCTTTCGAGGTCTATCGCTAACGGAGGGGCGTGCATAAGGATCTGCAACGCCCACGTGCTCGTCGTGGAATAGGCCCTCGCCAAAGCCAACAGTGGGCACCTCTGCACAGACGCGAGGCGAGCGCAAAGACCCGAATGAGGACACTCAGTCCACCAGACGGGCGAAGCGTATGCGAGGGTCGGGACCGTGACCTGGCGGTAAAGCGCCCTCAGACGGGCAGGCGCCGGTGTGCGGAAAACCCGCAAAAAAGTCTTAAGGCGGGCGGAGAGCGTCTCGGCACGCTCCTTGAGTCTTTCCGCATAGGGAATGAATGAGAAGGTGCGGTCAAAGATGACGCCCAGCACCTTGGAGGCGCGTCTGAAAGGCAGGCGCGCACCGTCACGGCGAACTGCGGGCACGGTGGGCCCCATTCCCCTCCTGGGGGGAGAAAAAAAGCCCACGCATCGTCTTATCCCGTGATATGGTGATTCTCGCATCCCTCGCCCACGCAGCGACTCGACCGAGAGCATCATCCGCCAAACACTTAAGCTCCTTTCTTTTTGGATCCAGGCACAAGGACGACAACGTCATCCGCATACGCCTGGAGCGGCACACCCTCCGGCATGCGCACCGCCAACAGGCCGCGCAATACAGTGTTTCACAGCAGGGGAGACAGCGGGGAACCCCGCGGGCTGTAAAGCGCGGGCCGCAGCAGCAGCGGCCCGCGCCGGGAAGCGCGAGCTAGAGAGCAACCAGACAGCCAGGCAGGAGCTCGGGAACGCAGCCCGAGGCACCTACCCCCGCCCCGTGTGAAGCTTAATAGTCGCCAAGCGGTGGCGTGGAGATGCCTTCAAACAGGCGTCTACCCGCGCCCAATATTAATTAAACATATTATCCCGGAAATTGAGGATGACAAATGAGAGAAATGTGGAGCGAAAGGGACCCTCGATCATATTATTTGGGAGTGCACACAATCTCCTGGCAGGGCGAACTGAATAGATTGTAGAGACGCCTAGGTGACCTTGCTACGTAGCTCGTACCCTGAGCACCAGCTCCTCACCCTCCAACTGGCTGAAGAGGCCGTCGGGATTCAGGAAATCCAGGCCAGCATCTCACATGGCGACCCTGTCCACCCCAATCCCTCCTGGCCCTCATCTCTCGACTGAGAGGGAGAGCTGGATGGTAGGATGAGGTCGTCTTCTTCCGCCTTGAAAATGGACTTTCAGCCACTCCCTCTATTTCTGCCCCTTCCCGTAAGGAATGAGAGAACTGTGAGAAAATACCGGTGAAATGTGGGTGTAACTGCGGAAGTGCATTCGAACTGAATGGACGAGCGCTTGCTGACGGATTACTTCACCTTTCCTCTCAAATTGTTATATACTGATAGCTCCCTTAAAAAGAGCACGGATTCTATTGAGGCCCTTATTTATTCTGCTTATTTTCTTCCTCTTTTTATTGCCAAGCTTAATTGGACAACTTAGAATGTTCTTGTGGACTAGTTGGTTGATTCCAATAAAAGGTAGAACTGCGCGAATAAGACTGGGTAGGAGAAGATAGAAAGGAATGCGTTTTGGTTTCTATCTTTTCTGCCCTGTATTATTTGCGCAGTTCTACCTTTCATAACTCCTATCTACGCGTCCATGCGTGAAATCTACGGTGTGCACATCTATGTATATATCAGTTGTAGGCTGATCAATACAGTATAGCGCTTTGTTATCTAGACTAGCTTGGGCCTGGATTATCCAGGTGAAGGTGGCTTTGCAGATGCCGGATGCATAACCCATCATTCAGGAGCTCGACAGTGCTGACGCACACGTATTGTTAAGAAAATATGGTGCGCGCTGCCAAACACAGATGTCTCCAAAGAAGAAATAAGAAGAAATAGCCCTCGCTATCGTACCTGTCGGTACGTCTTCTCCACATTTATTTCCGCTTGGCTGTTCGTTTCACCGGGGCCATTCTTTCTTACGATCTGTGACTGCGCCACGGGCCGCTGTTTTTAGAGCACTTTTCTCAGCGAACGATAGCGAACGTGTTCGTCTGATTCTCGCAGCCGGTGCTCGCAAGACACCAGCAACTTCCGACGGACCCAGGCTCTGGAGATTTCAGCTTGGGGACTCATTTATCACGCATCATTTGAAAGAAAATGATTGCGGTCTGCCCCATGCTAGCCTAGCTTTGTGAGTAAACAAACATTCATACGCTCGTTTCGCTGCGCTTGTCTCTCGATGCATTCACAGTGAGGCCGACCAATTGATCAACGTCAAACAACGGTCAGGCCTTCTCTGCTTCCGACTGTTCAAAGCCGTCGCGAAGGTCTGTCTCTACTCCATGCTGGAGGCGGTACTCGCTCTACATCGTCTTTCTCGTTTCTCATTTCTCGGCACCTGCTTACGAAGGCGACCTGGTAGTGGCAGTGGAAAATGTATTTACTGGTCAGGTTCGCGGGTACTTTGGTCTAGGAGTGGGGTCCTTAGTCCGGGGCCTCAACGGCCCTCGTGGCCGCCACAGCCCTGGCGACGAGCTGATCAACCAGGCCTGGCGACCGCAGGACATGCTCCCGGCTACAATCGGAACGGGAATGGCCCGGCATGTCGAGATGGCTTGAAATAGAGTTGCATGCTCCCCGCATAGCGGGCCATTGGCGCTGTAGCGAGTAGGGTAAAGGCGGCGGTAGTGCGCGAGGCAAGACAACCGCTGGTCCTTAAGGGTAACGGAGTAGATTCCTAGAGAAGGCAAGCGTAGCAGGGGCGGCAGAAGGTTAGGTGAGAGGATGTACGATGGTTGTGCAACAACATTGTACATGCAACAATGTTGTACGATGCAGCTATGTCGAAATTATTAAACAGGCACGCATGAACACCATTTGCCACAGCTACCTCGAGCCACACGTAGCTTATGCTTCGCGCTTCTTATTCACTGTCTGTGATATCACTCGCGTTGATTCACGCAGTCATTATAACATCTAATGTACTGCCTGTCGTTTTGTGATTGTTGCTGTTCTGTCTTCACCGCTCGCTGTCTTCTTTGAGAGTGGCTTTCTCTTTTCCGTGGTCACAGCTCAACAGTAGGGATACAGAATAAAGGACAAAAAGCAGCTCCGTATGTCATGTTGTGTCCTTATTCAAAGTAACAGCACGCTTTCTGAAGCGCCCTGCAACAGCGGGGCCTGTAGTAATTTTGCTAGTAGACTGTAAACAAAGGACCCCAGCTGTGGCAGTTCAGGGAACATTCCTGCATGTGGTGTCATTACCGCGGCTGACCGCTATTCTGTGTCATATTGCAGGCGGCAGCTCCGGTCTCCCGTCAGGCTCATGCATTGCTCGATATCGACGCCGTTCTAAGGGGCCTTGAGCAGTAGCCCAGCCAGCTCCTAGCTGCCATGCCTTCGTCACGTGGGTGTGAGCCGCGACGCCGACGCACCTCCCAACCGCCCCGTCTACTCTACGGGTTGCGGGCGGAAGAGAGGAGGGTGCATCAGGTGAAGAAAAGGGTGGCCGTGATTGGCCGTGATTGGCTCTTGCCTTTCGTTGACATCACAGTTATTTATGAAGCAAAAAAAAGTAAAGGTATGCTTAAGCCTTCTTTCACGCCGAAATGCGAAAGCATGCATTTCGAGTTGTGTTGTCTTTAATGACGGATGTAACCAATCATGGATGGCATCTAAGTAATTATTTAAAATGGACAGGAAAGTAATCTGTACTAAATTTGTTACTGATTAACACTTATTAGTCAATGGTTATTAATTAGTTTTTAATTC
The DNA here is from genome assembly GCF_052857255.1 of Amblyomma americanum. Lineage (NCBI taxonomy): Eukaryota > Metazoa > Arthropoda > Arachnida > Ixodida > Ixodidae > Amblyomma > Amblyomma americanum. Next base: position 86,815,090 of record NC_135504.1, read on the forward strand.
TTGTTCAATTATTTTCATTAATATTTTGGGCGTGCAATTCTTGCTTAACCAATTTCGTGAATTTCTTGGTACCTTTTGTACGGGCCGACGGCAAAACATTTGCGGACAAGATTAGGGGAAAACGTAATCGTTACACGCATTCATGCATTAAAATTTCAAAGTGATAAGCCCTGCACCGTAATGTGCAGAACTAGGCGAAAGATGTTGCCATCTTGGTGGCTTTCCCTTTAGAACACCTATAGTAAAACAGTGAAGTCTGAGACCTGGATATTTTGTGCCAAAACCTGTGCTACTACAGTGCGAAGTCACATGACGGTCACGTGTGCGGATGTCGACTGTGTAAGCGTGCTCATTAAGCATCCGCCGGGACAGGCTCCTTATAAGAGCTCTTGCAGCAAAACCCGGAACTAAAAATCTGGTGTGCGTAGCTAAGGCGGATGTCCCTCTTAATGATTCTGACATTTATCTTTTCGCTTCCTGGAGGGAATTATGCTGTGTGTGTTCTCTTCGGGCTGTGAAGAACGTCGTAGTTCTAACGATGCCCAGAAATATCCGTGCACCGCCCTTTTTCTATTTCGGATTCACTGAAATACCGCGAACAAAACCGTGATTTCTGCTCTCGATAAGCGACTTATATACTGCTGATGGTCATCAGTAAGACGAACATGAAATCGTGTGCATAGATTGGCTACTGACCCCGAGGTTGCGGGATATTGGTTGTCCTCCTTTGTCTTTTGCCACCAACGCACGTTTTCCTTTCGTTCGGGTGTCTTGTCATTGTGAAACTGGTCTATCAGGGCAAGCGCAGCTACAAAGAGTGCCAAATCCTTCACTGCATGAGCTTTTTTTTTCGATAGCATGCGCGCTCTTCAGCGCAGCTGTGGGATATAAACATTTAGAGATTCCCGCTGTCGAGATAAGCAGAGCTGCGGGAAAAGAATCTACGGATACGCAAGAGCTTTCCTCACAAATAGAACGGCTACAATAGGGCTCGGGGAAATAAGGTCCAAGAGCTTTCAAACACCTAATAAGGGAACGCCGCAAGGGTCAGTGATTTCACCCATACTCATTGACATAGCAATGGTTAAGCTCGCTAGACAGCTAGAAACCATACAAGGCATAAGGTATGTGGACAACATCACTGTGTGGATCACGGAGGGCTCACTCAGCGAAAAGGAAGCGAAACTGCAGGCTGCTGCAACGTGCGTAGAAAAATATGTTAGAGACAGGGGCTTGGCTTGCTCGATGGAAAAATCAGAACTACTAAGGGTCTGGCGAGGTAAACTCAACCGATCTGCACCGGAAACAAAAAAACTAAAACTAAATGTTTATCTGGAAGGGCAACTCATAACGGAAAGAGCAACCATCACAATATTAGGGATGTGGATTCAATCCAACCAAAGGTGCACGCAGGCACTCAGACTAATACAGAACTCGGCGATAAAGGTCGCCCTCATGATTGCCAGGGTCTCTAGGAAAACACACGGCATGCGGGAGAGTGACACGCTTAAGCTTGTAAAGAGCCTAGTGGTTAGCCGAATTACATATACCGTACTACAACTGCTACAGAGCAGAAATAAAGCTAGCGGACATGATACTTAGGAGAGCATACAAAACAGCGCCACACCTACCGCAATCAACCTCGACGGTGAAGCTAATGGTTCTAGGTCTGCATAACACCTTTGAGGAGCTAAGGGAGGCCCAACTCGTAGCTCAGCTCCAGAGGCTAAAAAAGACCAAAACTGGGACCGAGCTGCTCAAAAGATGCGGCTACGAGGTTGCACTATCAGAAATAGAAAGATCAAAATGAATACCCGGTGAACTCCGGCAAACAATTAGGGTAGCACCAATTCCCAAAAATATGGATCCGAACCTGCACAAAGAGCGAAGAGAGGCTAGGGCACAGTATGTGCAACAGAACCTAGCCAACAATGGAAACATTACGTACACGGATGCGGCTGCATACGGAAGAACTAGACGACATAACAGAAATAGAGCGGTTGCAACGGCAATTAATCATGAGCTCAAAGAAATAGCCAGCGCAACTATCAAGGATGGCACGATTGAGGAGGCCGAAGAGGCTGCCATTGCCCTAGCGGCGGCAGAGGGCTACCGTGCTCAAAGGTCCCTAATAATTCTAACAGACTCGCAAACAGCGTGCAGAAACTAAATGAATGGCAAAATAGGGGGGACAGCGCTCCACATCCTAAAGACAGCCAAATTACCGCCGAAGGAACAACAATTGCTACACATAATAATGTTGGTACCGGGACACACAGGCATCGCGGGGAATGCCGAGGCGGATAGGAGACCTCGAGAGCTTACAAACCGAGCCTCCAACCAAACCAGCCTCGAGCAGCCTGACGCGGAACCAGTGCCCTTAGCATACTCAGAAATTCTGAATTACTATAAGGGGGTCAGAATTAGATATCCCCCACCTCACAAAAATTTCCACCAGCAGGAAGCGGCCTGTTGGAGACAACTACAAATGGGAACTTTCCCGAATCTAAACATACTGAGCAAGATCCATCCAGGGCTATATAGCAGCAAATGCCCATGGTGCGAGGACAAAGCCACAATAATTGATATAACGTATTGTGAAAAGAGGACAAATGCGGCTGCAATAAACAGAATCCCGAGTACGGAGCAGTGGGAGAGGATACTTTCCAGCGAGGATCTGGTGGTCCAGGCAGGACTGGTCCGGAAAGGCTACCTGGCGGCAAGACTCAGTGGGGCCCTGGACTAAGGGCTCCAACCCTGCCACAAGAGCCACAGACCACATCAAAAGATGTGAAGAGTGTCTCTACACCGAGACCCACCCATATATTTCTATGATTAAAGTTATTACTAGTACTTCCCCATCTAAATTTCTTCCTTCACAGGTCTGGCCTGGCAGCTTCCCCACTGTGCCCTTCTTGTGCCGAACCTGAGACAATAGATCACTTCCTGCTGTTCTGCCGCCGCTTCTCTCATTTGAGGAAGCGTCTTTTGCAAATTCCATTTTATCAACTGGGCTTGCCTGTGTCCTTCGCGGTTGTTCTTTCCATTGGCGCTTCTTTGCTAGGACGAAGCGACAGGAGTGTGCGCTCTGCTGTTCAAAATTTTCTTCAAGAAACGCAGTGACTCCCATTATAATTTCTTTTTCCCGCTCTCAGTCAGTGCGACATTGAAACATTACAGGCATTGTATACTATTATGCACATTAAGCCATTGTCCCGTCTTCGATCTCCATGTTAACAGGACCCCTGTCCTTTCCTCTTCCAAACTATCAGACTTCATACTATTACCACTCTTTCCCATCAAAACTTTCCTGTATCCAGTAATTAACCGCCTGTGTCTTGGCCACTGCCCCATAGTGGGTATATGCCAGCAACATCTGAGGCCTTAATTCCGTCCTTCCTTCCTTTCTGCAGTGCCAGTTCTCTGCCGTCCGCGTTTTCAAGCGTCTTCAGTCCGAGGCTTTTGCGGTGGATGCCCACCGAGGACCAGGCGGATCCACCCAGGGGACTAAGCCGGCGCCGCCCTTGTCTGAACCTCCGCAAGGACCGTTCACACAGGTTATCCAGGGTGGTGTGTGCCCAAAGGCGACGCATCTGCTCCCTGCCGCCACCAGGACCCACCAATGGCGCAGCCTCCTGCTCCACCAGCAACGGCCACGGTGATGCCATAGCAAGTATCCTCAGCACACGCAGCCGTGCTCCGTCCAAAAATGTGCCGGCCGCAGACATCTCCTCGAGGTGGTTCACTCACCTCCGGGCGAAAATCATCGGTACGTCCGCCAATGAGTACAATGAGGAGTGGCAACGAGTGCTTGACAAAATGTTGTTTGAGGAACTCCGAGATGAGCTGGACCGGTGCAATCTTGAAGGCAGCCGACGCGCCGGCCATTAACCCACGCGGCGATGTTTCTGCCGGAACGAGTCTGCTTGGTATACGGAGTCGCACCTACCTGAGTCATCGTTTCTGGCTGGACGGGCCCAGTTAAGAGCACAGGGAAGAAGCATGATCAAGAAAGAATTCGGTGCCACGTGTCGCCAGGGTACAAGATAACCTGTCGCCGCCATGGTGAAGCTCAGTCTGCTTTCATTAAACGACAATTATTATAATTATTAAACAGTTTTCACCACCTTTCTGCGTGTATTTTATGCGCTCCGCGTCCGCGTGCTTCTGTGCTCACCGGTGGCATGTTGCGGTTTTACAAAGATAGTTGGTTAGTGCTTCTGCCGAGATCGTGATATCATCGTTGCTGGTGTCACTGTCCATATAGTGCGTGGCACCGAAAAAAAGATCGTAGGTAGGCAATAACCACACGCAGCTGATGTGAGGCACGAACTTGAGATGTCCTGCCCGAACCGCGCCGTAAGGACAGGGATAAAGGAGGAAGTGAAAGAAGAAAGAAAGAGGAAAATGAAAATTGGATTTTGATGAAAGGCGCGGCGCAGCGGCAGAACACCTGTGGCTCGGCGCTACCAATAATAGGTAATACTAAAGCTGACCTGATTTTCAGCGACTCTAGAACAGCTATTCGGAATTTGCCGAGGGGCAGAAATATCTGTCACAGCGGCACGGTTGCTAAATCGGGCCACGGGGACAGGGACTACGGAGGTTGAAATTGTCTGGGTACCGGCACACCCTGGGAACGGTGCTGCTCACATGAGTGTTTTAGGTTTCCTCAGCCGAGCATGTGAGCCAGACGTTTCGTGGATGTCCACGCGAGATGGGCTTTTTGTCTTTTCACAACATTACTAACCGTTACAAACTTGAGCGGAGAGTTTACCCGCCCCCGGACAAGCAAATGGTGAAGGCGCAGGAAAGCGTCTTGCGAAGATTGCAGAGATCTTTCTATAACAGATACGTGTTAAACAAAATCTACCCGGACGTTCAGCGGGAATGCAAATGGTGTCAGGAACTGGAAACCTATGACTACATATTATTGAGCTTTAGCATAGCGCCGCCACCGGCGGATATTATGCGTGATCCTTCTCTCGAGCAGTGGGAGGCAGTGTTGGCCAGCTCAGACCCGGTCGTTCAGACCAGGGCCGTGGAATGGGCCACCCAGGTCGCCGTCAGCCACGGGTTGATGGCCATCTAGCACGGAATCGTCCGCATATGCGTTCTGATGTGTTTCCATGCATGCGGCTTTGTGCAACGATTGATTAGCGACGCTTACCTTAAATGCGCCGCTGTATATATAGAGAAAATTAAAATGAAAATTCTTTTTTCTGGAGGGGGGGGAGAAGGAAATGGCGCAGTATCATTCTCAGATATCGGCGGACACCTGAACCGCGCCGTAAGGGAAGGGATAAAGGAGGAGTGAAAGATGAAGAAAGAGGCGCCATAATGAAAGGCTTAAGAATAATTTCGACCACCTGGGGATCTTTAACATGCACTGACATCGCACAGCGCACGAGCGCCTTAACGTTTCGCCTCCATCGAGACGCAGCCGCCGCGATCGGGATTGAATCAGGGAACTTGATCCAGATCAGTCCCCAAGCGCCCTAACCACTCAGCCACAGAGGCGGGTCAACTGAGAACACGACAAAAGTACTTTAGTATCAATGCCTGGCAAAGCCCTCGCCTGGGAGATATCCGACCTATATCCCTAATTCCTGAGCCGGAAAAGACGCGGGTTCGAACCTGGCCGCGTCTGTAATAATAATAATTGGTTTTTTGGTGAAAGGAAATGGCGCAGTATCTATCTCATATATCGTTGGACACGTGAACCGCGCCGTAAGGGAAGGGATAAAGGAGGGAGTGAAAGAAGGAAGAAAGAGGTGCCATAGTGGAGGGCTTCAGAATAATTTCGACCACCTGGGGATCTTTAACGTGCACTGACATCGCACAGCACACGGGCGCCTTAGCGTTTTGCCTCCATAAAAACGCAGCCGCCGTGGTCGGGTTCGAACCTGGGAACCCCGGATCAGTAGCCGAGCGCAATAACCACTGAGCCACCGCGGCGGGTATCGAATTTCAATGTAGGTGAAATGTTAGACGTCTACGTTCTGTGCGATGTCAGTGCACGTTGAATAACCCCAGGTGGTCAAAATTCCGGAGCCCTTCGCTACGGCATCCCTCATAACCGTAGTCGCTTTGGGATGTTAAATATCTATAAACTGTAAACCGTAAACTGTTGGAGCATGTCGTCCTCAACATGCTGAGCTGATATACAGTCGACCAACGATTGTCCGCACACCATGCTCGGCTATCGGTTTTTGAGGAAAGGAAATAGCGCAATAACTCTCTCAGTTCTCGATGGACACCTGAACTGCGCCTTGAGGGGAGAGTGATAAAGAGAAAGATGTGCTGTAGTGGAGAGCTCCGGCGTATAAAAATTACGTATAAAAAATTACGAATAAAAAATTACGTCTAAAAAATTGTTATCTGCCTTGCTTCCCACCCGCCGCGGTGGCTCAGTGGTTAGGGCGCTCGACTACTGAGCCGGAGTTCCCGGGTTCGAACCGGACTGCGGCGGCTGCGTTTTTATGGAGGAAAAACGCTAAGGCGCCCGTGTGCTGTGCGATGTCAGTGCACGTTAAAGATCCCCAGGTGGTCGAAATTATTCCGGAGCCCTCCACTACGGCACCTATTTCTTCCTTTCTTTCAGTCCCTCCCTTATCCCTTCCCATAAGGCGCGGTTCAGGTGTCCAACGATACTGCGCCATTTCCTTTCCCCGAAAACCAATTATTATTATTATTATTATTATTATGCCTCGCTTCCCTCCATAGTTAGCTCAGGTCGAGAAGAAAGAGCTCAGCGGGCAATTTCTTTTCTGCAAGATGCTGCTGAGAGCTCTGTATTCTCTGTGTGCGCTACTGCCCCTGCCAGACAGCCGTCTCCTTGGTGGATGGAGGAGTGTGAGAAAGCTTATTGCCTTAGAAAAGCATCATGGAAAAGCCTTTTCTATAATCAGAGCCCAGCTAATTGGATAAATTATAAGTTCTACTCTGCATCTTTCAAAAGAGCTGTTAAAAAAGCAGAGGAGGATTTCAATCAAAATTTAAACACATATCTCTCTAAACCTCAGAATAAGAAGGCGCTATATAGATTCATGGCGCAGAATAACAACTCTCCGGCCTCCAACCGCATAAAGTCAATGGTATTGTCTCCGCAGGAAGCTAAGCAACACCTTGAACGTATCGCTCAGGGGCTGGCTTTACGTTTCCAAGTGCAGAAAACGGAACCTTTGCACACTCTCACCGCCAGCTTGGACAATCCCGAGGTGGACATGACGGAACTCCTAATTGTTTCCTCGATGCAGTCTGCTGCCCCGGGATCTGATGGGATTACTGTGGGCATGTTAAAGATTTTAGCGCAATACTTTCCAACTCACCTTCTGGATATTGTAAATGCGTCATTGGAAAACTCTTGGATTCCTTACAGTTGGAAAATTGCGAAAATAATTTTACTTTTGAAAAACGCAGAGAATGGATTTCATTCAGACAATATTCACCCGCCGCTTAGTGGTTAGGGCGCTTGACTACTGATCCGGAGTTCCCGGGTTCGAACCCGACCGCGGCGGCTGCGTTTTTATGAAGGAAAAACGCTAAGGCGCCCGTGTGCTGTGTGATGTCAGTGCACGTTAAAGATCCACACGTGGTCGAAATTATTCCGGAGCCCTCCACTACGGCACCTCTTTCTTCCTTTCTCCTTTCACTCTCTCCTTCATCCCTTCCCTTACAGCGAGGTTCAGGTGTCCACCGATATATATGAGACAGATACTGCGCCATTTCCTTTCCCCCAAAACCAATTATTATTATTATTCAGACGATTAATATTCGGCCGATTGCTTTAACCTGAAATTTAGTAAAGCTAATAGAAAGAGTAGTACACAGTCGTCTCACAGATCATGTTCATCACGTTAACGACCTCAGCTCCGCATTGGCTTTCGCCGCGGTTGTTCCATATGGTCCGCGCATGTGGATCTTGAGAGCCGAATACGACTATCAATGCGCAAGAGAGAAGTTGCGGCCTTGCTGACACTTGATGTTGCTAAAGCCTATGACAGCGTTGAACACACGGTCCTTATTAACAATCTTGTTCAACTACATCCACCGCACTACATCTAGGCTCATATTTGTGAATTTTTAAAGATAGATTTTTCTTCTGTACAGACAGATCTTTCTGTTCTAGTACTTATGTTTAATCAAGAGGTGTGCCGCAAGGATCTGTTTTGTCTCCACTGCTTTTCAACATATTGGTTCGGGACATACCCATTCATACAGACATTGCAGTTTATGCATACGCAGATGATATAGCTTTTTTTCGTATCAGCAAAGGATATTCATGCACTATACGAGTGTTTGCAGGTATACCTGAATGCTATTGAAGTCTGGTTTAACCAAATTTATCACTTAATGTCAGCAAATGTGGCGTGCTGGTATTTCCGCCCGACGCTCATTTGTACATCTCGCTAGTATACCGCTCCACTCCAATTCCGTTGGTGTTGGTTACTTATGTTTAAAACATGGACTGGTGGTAGTGGTTTTATTAAAAATAATAGTAAAAAGGAAGGAAAAGATTTTTGCTAGCCCCGGCATCTGCCATCGATACTGAAGCATCTGAGCTGGGGCAGCGGAAATAAAGGATAGCAGGCAGAATGGAGAAATGAAATGAAAGAGGTGAGGGGACAGGAAGAGAGGATAGGTGAGCGTCTGTTCCAGATTGGCAGCGTTTCAATGCAATCACTGTCGGCAGCGTTCGAAATTCGATAGTGTCTGTTTCAGGAGATAGCGTTTCACTTTCAGTCAGTGGCGTTCCATTCTCAACCCCCGTCTCCGTCTCAATTGACATTGCATGCTCACCCCCGCCGCGGTGGCTCAGTGGTTAGGGCGCTCGGCTGCTGATCCGGAGTACCCGGCTTCGAACCCAACCGCAGCGGCAGCGTTTCGGTGGAGGCAATATTTACGTACATTGTAAGATTTAACTATATAACCATCAATACATCCGCAGAACTCGCATTGGCAAGCTTAAATTTTAGTAGGAAATCTGGGTCAGTTGTTACACGTTCACGAACAAAAAACAGTAAAAAAACGAACACTGCGAAAAGACGCACACACACGACGACTGGACGATTTGTTAGCTATTAAACGTCTTTGCTGTCGTCAAAAACGTTCCCCCATCTGTTTTCTATGGCAGTTATATGTGCTCGTTGTGTGCGACGGAAACATAATGATTTTGATACATATAGGAAGAATGGACGAATACCCGCAATATGTCTTTATCAGTACATTAAAGTTTCCTGTATTAAAAATTTCTGCCCAAGAATGTTGCACATGCGACCCCATCACTTGCGGCGACGGCGAGACAACCAATACAGGGAACAGATCATATCGAGACGCCCGCGAACTTAACCGTCTGCTCACTTTGCAGTGTAATGGGAACGGCCGCGGAGAACGGGATCCATCCAGCACCAGTCACTCCCCGGCACGCTACTATGAAACGCCTGAGACGTATTAGTCGTCTACACGGGCGCAGCAGTGCACTGAACTACTTAATGGCCTAGTTGGAACAGCCGCCGCTGTTCACAAACCGCGGTGATGGAAACGACTCATGCAACGGCCGTGGCAACAGCGTCGTACGCCTTCCATGCATCGGCGTCGCCGTCTTCCCAACCGGACGACGGGCGTTTCAGCCGTTATTTCATATTAAATGCACTTACACTCTTCTCCCTGACAGTGCATATAATGAAGGTCGTCTGTATTTAAGGAGCGACCTATAGAGGAGCAGGATTCAGTCGTAAAAATCTCGCACGATCTGAACCACTCAGCCCACGGAGCGGCGGGGCAACCCAGCGTCCAGGAAAAGGCCTGGCCAGAGGCTGCAGCGTCCGAAACACATATATTCCATCCCATTGCTATGTTTAAACACGAAGTTCTACAGACGTACACCGACGGGCAGCGTTTCTGGCGTCTCACTTGAACGCGGCGGTCCTCGACGCTAGGCGTATAGAGGCTAATAGACTACCCGACCATGCGGGAAAGTGAGTCGCCACCATCTCTCACCGCTTTAAGCCGTTAGGCTTAACGAAAGCCTCGAACCCCCGTTAAAATAGCTCGCAGCTGAAGCACGCATTCCAGAATCAGGTCGCACACGCAAATGCAGGCTACATTTTCTTACCGGCCATAGACAAAGACAGACGCAGAGAGTTCATCGGCTAAAGTAGCAGAGAAGCACACCGAACTCTGAAACGCAGCAGGCGAAAATGCAGACTGCTGAATGGTTCCCAGACGCCCAAACCATACTTCCGCGGAGTAACCTCCTTTCGTTGCAGGCCCACCTTGTTGTTGATATCATTTCCCATTACTAGTGGACCCTGGAGTCCTCACCTTTTGCGATGTCGTGTCGATCCACAGCACTAACTGCTTCTGTGGAAAGCAGCTGTCGGTCTCATCTTTAGCCCCAGGTATACTCCACATTCAGTGTCTCTGGTAGCTTCTGGGAATCCCCTATGCGCCTTTTTCAATGAAGGCTGGCATCGGGCCCCGGACAATGCGCGCTGGCCTCCTGGTTTGACATTGCAGACGCGTCTGGTTCAGCGGCTGTCACACAGGTTGCATTGTGGGAAGGAAGGCCACGTCAGCGAAGCACCGCGCGATCACGTGATTCCCTTGCTTCTTTTACTACGTCTCATGCTCTCTCTTGCGTCAGTCTTCGGTTCCACATCTTTGCTTCCCTTCTTTAAGGGAAACTGGCTTTGAGGAAAGGAATTATAACTGCCCCACATCTAGCAGAGACCCGAGCTACCCGAACCACGCAGTGAGTGAAGGGATGGAGGAGAGAGTTAAAGAAGGAAGAGAGAGAAAGAGGCGTCGTAGTGAAGCTCCACCCCTCATCCGCGGCGGCCACGTTCCGGTGGATGCGAATCGCAGAACGCGCCCGTCTGCTGTGCGATGTCAGTGCACGTTAAAGATCCACGGGTGGTCCAAATTATTCCGGAGCCCTCCACTAAAGCACATCTTTCTCTTTTTCACTCTCACGTTCCTATCTCTCCTCAAGGGGCGGTTCAGGTATCCATCGAGAACTGAGAGTTATAGCGCTATTTCCTTTCCTCAAAACTGATAGCCGAGCATGGTGTGCAGACAGCCGTTGGTCGACCATGTATCGACTCAGCATGTTGAGGACAACATGCTCCAACAGTTTACGGTTTATAGTTGAGAGAGATTTAACGTCCCAAAGCGACTCAGGTCATGAGGGATGCCGTAGCAAATGGCTCCGGAATTTTGACAACCTGGGGTTATTCAACGTGCATTGAAATCGCACAGTACATGGGCCTCCAACATTTGACCTCCATCGAAATTCGACAGAGGCGGCCGGGATCGAACCCGCGTCTTTTCCGGCGCATGAGATTTGGGAGATATGCGACTGTGGAGCCCTCCTCTACGGACACTTCATTTGTTCACTCCCCTTTATCCCTTTTCTTACGGCGCGGTTTAGGTGTCCGCCGATATGAGACAGATACTGTGCCATTTCCTCCCCCCTCCAAAAAAAACATTTTTCATTTCACTTTTCTCTCTCTAGTCAGCAGCGCATTTCGGGTAAGCGCCGCTAGTCAATAGTTGCCCCGAGCCACATGGATGGAAAAACTTCATTTTCGTCAGAACGCATGTGCGGACGATTCCGTGCTAGATGACCATCAACCCATGGCTGACGGCGACCTGGGTGGCCCACTCCACGGCCCTGGTCCGGACGACCGGGTCTGAGCTGGCCAACACGGCCTGCTTCCCACTGCTCGAGAGAATTAAGATCACGCATAATATCCGCCAGTGGCGGCGCCATGCTACAGCTCCATAATATGTTGTCATAGTTTTCCCAGTTCCTGACAGCATTTGCATTTCGGCTGAACGTCCGGGTAGATTTTGTTTAACACGTTTAAGTTAAAGATCTCGTCTGCAATTTTCGCAAGGCGCTTTCCTGCGCCTTCACCAATTGCTTGTCCGGGGGCGGGTAAATTCTCCGCTCAAGATTGTAATGGTTAGTAATGTTGTGAAAAGACAAAAAGCCCATTTCTCGTGGACCTCCCCGAAACGTCTGGCTCACCTGCTTGGCTGACGAAAACCTAAAGCACTCATGTGAGCAGCACCGTTCCCAGGGTTCCCAGAGTGTGTCGGTACCCAGACAATTTCCACCTCCGTAGTCCCTGGCCCTGTGGCTCGATTTAGCAACCGTGACGCTGTGACAGATATTTCTGCCCCTCTCCAAATTCCGAATGGCTGTTTTAGAGTCGCTGAAAATCAGCTCAGGGTTAGTATTAGCTATAGGTAGCGCCAAGCCACAGGTGTTCCACTGCTGCGCTGCGCCTTTCATCAAAATCCAATTTTCATTTTCCTCTTTCTTTCTTTCACTCCCTCCTTTATCCCGGTCCTTACGGCGCGGTTCGGGCAGGACATCTCAAGTGCGTGCCTCATCGTAGCTGCGTGTGGTTAGTGCCTAGCTACGATCTTTTTTCGGTTAAACGCACTATATGGACAGTGACACATGCAACCACGAGATTAAAATCTCGGCAGAAGCACTAACCAACTATCCTTCAAGTAAAACTCTAGTTTGGGCGAGTTGGTTCATGTTGAAAGAAAAACTGGTAATGGCGCAAAAAACGGGGACACAGAAGGCACACACAAGACAGGACTGACGCCAACTTTCAACTGGGGTTTTTATTGCACCTAGCCTGCCTTTTATACCACAACCAAGCCATATCAACAAATGATGAATTGCCGTTTGATATGTACAACGTTTACGCATTTGTTGATATGGCTTGGTTGTGGTATAAAAGGCAGGCTAGGTCCAATAAAAACCCCAGTTGTAAGTTGGCGTCAGTCCTGTCTTGTGTGTGCCTTCTGTGTCCCCGTTTCATGCGCCATTACCAGTTTTTCTTTCAACTATCCTTGTAAAACCACAACATGCCACCGGTGAGCACAGAAGCACGCGGACGCGGAGCGCATAAAATACACGCAGAAAGGTAGTGAAAACGGTTTAATAATAATAATTGGCGTTTAATGAAAGCAGACTGAGCTTCACCTTGGCGGCGACAGGTTTTCTTGTACCCTGGCGACACGTGGCACCGAGTTCTTTCTTGATCATGCTTCTTCCCAGTGATCTTAACTGGGCCCGTCCATCCATAAACGATGACTCAGGTAGGTGCGACTCCGTATACCAAGCAGACTCGTTCCAGCAAAAACATCGCCGCGTGGGTTAATGGCCGGCGCGTCGGCTGCCTTCAAGATTGCACTGGTCCAGCTCATCTCGGAGTTCCTCAAAGAACATTTTGTCAAGCACTCGTTGCCACTCCTCATCGCACTCCATGGCAGCCGTGCTTCAAGATTGCACTGGTCCAGCTCATCTCGGAGTTCCTCAAAGAACATTTTGTCAAGCACTCGTTGCCACTCCTCACCGCGCTCCATGGCGGCCGTGCCGATGATTTTCCCCCGGAGGTGAGTGAACCTCCTCGAGGAGATGTCTGCGGCCGGCGTATTTTTGGAGGGAGCCCGGGTGCGTGTGCTGGGGAGACTTGCTGTGGCATCACCGTGGCCGTTGCTGGTGGAGCAGGAGGCTGCGCCATTGGTGCTGGTGGTGGCAGGGAGCAGCTGCGTCGCCGTTGGGTACACACCATCCTGGATGCCCTGTGCGAACGATCCTTGCGGAGGTGCAGACAAGGGCGGCGCCGGCTCAGTCCCCTGGGTGGATCCGCCTGGTCCTCGGTGGGCATCCACCGCAGCAGCCTCGGACTGAGGATGTTTTAAAACGCTCACGGCAGAGAACCGGCACTGCAGGAAGGAAGGAAGGAAGGCCTCAGACATTGCTGGCACATACCCAATACGGGGGAGTGGCGAAGGCACAGGCGGTTAATTACTGGATACAGGAAAGTTTCGACGGGAAAAGGAGTGGTAATAGTATACAGTCTGATAGTTTGGAAGAGGGAAAGACAGGGGTCCTGTGAACTTAGATCGAAGATGGGACAATGGCTTAATGTGCATAATAATCTACAATGCCTGTAATGTTTCAATGTCGTACTGACTGAGAGCGGGAAAAAGAAATTATAATGCGAGTCGCCGCGTTTCTTGAAGAAAATTTTGAACAGCAGAGCGCACACTCCTGTCGCTTCGTCCTAGCAAAGAAGCGCCAATGGAAACAGCCGCGGAGGACACAGGCAAGCCCCGTTGATGAAATGGAATTTGCAAAAGATGCTTCCTCAAATGAGAGAAGCGGCGGCACAACATCAGGAAGTGATCTGTTGTCTCAGGTTCGGCACAAGAATGGCACAGTGGGGAAGCTGCCAGGCCAGACATGTGAAGGAAGAAATTCAGAAGGGGAAGTAGTAGTAATAACTTTAATCATAGAAATATATGGGTGGGTCTCAGTGTGGAGAAACTCTTCACATTTTTTGATGTGGTCTGTGGCTCTTGTGGCAGGGTTAGAGCCCTTAGTCCAGGGCCCCACTGAATCTTGCCGCCAGGTAGGCTTTCCGGACCAGTCCTGCCTGGACCGCCGGATCCTCGCTGGAAAGCATCCTCTCCCACTGCTCCGCACTCGGGATTCCGTTTATTGCAGCCGCATTTGTCCTCTTTTCACAATACGTTAAATGAATTATTGTGGCTTTGTCCTCGCACCACGGGCATTTGCTGCTATATAGCCCTGGGTGGATCTTGCTTAGTATGTTTAGATTCGGGAAAGTTCCCGTTTGTAGTTGTCTCCAATAGACCGCTTCCTGCTGGTGGAGATTTTTGTGTGGTGGGGGATATCTAATCCTGGAACCCCTTATAGTAATTCAGAATTTTTGAGTATGCTAAGGGCACTGGTTCTGCGTCAGGCTGCTCGAGGCTGGTTTGGTAGGAGGTTCGGTTTGTAAGCTCTCGAGCTCTCCTATCCGCCTCGGCATTCCCCGCGATGCCTGTGTGTCCCGGTACCCACATTATTATGTGTTGCAATTGTTTTTCCTTCGGCGGAAATTTGGCTGTCTTTAGGATGTGGAGCGCTGTCCCCCCTATTTTGCTATTTATGTAGATTCTGCACGCTGTTTGCGAGTCTGTTAGAATTATTAGGAACCTTTGAGCACGGTAGCCCTCTGCCGCCGCTAGGGCAATGGCAGCCACTTCGACCTCCTCAATCGTGCCATCCCTGATAGTTGCGCTGGCTATTTCTTTGAGCTCATGATTAATTGGCGTTGCAACCGTTCTATTTTTTGTTATGTTGTCTAGTTCTTCCGTATGCAGCCGCATCCGTGTACGTAATGTTTTCTTTGTTGGCTAGGTTCTGTTGCACATACTGTGCCCTAGCTGCTCGTCGCTCTTTGTGCAGGTGCAGGTTTTGTACAGGTTCGGATCAAAATTTTTGAGAATTGGTGCTGCTCTAATTGTTTGCCGGAGTTCACCGGGTATTCGTTTTGATCTTTCTATCTCTGACAGTGCAACCTCGTAGCCGCATCTTTTGAGCAGCTCGGTTCCATAGTTTTGGTTCTTTTTTAGCCTCTGGAGCTGACCTACGAGTTGGGCCTCCCTTAGCTCCTCCAAAGGTGTTATGCAGACCTAGAGCCATTAGCTTCACCGTCGAGGTGGATTGCGGTAGGTGCAGCGCTGTTTTGTATGCTCGCCTAAGTATCGTGTCCGCTAGCTTTATTTCTGCTTTGTTGCAGTTGTAGTACGGTATGCTGTATGTAATTCGGCTAACCACTAGGGTCTTTACAAGCTTAAGCCTGTCGCTCTCCCGCATGCCGTGTGTTTTCCTAGAGACCCTGGTTATCATGCGGGCGACCTGTGTCGCCGAGTTCTGTATTAGTCCGAGCGCCTGCGTGCACCTTTGGTTGGATTGAATCCACATCTCTAATATTCTGATGGTTGTTCTTTCTGGTATGAGTTGCCCTTCTAGATAAACAATTAGTTTTAGTTCTTTTGTTTCCGGTGCGGATCGGTTGAGTTTACCTCGCCAGACCCTTAGTAGTTCTGATTTTTTCGTCGAGCAAGCCAAGCCCCTGTCTCTAACGTAAGTTTCTACGCACGTTGCAGCAGCCTGCAGTTTCGCTTCCTTTTCGCTGAGTGAGCCCTCCGTGACCCACACAGTGATGTCGTCCGCATACATTGCATGCCTTATGCCTTGTATGGTTTCTAGCTGTCTAGCGAGCTTAACCATTGCTATGTTAATGAGTATGGGTGAAATCACTGACCCTTGCGGCGTTCCCTTATTAGGTGTTTGAAAGCTCTTGGACCTGATTTCCCCGAGCCCTATTGTAGCCGTTCTATTTGTGAGGAAAGCTCTTACATATCCGTAGATTCTTTTCCCGCAGCTCTCCGCCTCATCACGACAGTGGGTATGTCTAAATGTTTATTTCCCACAGCTGCGCTGAAGAGCGCGCGTGCTATTGATAAAAAAAGCTCATGCAGTGAAGGATTTGGCACTCTCTGTAGCTGCGCTTGCCCTGATAGACAAGTTTCACAATGACAGGCACCCGAACGAAAGGAAAACGTGAGTTGGTGGCATAGACGCAAAGACAAAGGAGGACAACCAATATCCCACAACCTCGGGGTCAGTAGCCAATCTATGCACACGATTTCATGTTCGTCTTACTGATGACAATCAGAAGTATATAAGTCGGTTATCGAGAGCAGAAATCACGGTTTTGTTCGCGGTATTTCAGTGAAACCGAAATAGAAAAAGGGCGGTGCACGGATATTTCTGGGCATCGTTAGAACTACGACGTTCTTCACTGCCCGAAGAGAACACACACAGCATAATTCCCTCCGCGATGCGAAAAGATAAATGTCGGAGTCTTTAAGAGGGAGGTCAGCCTTAGGTACGCACACCAGATTTTTAGATGCGGGTTTTGCTGCAAGAGCTCTTATAGTGAGCCCGTCCCGGCGGATGCTTAATGTGCACTCCTACACAGTCGACATCCGCACACGTGACCGTCACGTGACTGCGCACTGTAGTAGCAAAGGTTCTGGCACAAAATATCCAGGTCTCAGACTTTACTGCTTTACTGTAGGCGTTCTAAAGGGACAGCAACCAAGAAGGCAACAGCTTTCGCCGAGTTCTGCACATTACGGTGCAGGGTTTAGCACTTGGAAATTTTAGTGCATGAATGCGTGAAACGATTACATTTTCACCTTGTCTTGTCCGCAAATGTTTTGCCGTCGGTCCGTACAAAAGGTACCGAGAAATTCACGAAATTGGTCAAGCAAGAATTGCACGCCCAAAAAATCAATGAAAATTGAACAAGAATTAAAAACTAATTAACAAGCATTGACTAATAAGTGTTAATAAGTTACAAATTTACTAAGATTACTTGGCTGTCCATTTTAAATAATTACTTAGGTGCCATCCATGATTGGATACATCCGTCATTAGAGACAACTCGAAATGCATGCTATCGCATTTCGACGTGAAAGAAGGCTTAAGCACACCTTGACATTTTTTGCTTCATAAATAACTGCTATGTCATCGAAAGCAAGAGCCAATTACAGCCAATCACGGCCACCCTTTTCCTCACCTGAGGCACCCTCATCTCTTCCGCCCGCAACCCGCGGAGAAGACGGGGCGGTTGGAAGGTGCGTCGGCGTCGCGGCTCACACCCACGTGACGAAGGCATTGCAGCCAGGAGCTGGCTGGGCTGCTGCTCGAGGCCCCTTCCAATGGCGCCGATATCAAGCAATGCATGAGCCTGACGGGAAACCGGAGCTGCCGCCTGCAATATGACACAGAGTAGCGGTCAGCCGTGGTAATGACAATACATGCAAGAATGTTGCCTGAACTGCCTCAGCCGGGGTCCTCTGTTTACAGTCTACTAGCAAAATTACTGCAGGCCCCACAGTTGCAGGGCACTTCAGAAAGTGTGCTGTTACTTTGAATAAGGACACAACATGACATACGGAGCTGCGTTGTGTCCTTTATTTTGTATCCCTACTATTGAACCGTAACCACGGAATAGAGAAAGCCACGCTCAAAGAAGGCAGCGAGTGGTGAAGACAGAACAACAATCACAAAACCACAGGCTGTACTTTAGATGCTATAATGACTGCGTGAATCAATGCTAGTGATATCACTGGCAGTGAATGAGAAGCGCGAAGCATAAGCTACATGTGGCACGAGGTAGCTATGGCCAATGGTGTTCATGCATGCCTGTTTAATAATTTGAACATAGCTGCATTTTACAACATTGTTCTATGATATTGTGCACATCTACGATGTTGTTGTACAATCATCGTACATCCGCCCGCCTAACTTTCTGCCGCGCCATGCTACAATTTCCTTCTCTTGGAATCCACTTTGTTACCCTTATGGACCGGCCGTTATCTCTCCTCGCGCGCAACCACCGCGTTCACCCTACTCGCTACAGCGCCAATGTCCCGCTATGCGGGGAGCATATAAATCTAAATCATACCACCTCGGCCTTCCGGCCATTCCGTTCCGAATGTAGCCGTGAGCATGTCCTGCGGTCGCCAGGCGTTGTTGATCAGCTCGTCGCCAGGGCTGTGGTGTCCACCAGGGCCGTTGAGGCCCCGGACCAAGGGCTCCACTCCCAGACCAAAGTCCCCCACAACCTGACCAGTAAATACATTTTCCACCGCAACCACCAGGCAGTCGCATGCGGACGACGTGGCCGTCCTTGTGCCTAGATCCAACACAATGGAGCTTGAGTGTTTGGCGGAAGATGCTCTCGGTCGAGTCGCAGCGTGGGCGAGGGATGCGAGAATCACCATCTCACGGGATAAGACAGTGTGTGCGCTCCCCCCCACAGCAGGGCGGGGAATGGAGCGCACCATGCCCGCAGTTCGCATTGACGGTGCCCGCCTGCCTTTTAGGCCCGCCTCCAAGGCGCTGGGCATCGTCTTTGACCACACCCTCTCGTTGATTCCACATGTGGAAAGACTCAAGGAGCGTGCCGAGACGCTCTACGCCCGCCTGCCCGCATGAGGGCGCTTTACCGCCAGGGTGCGCTCCTGACCCTCGCATACGCTTCGCCCGTCTGGTGGACTGAGTGTCCTCATTCGGGTCTTTGAACTCGCCTCGCGTCTGTGCAGAGGTCCCCGCTGTTGGCGTTGGCGGGGGCCTATTCCACGACGAGCACGTGGGCATTGCAGATCTTTGAGCACGCCCCTTCGTAAGCGATAGACCTCGACAGATTAAGCGCGGAATTTCCCCTCTTTTCCCATCACCGAGGCGTCGCTTTTGGGACAAGGTTAATCCGAGCTGTCGAGGTCCAACAGCCGTTTGATGTTGCCGCGCGGCATCCCTCGGAGGTCGTGGCTTTCTTGCACCGTCGTTTGGACGTGGATGGGGCGATGGCTGCGGCGTTGTCGCCGGTGCATTACGTGTACATTGATGGTGCATACACCTCTGTAGCTGCGGGGGTCACTTTTGTGGCGTCCGGATCGCGCAAAGTCGTCCGAGCGGTTGGCCGTTTTCGGGTCGACGGTGCATCGGGTCCGTAGCCCCCGGAGGTGGTGGCTTTTATGGAGGCGGTGGAGTACGTCCGTTCCCGAAGGAGAACGGCGCCGGTGCATTTATATACCGATTGTCTTCGCTCCTTTAGGCACCTGCTGCATACAACTGCGCGATTCGGCTGTGGATCACATAAAGGCCACACTTACATCAGTGGCGTCGCGCAGACCCCTCGCACTTTTCTATGTCCCTTGTCACGCCGGCATTCTCGGCAATGAGCTGGCGGATATCGTGGCCACTCGGGCTAGCCGTTCTCTCGTGTTCGGCGGGTGCTCCACTCGAAGGTCACCGTCTGAGCTTCTTTCCGCTCTATTGTCAGGGCTACGTGGGCGGTCTGGTGGCGTGAGAACAACCAGGGAACAGGAATTTTTCCTGGGTGCCTGATGTCCTTTCCATCCCGGACTGCTTTCCGACACTGCGCCCGACCGTGACACTCATTACGTGCCACGGCCGTTTTCCGGCACACATGCACAGATTTAGACTTGCGCCTTCGCCTTTGTGCCCTTGCGGGGCCCCCATTGGCGACGTTTATCATTATTTAACCAATTTTATCATTATCTCACAAATCATCATCTAACCAATTACCTAAAAGATGCGTCAAGCATAGACAGAGCATTTATTTAGCCTATGAGAAGGACTCAATTATCACTTACGATTGACAAATTATATGCATGAATGAATGAATGAATAAATGAATGAATGAATGAATGAATAAATGAATGAATGAATGAATGAATGAAATGAGTGAATATGCCTCCAGACTCACCGGAACTGGAATGCAGCAACAGTGGAGAAGCTCCTCCTCCAGACAAAGTACATGGTGGCCTGCAGCGCCTCCCACACCTTGATGGCCTCCACGTACTGGACGGTGGACAACACTGCGTCCCTGCTGCACCCGGACGACTCGCTGACAGAGCTGGACATGTCCACCTTGCTGGCAATGTGGTGCTTTGCGTGCAATGTGGCCAGATGAGCGTAGTACGCGGTCGCTGGGGCACTCGCGCTTCTTGCACACCGGGCGTATGTGTGGCACAGGTGGTAGCTCAGCTTCTGCACGTCGTCCGCTGTAATGCTGGAGTCGTCCTACACGATATAATAGTACTATGGGTGGTGTGTTTATGCATATGTGCAGTGTATATACAGATAGACTGCCCTGTTAGCTATAGCAACCCGCTAAAGCGAACAGGTACAGACTATGATGTGCTAGTTGATGAAATAATCAAATTACAATTACACTTACTTGGCTGATAACAACACATTCTGCATGCTAAACTTATATAACCCAAGTGATTATGGCACTGCAGGGTACAATGTGAATCTAATTTTACCGCAGTTCCTAGTACATTGCCTTAGACACAATTACAGGAAAATACACAAAAGTGGTATGTATGTTCCCTGTACTTGACATATTTTGCTACACTTATCCATAAGCTATCATAGTAAAGGAAATGAGCATCAGTTGTGCACTGTTACAAAACCAAGCCTTCATTCAGGAAGCATGTTTTGTTTTAAATTATATTTTCTTATTCAATATAAATGCATAATACCACCATTCCCGTCAAAAAACCATTGGAACATATTGATTAAACTGTGCAAGTGAAAGCCATTATGCTCCAAAAAATGCACAGAGGCTTCAAGCATAGACAGAACATTCTGCACGCTAATCTTATTTAGCCCAGGCACTGCAGGGTACAATGTGAATCTAATTTTGCCGCAGTTCTTAGTACATTGCCTTAGACACAATTACAGGAACGTACACAAAAGTAGTATGTTCCCTGTACATGACGTACTTTATTACACTAATCAATATGCTATCATAGTAAAATAAAAAAGCATCACTTGTGCACTATGTTACAAACCAAAGCCTTCAGGAAGCATGTTTTGTTTTAAATTATATTTTCTTATACAAAATAAATGCATCATATCACCATCCCAGTTAAAAAAAGAAAAACATTACAATCCATTATGCGCCAAAAATTGGACAGATGCTTCAAGCAGGCTGTCAGCAAACGCTTGCGCATTGAGTTCTAATGCACTTCTGCAGTTATACCCTGCATTTCACCGATGTTTTCTCACAGTCCCCGGTTCCGTATGGCAAATGGAAGGTATAAAAGGTAACCGAAGGTGGAAGGCAGAGAAGGGGAGCAGGCAAAGGTGGTGAGGTGAAAGCACGTGTGCGTGTGCAAAGAGGGATTCGTGAAAGGAGGCTCTTGCTGATTTCTGGTAGCATGATTCGGTGCAGCCACAGTTCCCCTGCAAAAATTTTTTTAGGCACTCTATAGACTGTTCATAAATTTCTGTCTATAAAGTCTATAGACTCTCCGTAGACAATCCAACGACAAACATTTTATAGGCAATACAAACTCTATAGACAGCCTATATATAGTACAGGTTTATGGGCATACACTTTAAGTAGATTTTTGTCAATAGACTATGTATAAACAAAAAGGAATAGCTACAGGAAGGCAACAGAGTCTATAAGAAGTCTGCAGACTGTCTGTAGACAATTTTTGTAAGGGTTAGCAGCGGCGTGCTTCCGCCCTCCACTTGCGATCACTTTAATGATGATAAAATCTGCCAGTGGCTACAAGACACACTAGTCGCGCTGCAGGAAGGCAATGGATGCAGCCCAGGCTCATGTTCGGAACGCTGCGCGTATGCACAGACAGATCGAGTAGACGACAAACGTTCTCGGGACGCTGCCCGCAAATGCGCTGTGCAGTACGGGGCCCCAATGCATTACCAGCCAATTTCCATCAGGCTATGAGGGACTCGTTAAGTTCCCCATAACATGAGCATAACCGTCATGTGTGACGTCGCCGCGTTAATCACTTCACAAACCAGCTAACGCATATTACTGTACCCGCCGCAGTGACTCAGTGCCTTTGGCCGTCGGCTGCTGATCCCAAGGCCGCAGGATCCAATCCTGTCAGCCGCAGCCGCATTGCGATGAAGGCCAAATACAAAACGGCCCGTGTTCTGTACGCAGTCAATGCAATGTTAATGATTCCCAGGTGACAAAAATTAATCCGGTGTTCTCGACTAGGGCGTCCCTCACTGTCGGTAGTGTGTCGCTTCGCGATGTTAAACCCCATAGTCTAGAACCCGAAAGACACAGGTTGGCCTCTGGCTGCGGCGGTCGCATTTCGTTGGAAGCGAAATTCTAGAGGCCCGGGTACCGTGCGATGTCGGTGCACGTTGAAGAACCACATGAGGTCAAAAATTCCGATGGCCTTCACTACGCGTCCCTTATAGCCTGAGTCGCTCTGGGACGTTAAGCTCAAATAAACTAAAATTGTTTTTATGATATCACTGGCCATATCCTGTGGTTAAGCGATTGTAATTTTTTTTGCCTGTTAAAATGACTACGTTGCCATGGAAGGGGATGGGCAAATCACAGGCGCAACTCTGGTATCAGACCTCCTGTTCCTCCTCAACTGGGACACCCACCTTTCCCGCGCACGCAACCCGATGTGGTCACGGCGCTGTTGGGAAGTAGGACGGGGCCCCGGCTCACACCCACGTGACGAAGGCACGGCAGGAGCTCTCTGTGCTGCTGCCCGAGGCCCCCTCCATTGCCGTCGGCATCGAGCAATGCATGAGCCTGACGGGAGACCGAAGCAGCCTCCTGCAATATCACACAGAATAGCGGTCAACCACAGTAATTGACAGTACATGTTAGAGTATTCCCTAAACTGCCATGGCCACATTCCCCTCTTTACACCAATTTGCCGAAATGTAGAGCACACCCTTAGAGTGTGCTTCAAAATGCGCTGTTATTTTGAGTCTGTTACTTTGAATACTTTATTGACTTCCCTCTCCCAGCAGGTGTCACTGTTACTCTTGTCTATTACTTAGATTTTAAGCGGGTAGAAGTAACCAAGTGATGGTTATCTGATTGGTAAAAGCGGTTGTACTGGTTTCTTAAAGTGAAGCTGAACCATTCGTCGCAAATTCTGAGAGATTCAAGTAATTGACTGTCTCCTGCTTGTAAATGAAGCACACCAAGGGGCGCAGCGGCCCTTTCTCCGATATGCTCTTCGCGAGCCTGGCCGCTCGCTTACAAGCGTCGTCATTCCCCCGAGCATCTTCTGCGACGTCATTCTTCCATGCGAATGAAGCGAGCGTGAACCGCACATGGCGACTCCGGGGCTGGGAGCGAAACGTCAGTGCTCCCCGGAAGTGAAGTGAGCATATCTTACGACCAAAGGAAGCAACACTGAGGTGGCCCCGGATGCGTGTTGCGACGCCACCAGTCAAGGCATAGGTCGAGACACGAGCACCCATCCTCTGTGTTGACTGCGTACATTCGCCTAAAGCAGCGAGGTGAAATGCCGCACAGTGCGCGTCTGTGTCCCGGTCAATATTAGCTCTTGTTTTTATATTAGCTTGTTTTTATTCGTTTCAGACAAATAATAACCCCAGCTGTCGCTTACAATCACCAGTTTAGCCAATCAACGCGCACACAAACAATTTGCGACAGTATTCGTGACGTCACAGGTACGTCTATCATGACAACTGTTTGGTATAGACCGAATTTAGATTTCCCGGTTTTTGCAGTTTTAAAGTTCTTCTACTCTGTATTTTCAAAAGCGGTTTTTGCCGGATAAAAGAAACTCTAAAGAATCCAATGTTATCGACTGAAAATGTAAAAGAAAAAAGCAGGTTGCCCTTTAAATAACGCCACGAGGTTGAAATTTATTGGAAGCTCTCCAATTGCAGTACGTCTCTAGCTCTCTCTTCCCTCTTTCATTCTCTACTTCTTCCTTCCCCTCATGGCGCGGTTGAGGTATCCACCGAACTTTGGATGTTGGCAGCCCTGAATATATACATGTAGACCTGGAATCTTCACCTTACTAGGCGCCGCGGTGGCTCAGTGGTTATGGCGATCGGCTGCTGACCCGAAAGATGCGGGCTCGATCCCGGCAGTGGCAGTTGAATTTCCATGAAGGCGAAATTCTGAAGGCCCGTGTACTGTGCGATGTCAGTGCACGTTAAAGAATAGCCCGAGTCGATTTGGGATGTTAAACCCCCATAAACCCATAAACCAAACCTTCGCCTTAACAGCTAATGGCCTTAAATTACACAAGGGGCAGGGTAATCTTCAAGCTAGAGTGTAGCACGACTCAGTGTATTAGAAAGTACGTACACTGATAGCCCATTCGTGCCAATGCGGGTCGGAAACCGAGCAAACTTGCCCCACCTGAGCATGGATTTCAATCTCTCTGATCGGCTGGTGCCCCAAGCGACATCGCTGCAGCTCAGACTTTTCCAGCACCTGAATGCATAACGTTGGTGAATAAGATTATTTTGTGCTGTCACGTATTGGTGGCGGGAGTCCAGGCAGTGAGGAAGACGGCCAAAAGCGATTCTAAAAGTAAGCTTTACTGGGGCTGCACTGCGTCCTGTCACGACCCAGCTGGCGGCCCTGCGGCGAAATTTTCCCGCGCTTGGCTACGTCGGAATGACATTCCCCTTTACCTGGTTCCCTGCAAGAAGGACGCCTGGGAAAGCGACCGACAATGGACAGACGACGGGGGAAGAATAAAAGGACAGCACGTCAAGTAATTAACTGTGTCCAACCGCAGAGTTCTCGCCGAAGTTGAGGCCCGCGGCGCCGCAGGGAACACAGGTGTTTTTGATGGACATGTTGCAGCTTGCAGCACTGTTGCATCGCAGTAAAAAATAGCGGCGGACTTGCGATTTCTTCTCACCCGTTTGCATGGGTTGTCTCTGCAACGCGTCACTCCGCTTTCTACGTGCTGTGCAACTTTTCCCATCTTGGAGAAGGTCAAGTTGTGTGAAGTCACGCAGGGAGTAGGCAGCATACCTTGGATGCCTCCTTTTTTCCTCTCCGCAACACGGTGACGGAGCGCACTTCTGCCGCTCTCCACGGCAGGAGTGGCATCAATCACACCTAGCGTTCCGCTGAATGGATCAAAATGCACCGGAGTTTTATGCAGAATCCACTTTCATGACCTGCGCATGCGATGCCGGCAGATGCTTTTGAGCTTTTCTGCTTGACCGATGGTCAAGGTCAAAGGTGAGATAGATGGTACAACAGCCGCTAGTGTCGCCTGCTATAGCTGCCGTCAAGTGTCAAACCTGAATACCACCAGTTTTGTTCATGGTTTCACCGCTAGTTACATTCAAGGTCAAACTTGCGGCCCCGCTGAACTCTAGCTACTTTCAAGGTCAAGCTTATGGCCCCTTTGACGGCTTGAAAAGCTGGCGCTGTGAAGCTTTTCACTCGAAAAAAGAAACGCAGATAGTCACCTTCCTCGAAGCGCCACACTTTTCGCGAGGCTGGTTCCACTGCAGGACACGGTCTCCCGTTACCAGGACACCCATGCGGGACCTGAGATGCAAAGGATGGAATGGCAGGGACTGTACTGCTCCGGTTCCACGTTGTAGCTCCGGGCAGCTGAAATTCACGGGTGTACATAGAATGGGCGCGAAGTTATTGCCCCAACTGAAAGCTGATCGCGTACAAGGCAGTGCGGCTCCAAAAGGGGAGTGAGTTTAGCATCGCGAACAAAGCTCCAGAGAGTTATCTGACCACGTGCGTGTTCCCAAGCTATCCGGAGCACAGGTTAATACCCTTAACTATACGAGTTCTGAGTTGGGGCGTCACACTAGGCTGTTGGACCATTCTGAATTCAGGGAGCACGAAAGAATTGTGTGGGCTCTGGGGTATTGAACTGAACCAGCCAGCAAATGTGCCTCGTATTGGATTGGCCACTGGCTGATGAAGGGGCAGAACCTTAGGTGATTTACGGAGCGTGCTGAGTGAGGAAGGTCGCTATGGGCCCTGGCGACAAGGCTCATCCAGTCGTTCGATGCATGAACTCTAAATTTTTGACTGTTCGCTTTTTCCTTCACATGTAAAAAGTTTTGTCAAAGTGCCATTAAACCAGCTTGTTTTCGTTTTTCCAAAGATCAAGTTCCATCTTTCTTCAGCTCGAAGGCTCGGAAACGCTACTGAATGGAGCCCAGGTTTACGTTAGCCAGCTCCCCACGACAACTGGTTGTCATGGACACGTTGCCCATACGGCAGTGCCTTGGTTCCGGAAAAAAAAAACGTGTGAATAAAATGCCCCCATTTGCGAAGTGGGAAAAAATGTCTCCAATTGGATGCCGCCAAACATCTTAGGTATGACAGCGAGGGCTATTTCTTCTTACTGCTTCTTTGGAGACATCCATTTTTGGGAACGTGCGCCATATTTCTTCGACAACACGTGTGCACGCACAATGTCGAGTTGCTGAATTATGGGTTACGCATCAGGCATCTGCAGAGCCACCTTCACCTGGACAATACAGCCCAAGCTAGTCTAAATAACAAAGCGCACTACTGTATTGATCAGCCTACACTGATATATACATTTGATGTGTACACCGTAGAGTTCGCACATGGCCGCGTAGATAGGAGGTATCAAAAGGTAGAACTTTGCCAAGAATACATGGCCAGAAACATAGAAATGAGAATGGTTTCATTTTTGTCTTATCCGCACTTATTTGCGCAGTTCTACCTTTAATTCAAATCTACCAACTGGCCCACAAGAACGTTCTACTTAGGAGGTACGTTCTGCAAGTTGCCCAATTTAGCTTGGGAAAAGAAGACGAAGAAAAGCGGCACAATCAATAAGACGGCCTCAATAGAATCCATGCTATTTTAAGGAAGCTATTAGTATATAAAAATTAGAGAGGAAAGGTGCAGTAATCCTTCAGCAAGCACTTGCGCATTGAGTTCGAATGCACTTCCGCAGACACACCCGGTATTTCACCAGTATTTTCTTTAGTTCCCCGTTCCGTACGGGAAAGGGCAGAAATAGAGAGAGAAGGAAGGTGGAAGGTGAAGAAGGGGAGCAGGTGAAGGGGGTGAAAGTGGTGGCAGTCGGGTGAAACAGTTGCGTGCACACAGAGGTATTCCTGAGAGGAGACTCTCGCTCACCTTTGGAGGCATGATTCGATGGAGCCGCAATTAACACTTACAAAAATTTCTTTAGACACTCTGTAGACAATTTATATAAAATACCTAGACAACATTCAATAGGCAATACAAATCACATAGACAGTCTATAGATAATCTATAGATCTATGGCCAAACAATATTTAGCAGGTTTTTGTCTACAGACTATGAATGGAGAGAAGAAAATATCTATAGGAAGGCAGGCAATCAAGAACCGCATAAACTGTCTATAAACCATTTTTGTTAAGGTTAGCAGCGGTGCACCTCCGCCTCCGCTCTCGTGATCGCTTCAGTGACGATAAAAACTACCAGTAGCTACAGGACACACAAGACACACTGCGGGAAGACAATGGATGCAGCCGAGGCTCATGCTTGGAGCGCTCCACGTATGCAGCGACGGATCGAGTGGAGGCTAAACATTCTCGGGATGCTGCCCGCACACGCGCTGTGCTGCAAAGGGCCCCTGTGCGTTTCCAAACAATTTCTCAGGCTATAAAGGGACTTGTTAAGTTTCCCATAACATGAACACAATCGTCGTTCTGTCACGCGTGACCTCACTGCGTTAATCATTGCACTAAGTACCTAGCGCATATCACTGAACTTTCTGCGATGGCTCAGTGGCTTTGGCTGTCGGCTACTGATCCCAAGGTCGCGGGATCGAGTGGTGGCAGCAGCGGCCACGTTGCGATGAAGGCTACATGCAAAAATGCGCGTGTGCCCTGCACTAGGGCGTCCCTCACTGTCCATACTGTGCCGCTTCGGGACGTTAAACCCCACAATTTACAGCCCGAAAGACGCAGGTTCGATCGCGGCTGCAGTGGTCGCATTTCAATGGGGCGAAATTTAAGAGGTCTGTGTACTGTGCGATGCTAGTGGACGTTAAAGAACTTCATGCGGTCGATGTTTCGCAGCCCTTCACTACGGTGTCCCTCATAGCCCAAGTAGCCTGGGACGTTAAACCCCCATAAACCAAACCATTTCTCTTATGTCAGTGGCCGTACAAGCAGTTAAGCGGTTGTAATTATATTGTCTGTTACATAACTACCACATCATCGAAGGGCTTTGGCCAATAACCAGCGCAACTCTGGTATCAGTCCTCCTCACCTGCGGCAACCACCTCTCCCCTGCGGAGAAGACGGGGAGGTTGGGAGGTGCGTCGGCGTCCCGGCTCATACCCACGTGGCGAAGGCACGCCAGCTAGGAGCTGGCTATGCTCTGCTCGAGGCCCCCTCGAGGATAAAACTACTAACAGTAAATAATTACTAAGTAACAGAGGAGACAACGGAACTCGAAATGCTTAAGAAGACTTAAGTGCACCACTAATTTTTTTTGCTTCATAAACAAATGCGATGTCATCGGAAGGCATGGGGAAATCACGGGCCCAAATCTGGTTATCATTTCACCCTGATCCTCACCCAAGACACCCTCCGCTTCCACGCCTGCAAGCTGCGGAGTAGACGGGGCGGTAGTCCCGGCTCACACCCACGTGACGAAGGCACAACAGGAGCTCGCTGTGCTGCTGCCCCGAGGCCCCCTCCATTGCCGTTGACATCGAGCAATGCATGACCCTGATGGGAGACCGGAGCTGCCGCCTGCAATATGACACAGAATAGCAGTCAGCCGCGGTAATGACAATACATGCAAATGTATTCCCTGAACTGCCACAGCCGGGGTCCTCTGTACACACTCTACTGGCAAAATTACTACAGGCCCCACTGTTACAGGGCGCTTCAGAACGCGCTCTAATACTTTGAATATTTTACTGTCTTTCCTCACACACGTGGTGCCACTGCTACTCCTGTCCTAGTGGGGCCACAGCTCCGAGTAATCTGCGCAAGAAAGACCGTGCGTTGGTTTTCGTATTCCATGGTTACAGCACGATCGACAGCACACAGAATAAAAAACACAGCCCAACATACGGAGGTGTGTTGTGTCCTTTATTCTGTATCCCGACTATCGTGCTGTACCACGGAATAGAGAAAGCTACGTCTAAGAAGCCAGCGAGTGGTGAAGGCAGAACAGCCACAATAACAAAATGACAGGCTCTACTTTGGCTGTTATGACTGCGTGAGTCAACGCGAGTGATATCACAGACAGTGAATATAGAAGCGCGAAGCGTAAGTGACATGTGGTTCAACGCAGCTGTGGCGAATGGTGTTCATACGTGCCTGGTTAATAATTTCAACACAGCTGCATCGTACAACCTTGTTGAGACAAGGGAACACGCAGAGGTAGTGGTTGCGTGGTCACATACGTTCTTCGTTCGATTCTGTGGGCCACCTTAGTTAGCGTTTCGCACTAGTCTTAAAGAGGCAGAAAAACCTGAATTACCTCCCTATTTGGGCACCAGAGGACGGCACCTATGCTAAGCGCTACACTTCCTCTCGCTTTCTTAGCCTTTTATCTCTTCACCAAAAACAACAAAGATGCTGAAGAAAAATGTATAACTACCGGCTCCCAGGCACACCTTAGCGGAGATGCTAATGGAGTCGGCAAAGATGTGTTATGTTACCCGCAGGCCTATTGTATTTCCTGGTACGACTGCCTGCTAGCCCAATCACAGGCAGATGTTGCAAGTCGACTAAATAGACGGCAAAGCAGAGCACTCAACGATGTAATCCGCATGTTGGCGACGAGGCTTGTCAGGGTGCAGAGAATTTGATAAAAAAATACCAAAAATGTTTTACTATTGAGTGTGATGGGGAACAGGGATCAGCCGAGAAATACATTATGGTTCACGTGACTCAGTCCCATCTGCCCCAGATGCACCCGTACCCAGATTACTTGAGATCGGGTAGGTCATCGGCTAGGATAAACCACACGAATCGCCTTGTACAGAACCCAGAAGTATGGAAATTGAAAAGGATCGCAAAATAGTTCGATGAATTCATGATTTGATATATAAATCTTATTTTTGTAATCAGTACATACTGCAGACCCTTGTCAGGGTTTAAGCAGGATAGGCATGTGTTGACAACAGTAGTTCAGAAAGATGCAGATCACAAAAAAATATGCATAAGAAAATAGTGACAAATGTCATAAAACTAAACCACGCCATAGCATTATTACAATCGGATATTGTACGCGGAAAAAGCGAATACTTGAAACAGACTAATGTAAGTTTAGTAAATGGATTTCATACTATCGAAGCATATTCGAGGTTTCACTTGATGGATTCGTTAGATGTCAATAGTTTTACGTTGGGAGGAAAATTTCTAGGTTTATGCCTCAGGAAACATAGCTTTCTAAATGAGGAAGGACATATGTTATCTGTGTGCGAATTCTAGGAAAGATTGTTAGTTATGGTTACACCTAGATATTTGTAGCTGTTAACCTGCTTTAGTGGCGATCGAAGTGTATTCATCTGGTTTAGTGGATTCTTTTTGTGTGTTATTTGGAGCAAAACTATTTTTTCAGTGTTAACAACCATGGCCAACCCACTGCACCAATCAAGCACATTTTTTGTGGAGATTGGTAAGCTTATCCCTAACCTGCAATCAAGAATACATTGTACCCAGGCTACAGATGCGCTTCTTGCTCTCATGCGCAGGGCACTGCCCACTGGGCGTTGCTGTAGGCCTAACCTGCTTCACATTTATGAGGAAGGAAAGCTTAAAGGTTCTTGCTAACCACACGACCCTCGCCATACAAGCGGCGAAGTGCACGGTTAGTTAGTTTTCGCTAGGGCTACTCATAGTCTTTGGCCTAGGGCATAGCGGCATCGTCTGCGCCATCGGCGAATCGGTGCGTTGCGACATTAGACGTTTTTAGCATACCGTATACGTACTACCAGAGACGTATACCGGTTTACCGGACCCCTCTAGCGCATGCGCAGTGGCACTGTTTGGGTCAGGAAAAGCCACTGCGCGTGCGCAGGAGTCCGGTAAGCTAGTATACGTCTCCGCTAGTACATATACGGTATGCTAAAAACGTCTATTGTCTGCTGCGCATGCGCAAGCGCGCTGAGACGGCGGTCAGCTGGCGAGGGACCCTCATGTCCGGCTTCTAAAATTGTGACGTGACGGCCTCTCCTAAATTCTTTCCTTCCTCTCTGTGTTTGCATCGCAGCCACAGTGCACGGTTACCTGGAACTATAGCCACTATCTACCATATTATGCATAACACTATTACCAGTGCCCTATAAATGGACTAATCGCTCAATAAAATTAGCAGTTTGTACTCGCAACGAATTTTGTAGCGAACGAGCAAAGCATGCCAGGCGCGGCCGCTGCTAGTCCTGTTAGGTTCGCTTCACCGCATGACAACCTGTGGCTCGGAAAATGAATGCGAGAGATCGAGGCCACCCTCACAGGAGCCCACATGTCTCTGGTGAATAGCAGCAAGCAACTGTACTGTGGTAGCTTTAGAAAAATGGCTATGTTCAACGTGGCTTGAATGTAGTTATATATGACTGAATTCTGTTAAACATGGTCTCCACTGTCTCAGATCAAATGTCAAGGACAGGTACCCAATGGTCAGAGTCAAATGATAACGTGGCCACACTACCATAGCTTGCTTCATACTAGCACGCAGTTAAGTTCGGTTTGAACTTGATGCATTGAAGTTCATTGTCAATTTGGTATCTACTGTCGCAAATCTAATGTCAAGTTGAGGTACCCAATGGTCACACATGGTCACACCATCATGCAGTTAAGTTCGATATGACCTTGTGAGGCATTGAAGGTCATTGTCAATTTGGTACCTACTGTCTCAAGCAAAATGTTAATGCCAAGGTGAGGTACGCAATAGTCACAGTAATATGATCACATGGTCATACCATTATGCAGTTAAGTTCGATATGACCTTGTGATGCATTGAAGGTCATTGTCGATTTGGTATCTACTGTCTCAAACAAAATGTCAAGGCCAAGGTGAGGTATGCAATAACCATAGTAATATGATCACATGGTCATACCATCATGCAGTTAAGTTTGATATAACCTTGTGATGCATTGAATGTCATTGTCAATTTGGTACCTGCTGTTTCAAACAAAATGTCAAGGCCAAGGTGAGGTACGCAATAGTCATAGTAATATGATCACATGTTCATACCATCATGCAGTTAAGTTCCGTTTGACCTTGTGAGGCATTGAAGGTCACTCTCGATTTGGTGCATACTGTCTCAAATCAAATGTCAAGGTCAAGGTGAGGTACCCAATGGTAATAGTCATATGATCACGTGGTCATACCACCATGCAGTTATGTTCAGTTTGACCTTGTGAAGCATTGAAGGTCATTTTCTCATCCACATCGAAATCAGAAGTTGTACCTCGATTAGTAGAGATCTCGCTCTAAAAAAAAAAACAAAATTCTAGGGACATTTAAAGAGCCTCTGAAGGGGCTGAGGTGTTAAAGGATGTCGCTTCCTGAATATCCACGGGCAGGAATTTTTTTGATGTGATTTGTGGAAGCTGAGTTAGTATAGTCAGAATTTGAGTTTCATTGACTTCGCGCCTTTCCCTCTCCTCTGGCGCTACTCCGCCCGCCCCACCACCGGAGCGGAGCTTCCTGACTCGCCACGGCCATGGTAGCTGTTTGACGTCTCAGAAGAATCTAACCAATAGCTATCTCTGAGCTGTTATATGCAGGAGCCTGCAATGCAGTGTGTTCGCCAAATTTCGCGCGTGATTGTGGGTTCTCTGCTGCATATAGAAGTGCATTATTTGAATCAAGTGTTCATGACTAACACAATGCAGTGACTTGGGGAGTTTATGTGCTCTCCTTGGAAGGTGTTTCAGAGCCCCTTTAAGTCACTTAAGAGCAATCGCAGGCTGCGTCTCGCGCGCCATCTCTTGGCACTGTGGCATATACTCCACCGCGTTGATGGTTCCCTCGCTACGATTGGTCAAGCGGCTTTCGGCTGCTCGTGCGTATAGGCTATACTAATTGTTGATATTAATTGTTGACATTATTTGGTCATATTAATTTATTAGATGCATTGCTGCATGCTCTTATTTCACTCTGAACCCACACAATACATTTTGTTGCACTCAAATCTAGCTCCTCCGTGGTCGAGGAATAGCGCGCCCCAATTAAGACAAAAGATTCGAGTCCCTGCTGGAAACTTTTCTCTTAGGTGCAATTACTTTTCTTTCTTTGACTGTCCTGTGGCTGTGACGTCACAACCCTCTTGGACAATGTGAATTGTCGTCACGCCGCCGGACCTCGAGCTTTCGCCACAACGGCTACTCTAAAGCTATCGCGTTAAAATCTCCCAGCTTCGACCGCTCTCTTCGCCAGGCAACTGCGCACTGAGCTCCCATCATCATCATCATCATCAGCCTTACTACACCCACTGCAGGACAAAGGCCTCTCCCATGTCTCTCCATTTAACCCTATCTTTTGCCATCTGCATCCACCCTTTGCCTGCAAACTTCTCAATCTCATCTGCCCACCTAACCTTCTGCCGCCCCCTGCTATGCTTACTTTCGCCCCCTGCTATGCTTACTTTCTCTTGGAATCCACTCCATTACCCTTAAGGACCAGCGGTTATCTTGCCTTCGCATTACATGCCCTGCACCAAGCCCATTTCTTTCTCTTGATTTCGACTAGGATGTCATTAACCCGCGTTTGTTCCTTCACCCACTCTGCCCTCTTCCGGTCTCTTAACGTTACATCTATCACTTTTCTTTCCATGGCTCACTGCGCAGTCCTTAACTTAAGCTGAACTCTTTTCGTTACTCTCCACATTTCTGCCCCGTAGGTGAGTACCGGTAAGATACAGCTGTTGTGCACTTTTCTCTTGAGGGAAATTGGTAAACTGCCACTCATGATCTGCGAGAACCTGCCATATGCGCTCCACCTCATTCTTATTCTTCTAGTTATCTCCCTCTCATGATCTGAATCATCTGTCACTACCTGCCCTAAGTAGACTTATTCCTTCACAACTTCCAGGCTCTCGCTGCCAATTGTGAACTGTTGTTCTCTTGCTAGACTGTTGAACATTACCTTTGTTTTCTGCATGATAATTTTTAGACCCATCGTTCTGCTCTGCCTGTCTAACTCATTGATCATGATTTGCAGTTTACCTCCCGAGTGACTCAGCAAGGCAATGTCATCAGCGATTCGCAGAATATTTAGGTATATTCTTCATTTATTCTTATTCCCAACTGTTCCCAATTCAGGCCTCGGAATACCTCCTGTAAATAGACGGTTAATAGCATTGGCGAGATCATGCCTCCTTGCCTGACGCAATTCCTTATTGGAATTTTATTGCTGACTTTATGGAGGACTATAGTAGCTGTGCAGTTGCTATATATATCTTCCAGTATTTTGACATACGGCTCTTCTACCCCCTGATCACGCAATGCCTGTATGACTGCTGAGGTTTCCACTGAGTCGAATGCTATCCGTAATCAATGAAAGCTATATATAGAGGTTGGTTATATTCTGCGCATTTCTCTGTCACCTGATTGAGAGTGTGAATATGATCTATTGTGGAATATCCTTTAAGAAAGCCCGCCTGATCATTTGGTTGATTAAAGTCTAAGGTTGCCCTGACTCTATTAGCGATTACCGTAGTTGTCAGGGCAACCTTAGACTAATCAACCAAATGATCAGGTGGGCTTTCGTAAAGGATCTTCCATATTGAGATAAATTTTTTCTTGTAGTAATTTTAACAACTGCACCTGCCCGTTTCGGCCGAGCATGACGGAAGCCCGTAATCATCTCACGGAACAAAACCCAGACATAGACAGAAACCTTCTTCACCTATGGGAAGCACGAAGGAGCCTTATCAGAAGATGGAGGCAGCAAAAATACAACAGGAAACTCAAACTGAAGATCACCGAACTAACCAAGGAGGCATCAGAGCACGAAGACAACATCGCCACGCAAAACTGGCAAGAGTTTACGGAAACACTTAGAGGAAGACTAGGCATGGCCCGAACTTGGAATATGCTAAGAGCCATGATAGACCTAACAAAAACCAGAACGGAAAGCGGCAAGTCCATGAAACGACTAATCCACACCTTCCACGGAATAGAAGAGCGACTAACAAAGGCACTCAGGGAGAAATGCTACGGCACAACCACGCACCCAAGGCAAGAACAAGAATACACAAGGAGAAGACAACCTTGAGATGGATAGGCCATTCACCCAGGAGGAAGTAATGGCAGCCATAGGGGAAGCCAAAATACGGCAGCCGGAAAGGACAGAATAAATAACGCTGCCATTAGAAGCATGGGAGACACGGCCATCGCCGAACTTACCAAGTACCTAAACGAAATCTGGGAAAAAAGAGTGCCGGTGCAATGGAAACATAAAGACGTAATTATGATACCCAAGCCAGGCAAAAGACTCTGAATTGAAAACCTCAGACCAACCTCCCTGACCTCTGCCTAGGGAAGATATACGAGAGAGTGGTCAATGAAACGATCACAAACTACATGGAGGACAAGGAATATTACTCTGATGCCATGTTTGGCTTCGGAAGGGGACTGTCCATGCAAGACGTACTCTTACAATTGAAGGAGGCAGTCCTCAGTAAAATACCAGGAAGTGGAGAACACATAGTACTAGCGCTCGACATAAAGGGAGCCTTTGATAACGTGGGACATGCGGCCATCACGGAAGGTCTCAATAACATAAACAGTGGAAACAGAGCCGTCCGATACGTCCAAGCCTTCTTGAGGGAGCGAACGGCTACGATAGGCATCAAAAACACAAAATCTGAGAGCTTCACGGTGCCAACCAAGGGCACCCCGCAAGGCTCAGTAATATCTCCGCTGCTATTCAACGCAGCATTAATATATGACTCACGAAAGTACTTAACGAAATAGAAAACATCAGCAACGCAATGCATGCGGATGACATTACAATAAGGACAACCACAGGTTCCCTAGCAGCAAAAGAAGAGCAGCTACAACGAGCGATCAACCATACTGACCAACGTCATTAATTCGATGCTGAAAGGGACCTTGAAGACATTGTTCACTGCGGTTAAGAATAGGTTTCTAGTTTATGGGAGTTCAATGTCCCAAAGCGACTCAGGCTATTAGGGAGGCACTAGTGAAGAATTTCACCCCTATCGAAATACGATCGCCACAGCCGGGATCACGAAGCACACGATCATCATCATCATCATCAGCCTGACTACTCCCTCTGCAGGGCAAAGGACCCTCCCATGTCTCTCCAATTAACACTGTCCTCAATGCATCATTTTGCAGTAATATGCGGCGTTTAGTGTCGTCCCGACGGTGTATGTAGTCTGTATAAGGGACGCAGTACTGCGCCTGTGTGTGTGTGTGGGGGGGGGGGGGGGGAGGTGTCTCCAGATCAACATCAACCACCTGGCGTTCTTCAACTTGCACTCAAATCCTAAAGCAGTGCCCGGTTTCACATTACACGTCCCGCAACCTCGATCTTGCAACCTCGGGCACAGTAGACAATCTACAAACACGATTCCATGTTCGTCTTACTGATGACCTTTAACAGTGGACAAGTCGTTTACCGAGATTGCAGTCACGGTTTAGTTTGCGGTATTTCAGTCAAACTGAAATAGAGAAACGACTCTGCACACGGAGATTTCGGAGCTTCTTTAGAACTACGATGTGCTTCACAGCCTCTAGTGAACACAGACGACAAATCGTTCCCTACACCGCTGTTAACGGTACTCGAAAAACGCGCTCTTCTAACTCAAAAAGACCAGTTTTAAAAATTGTGCTGACAGTATTAAGTGAAACGTCCTGCATATGGTGGGGCGGATTACAGGAATAACGTCTCACGACTTCTCCCGTACTGGCAAAGCCGCACCCAGTGGCAGGAGTTTGTTTTTCCAATGACGCCGAATTCTCATAATGACGGGTAAGTCCCCGTATCTGTCAGTAGCCCAGTGTGGAGACTCCGCAGAGTATTCCCAATACGACGTTGCACGCTACGTGGGAAGTGTATCGAAGACAGATACCCACCTTCCTTGGCCGCCGGAGTTTCAAGCCAGGGAAATCTTCCTCCCGGCTCCCCCGAGCGACTCCGGCCAGCTTCCACATCGAAAACACCGACAGCTACCCTGCGAAGGCGAAGTCAGCCTCAGGATAAGCAAGAAGATGGAACAAAAAACAATACCGGTTCTCACAACGTCATTAATTCGCTACAGAAAGGAACCATGAACTGATATTTGCTGCTGTTAAGAAAAGTGCACGAACGCTGGATATTACATAGCTGTGCTAAACTGGGCAAGTAGGAGCATTTGTATTTTTCGACAGCGCCGGTGTCGTGCCTCTGCCTTCATCTGTGTTGTCATTTTTTCGCGCTACGTTTTCGAAAAATTCGATGGATATTCCACGCTTCGTTACCGCACACTCCTGCTTCTAAAAAACTGCAGATCATTATTCTATTTGGGACCAGTGGTCAGTTCAGGCTTGCAAGACCGTCAGTCAAACTCAGCTTAATGTATCATTTTGTAGTAATACCCGGCATTTAGCATCCAGATGGTTTACGCAGTCTGTATAAAGGAGGCAGTAGTGTCTGTGTGTGTGCGTGTGGGTGCGGGAGGGGGGATGGGGAGGAGTGGGGAGGCTCAAGATCAATTTCAACCACGTGGTGTTCTTCAACTTGCACTCGGATCCTAAAGCACGTGCCCGCTTTCGCATTTCGCCACCCACCCGCAACCTCGATCCCGCAACCTCAGGCTCAGTGCGCGATTTCATATTCATCTTACTGATGACCTTTAGCGGTGAATAAGTTGATTAGCGAGAGTGAAGTCAAAGTATTGTTTGCGGCATTTCAATTAATTCTCGCTGGACACCAGTACAGGGAAGGAAAATACCTTTCCTTACGGCGTGGTTCAGGTGTCCACCTAGATGCGCCATTTTTCACTCACGGCCAAAGACCGACGACACCGCCTTTTCTATGACGCGTGCTCCTTAACGCTGTCGCGTTAAAATTGGCTGTGGTTTAGCTCTGGTTAACCCTAGTTTAATTGCAAAATCTTCGATTACTCGGCACGCCATCTACGCACCGTCTCATTCCGACGCTCTCGAGAACTCAAAGCGGTCTCTTCCGCAGTTGAAGAGTCACTCCTGGACGTGGCACGACTACTTCTGGCCGCATCTTCGTTACGAAGCTTCTCGAGTCGTGAGGCGGGTTCTTCTGGCGTCTCGAGCACGTTGTCTCTTCCTCGCTTCGTTCTGTCATTGTTGCGCCTCTTTCACGCTCTCCATAACAACTAGAATCCACTGAGGCGAAGCGCATATATATGTAGCCCCCCCCCCCCCCCCCCCCGGGAGGCGACACCTCCTCTCCCTCTACCTCAGCGGAGCACATCTGGTGGAGCACGGGCGATGGCAGCCGCGTCGACGGCGGCGCCATCTGTTGTAGCGTGGCTGCGGTGTTGCTAGGCAACCGCGGCTCAAGGTCGTTCGTCAGCCACGGCATATGGCTTAAGTGCGCGACGAGCCAAAATGGCTCGCTGGCTGGCGTAGTGTTTTGTTTTCGCAACAAAATTCTCAGCATGCAATTTTACTGCAAATGAGCGAGCGGTTGAGGCGGAGGGATTTTTAAAAGGCGCAACGATTACCAGAATGTCACAAAAATACACTATGTCAGAGTGCTTCTTAAATTTCCCTTAACCTTAGTTTTGTAGTATCGTGCATACGATTTTAACGTATATATTTGTTTTTCTATAGCGCCTTTACGATCTACTACGTTGTCGGCTTTGTGCTTGATGCACGTTCGCCGCTAATCAAGAAATAATTGTTGAAATAGCTGGAAACACCCAGTTTTCCACCCTTACCAGTGGTACCTCTATTGAAACCGTTAGTGTCCAGACCATGCATCATAGTTTCCCGAGAACGCACGAAAAGCAAGCAAATATTCTATACGCACGCGTACGCATGCGGAGCAGCTATAGATATGAGGTCACTTCTAGTGACATGATCGCCTGATCACGTACTCGGCTGAACTCACCCGTGCGCTGCGGCAGAAGGCTCCGCCGTACCGCAAGGCAGAAGGCGGCGAGGTACCACTTCCAAGGAAAAGCATCTCTCTGGAAAAGGGCACCAAAATAACTTTTTTCTGCACCGTACACAAGTGCATGCATTCCGCTAGTGAAAAATCTCTGCGGTTTGATTCAAATGACCTGTATAGTTTCACCAACATCTATTCCTCTGTGCCTAGCGGTGTAGTTCGTATCACTTGTAACAA
Organism: Amblyomma americanum; assembly: GCF_052857255.1. NCBI lineage: Eukaryota > Metazoa > Arthropoda > Arachnida > Ixodida > Ixodidae > Amblyomma > Amblyomma americanum. The sequence continues at coordinate 86,854,625 of NC_135504.1, forward strand.
AGAGGAAAGCAGACATGACGGACATACGTGCTTTAAATACAGCAGCTACAGCATACCAGAGACTCCGGCAGTGCAGCTACGTTGCACTGACTGGTAACATATGGAACATATCGAACCCATCGCGTGCATGACCCCCGGAGGCAACAAAGCTGGCTTTTGAGTGACATCACGAAGGACGTGACGGTCCACCACTTTTTGCTTTCACTGCGAACTTAAGAACAATGCTCAGCATTGAGTCAGAATACTGCGCTCACACTCTGAAGGCGCTCCCCGCGATGGCGTGTCGGTAGCGCACACTGAAGCAGCAATGGCGGTTACTTGACGATGGAAATGGTGGAGGGTGCTTTAGTTTATGGAGTTTAACGTCCCAAAGTGACTCAGGCTACAAGAGACGCCGTAGTGAAGGTCTCCGGGAATTTCGACCTCCGGGGATTTGTTAACGTAGGGTGAATTAGTAGCTTTGGCAATTGGCTGCTGATCCCGCGAGCATCGCTGGAGCTGAAATTATAAGCCCTCTGTATGGTGTTCTACATCAATGTGTGCTGTTCTACAAAAAACAGATGCTGGTCGGATTTTGTCCGGATCGCGCGATGCTGGAAAATATGATCTTGAGAGGCATAGAAGCGGTGCTGGAGGTCGGGAGGATCGTAAAAGGCCTTGCGTTCGTCTAATTCACTATTGGCAACCATAGCTCGGACCTGCACGATGCAAGCTACGCGTGGTGTACGATTATGGGGTGCCTGGCGTAATGTGCAAGTTGGTAGAGGTTCCGCTGCTGAAGGGCACTAAGGTATGAAAATCTGAAACATTGAAAGTGCCGCGCACTCACATTTACGATTCGATATACAGTTCTATCGATACCCCTTACAAAAGTTTCTTTAGACAGTCTATAGACTGTCCATTGACTTCTGCCTATAGAGTCTATAGACTATCTATAGACAAACCCTAGAGAACAGCATATAGGCAATACAAATCAAGACTTTTGTCTTTAGACAGCCTGTAGACTATGAATGGGCAAAAAGAAATATCTATAGGAAGGTAATAGAATCTATCAGAAGTCTATAGGCTGTCTATAGACCTTTTTGTAGGGATAAGTTCCGTTATTCCACCTCAGTAAACTGAAGGACTGCAGTTTCATTTCTTCAGCGATAACCCAGTTCCCCAACGAGCAGCCTTGAGCCTCCCTTTCTATAGAAACAACTCATTCATTCATTCATTTCTCCAGGGTCGACACCTGAACAGGGCCCATTTAAGAGAGTCATCCCAGAAGGGGAACAACACAAGAACCCACTTTTTCCTGTATGCGCAATCTTTTTTCATCGAGTACGTCAATGAAACTTGTGCACTCGTCACCGTGACATCCGTCAACGTCACCGCCAGTTGCTCACCCGCGCCAGAGGAAGCTCCCCTGTGAGCAAGAGCCGAGGATATAGGAGACTGTGCTTCGGCAAGTACTTGAACCCGCGTTCCACCAGCGCTTCTACGTCTTTGTTTAACGAGCTCCACAACAAAGACGGCATCGAAGCGCACGTGCCTGTAATGTGCTCAACTCTGGTGACGGTCCTCCTCCACCTCACCTGTGAGAGCTTTCCGTCCCCAGCTGACAGGATGCGGCAGGTGGGACCTGCGTCGGCGTCCCGTCAGCACCCACGCGACGAAAGCACTGCACGGACTCACGGCGGTTCCTCAGCCTCGAACCGCCCAGGCGCTGCCTCCTGCGGCGAGGAATGCGTGAGCCTGACGGCAGACAGGAACAGGCGCCCGCCCTGCAGTTTGACACGAAATGGCGATCAGCGATGACCATGACAAAGGCCAGTATATCGTGAATAAGGAACTAAAATCTCGCGTTTGCGTTGTTTATTAGTTTAGAACGCAAGCAGAGCGCGCATGCACCGGAGCACGTTTTCTGTACGCAAATTCGGCAATGTTCCGGCTTACTCTATAGAGCGTCAGCCATAAACCCCCCTCCCTCAGTGCCATGAGATCTCCTGGGCCCTGGCAGTCGTTTGCATGAAATAAAGGCGTCACCACATAGCGAAGTCACATGAGTAATTGTTTTCGGACAATTGTCTCGTGGAACATTGACCGCAAATCGGTAGTCCGACCGATCACATCCTTGGTTCAAAGTTCCTTATACTTAAACGTGGCGTTGCTGGAAGGCAAGTACAATATAAGCGTTTCAGCGTCAAACGTGCGAGGGTCGTACTCACTAGCCGTACATCCCCAAGTGGCCAGCTTGACGCATTTGGCCACCTGTGCTTTGTTTCTGTGTCATAATGATCACGACGAAGCTTCAGCACTTCGTTAATGGCACATAAAAAGGAAGATACACGTATACATGAATATTCTACATGGATAACTACAGTGGACACGCATCTAATCTGAACTAATAACAAAAGACTCGCATGCACTACTGGCACACAGATTAGCAAATGTCAAAAACCTTCAGTAAAATCAGACAACCCAGAAAATACAAACAATATGCAGCCTTTGCCCGATCGTCACTCCCATCCGGGCACTGCGAAAAGAGCACGTGACAACAGCGTGACCAGCGCTCGTAGGCGTGGCTAGTGCTCTCTGGCTGCGCGGTTTCGCTTTCGCTTGTATTCCGCCCCGAAATTCCTTGCGCCGCAGCGCAAGATGAGAATAGAGTTTTTGAAAATTTGGAACAGATGCTATTTTGCGCTGTGCTACAAACCTCTCAATAAGTGGGGAGTCTTGCAGTAAAAGTTAACTATTCAATTAACAAGTGTTAGCTGTATTTTGCTGCACACCACCACCGACAATGCGCTCTCAACCCAAAAAGTCTGTTTTAAAAAAATTGTTAGCCGTAGATGAAACGCCCTGTATAAGTCGGGCGAAAAATTGGATGACGCTTAAGATTCCTTTTTAAGAGTGGGACGCGACAGCGTTTTGCAGCGTTATAGGAGTCGTTCGACGCGACACTTGCCCGTTGGACAATTTAAGGAAATTACGCCTGTCTCACATATCTCGGTGGACGCCCGAACCGCGCCGTAAGGGAAGGAAAATGAAATGAAAATTGGTTTTAAGGGAAAGAAAATGACTCCTGTCTCGCATATCTCGGTGGACACCCCAACCACACTGTAAGCGAAGGAATATTTTCGAAGCGCGGTGCCGACTACTACTATACGACGCCGACAGCTTTTCGACAGAACAGACTACTGTATAGGCATTCGCGTAGATAGAACGCTCCTGTGACAGGCCACGGAGAACATAGAAGTAACAGTGAGTCCGACATCGCACACATAAACACGACAATCACCATTCCAACTATGTGTAAATAAAAAGATCACCATGCGTTCTCCTCCCCCGCCTCCTCCGATCGGTCTGTATAAGTATAGGGAGCTGCTCGTGTTTAGAGCCGGAGTACCCGGGTGCGAACCCGGCCTCGGCTGCAGCGTGTCGATGGAGGCGAAACGCAGAAGGCACCCGTTCGCTGAGCGATGTCAGTGCAGCAGTACCTCCATCAGACAGTGCATGGCGCGCTACTAAAGTCCGAATGGCCGCCTGTCCCTCTTCTCTTCTCTCCTCTAAATTTGGCAGTAGCGTAGCGCCGCTTAGCTTCCACGACACCTAACTACCCTCTAATGGACACGTCTTGAAGAATTTTGCGCATTTCCTATCAACTAAAGTATTTTCAAAAATAGTAATCTGCAATCGTGATATTTATAAATAATAATGGTAAAATGTAAATTTCTGAAGGTGGGTAATAGGCTGGCGCCACTGCACGGGCCCTCAATGAAACAGGTTTACAATCGCAATGCTGTGGAAAAGGGCAGGGCGCTGCAGGAACTTACTAAAGGAGATACCGGTTAAAGATCCCCAGTTGGTCGAAATTACCCTGCCGCCCTCTACAACTGCACTTCTCTCTCTTTCCCGCCTTCCACCCCTCCATCACGGCGCGGCTTAGGTGTTCACCGAGAAGTGAGACAGTTGCTCCGTCTTTACTCTCCTGAAAACAGATTCTGAACCCGCCGTTCGCGGGTTCAAATCCGCCCGCGGCGGCTGTGTTTCGATGGATGCGAAACGCTAAGGCGCCCGTGAGCTGTGCCATGTCAGTGCACATTAAAGATCCCCGGGTGGTCGACATTATTCCGGAGCCCTCGACTACGGCCCCTCTTTCCTTCACGCCCTCTTTTATCCCTTCCATTACGGCGCGGTTCAGGTGTCCATCGATATGCGAGACATATACTACGCCATTTCCTTTTCCCAAAAACCAAAAACCAAGGGAACAAATGTAAACGCAAGGTTTTCACCGCCCTGACTGTACGCAGCAGTCATCTAGGAAAAACGAACTGCTCTCCACGTATCCATTACCGGTCAGACCATAAAGACAAGTTAGGCTCAACGTCGCCCATCGAAAACTTGAGTATATGTTCGTCAGCCCAGACAGTAAGCTTGGCAGATGCCTTCACGGCGACTATTTCAATGTTTCCGCCAAGCGTGGTTCGTCGAGGCACACCTTAAAATACGTGTCCGCGATAAGGGTAATTCCGGTACAGCGACAGCCGCTTCCATTCAACCAGTGCAGCTATATTCTCTATAGAGTCTGCAATGACCTGATTTCAACAAACGCCATTCTTATCAGAATTCACGCCGGAAACTTAGCAGCGTCTCAATCGGCGGCGGCGTGTTACTCTCAGCCGGGAGCGTTCTCTTCCAGGTTGGTAGCGTTTGATTCCCAATCACAGTCAGCAGCGTTCTAAACTCATTCGAAGAATGTCAACAGTGTCAGTTTTGAGAATTAAGGTAGCGTTCCACTCTCGGTCGAGTTCCATTTTCAGTCGGTGGCGTTTCTTTCTCAACCTCAGTCGGACGCGTACAAGCACTGCAATGCAGTCTCAGTCGACACTGACTCACAATCGGTACATCGTCCCGTCACCTGCGGCGACAACCACAACAGAGAACAGAGTTGTACTCGGCTGCGTACAGAGACGCCCGCGAACTGCGGCGTCTGCCCGTGTTGCAGTGCAATGGGAACGCCCGCGGAGAATGACAGAGAACCAGTAGCTCCCGTACGTACTACTCGGAGGCGCCGGATGCACTGGTAAAAATTTAGAACAATCGGAACCACTAGGCCTACGCCATGGTCGCCCGGCCCCTAAAAGGCCCTGGGCGGCGGCCAGAGTTACCCGAAAAAAAATTCGCCATATCGTTGCTATAATGAAACGCGTCATTATTTTATTGCAAACATTTTTATCAACGCACACCAATGAACAGCATTTTTGAAGATTCAGTAGAACGCGGTGATTCCCGACGCTAAGGATGGTCGCAGAGGCTCATAGCCGCCATAGCCTCCCAGACCGACGGGACGCCGGGAGAGTGAATCGCCGCCATCTTGCACCGCTTTAAGCCATTATAGGCTAAGCGAAAACCTAGCTCCCCAGTGAAGTGCCTCGCAGCCGAAGCACGCGGTACAGAATCAGGTCGCACACGCAAATGCCGCCTACACCTCGTTACCGGCCGTCGACTGAAAGACAGACGCAGAGAGTTCATCGGCTAAACAAGCAGAGAAGTGCGTCGAACTCTGCAACGCATGCAGCCGCGTTCGCAGAACAGAGAACGCTTCGATCGCCGGGCAATGAAAATGTAGGCTGCTTAATAATGCCCAGACGCTCACACCATACTGCACTGGAATGCCTCTGCCTCGCTATGAACCGACCTGCGTACCATCACAGCCCTAGTACAGATGGAATCGTTTTGCATTACTTGTGGACCCAGCAGTACTCACCTTGTCCGGTGACGTGTCGATCCGCCGCAGTGACTGCCGCTGTGGAAAGCTGCTGCCGGTGGTAAGTACAGCTGCAGGTGTCCTCCAGTGTGTATCCGGCAAGTCCAATTTCGGGCCGCGGAGAGTGCGCACTGGCCTCCTCCTAGTCACACGTTGAAGACGCGACTGGTTAGGCGGATGGCTGCTCTCTGGGAAGGCTACGTCAGCGGAGCACCGCGTGATCACGTGATTTTCTTTTCTCTCTCCTTTCTTTTAGTAGGGCTATTTTTTTAACCAACAATTCGTGGTGGTGGTAGGGGTTTTATTAAAAATAATAGTAAAAAGGAAGGAAAAGATTTTTGCTAGCCCCGGCATCTGCCATCGATACTGAAGCACCTGAGCTGGGGCAGAGGAAATAAAGGATAGCAGGCAGAATGGAGAAATGAAATGAAAGAGGTGAGGGGACAGGAATAGAGGACAGGGGGAAAAGTAATATATACAAACTATTTACACAATAAGAAATGTGTCCAGGTTGTGCGCGTGATTAGTTCATGTTGGAGGAATTTAAACGCACACAGCACTGTGTAGGTTACAACTGGAGTGGGGCGTCCAGTTATTAATCGTTCAATGTAGAACTCGCGGAGCGTTCGGTCACTGCGTGTAACTACCCGACGAAGAACAGACGGGACGTCAAGCCCGTGTGTTCGAGGAATGCACAGAGGCTCACCAAGGTTCGCTCACGAGTGCGCGCACTGCCCTGCGGCCACAATAGCGTCTTGAGGGAGTCTGGTAGTATGCCCAGCGCCCTATAGGCCGCAAGCATATAGGATAGGGCGTTAGAGATACCCAGGTGGTCGAAATTTCAGGAGCCTTCAACTACGTCGTCCCTCATCATAGACTGAGTCGCTTAAGCAAGTTGAACACCAATAAACCATTATTTGTTTCTTGCTTTAAATGAGCAACATGCAAAAGAATAATTCTGACCTACTTTGGCTGTCGTCTAAGTTGCATTGGAGTATCGATGGTTAAGAAATTCGGAAATATCAGCGGAAATTATCGTGCGTTCGGTGAGCGTCCGAACGCAAGTGGCATCGCGCGTGCTCGAAAAATGTGTCACGGCAGCAGCGCAATTGATGCTGCTTGAACACGACATCAGAGATTCTCTGATTCTTTCAACACTGGCATCCTAGCGCTATTCAAATGTACAGTGCAATCAGAGAGACTCAAGATCGAAAATCATATGGCGCAAATTAATGCCGAGTCGACGCAGAATCAAGCTCTACAACATTCATTGTCGCGTGCGGGCGCTGGATGGGGAAATTCGCGTGAGCCGTGGGTTCATAATTTCTAGCTGCATCGTCATTGCGCATAGTGGTTCAATTTTATTTTGTGCCACTATAAAGCGGCTTGTTTGATGCCACGGGTGCCTTCGGGCTGCACCCCGATTTGTGCGAACGCTGCAGGTGCAATAAATCTAGCGCGGACGGGGCCGCATTGGAAGGCGACGTGTAGGTACACCTCCACCTCATGACGTCTTGGTAGCTGCACCAAGGTCTTGTATCTAGCAGGTGCTGCTATGATCCTAGCGTAGTAGGTGAAGGTGGAGGGGGAGCCATAATTCTATATCACGTTAGCTCAGAACGCTGGCCGCAGATGCGCTGCACAGCAAGACATAGCAAGATCACAGATCTCATGGTCCAAACTTGCTACATTCTTCCGACATTGAGGCATACCGATGTAGATGCAAACATTGAGCACGGCATGCTGCTGAGGCTGTCACCGTAATTCGTGTTAGAATTTGTAATCATTCTTTGAACTCTGCCGTGTTCTTTGCGTCTCCCGAAAAAAACGCGCTTGTGGTGGTGCGTGACCAATGAGAGTTTCTGAGATGTCTGAAGGTCTCACTGCTTTGTGTCGTACGAGAGATGAGGTGCTACCATCGATTTGGAGCAAACACACTCGAAGGAAAAGTATTAAGACAACACAGAAAAGAGCGTCCTTTGGCCAGCGGTTTTACGCACCGCTACATTTTTGTTTGACGTTCATGTCCGCGGTGGAGATCCGAGCGATGTATTGCAAAAAAAAACAAACAAAACAATTCAACTTGCTCTCCGTCCACTTGTGATTTTTGTGCCTGTTGACACTGGCCAAAATTTCCGAAGAACGCTTTTTACACTTTAAGAAAGAAAATAAATAAAATAAAGATATTGGGTGCATCATATCCAAGACCTCTAGGACTTGCTGTACAGGCACTTGAGCCAGCCAAAGGAAGCCTGGCACAATAGTCTCTGTTCTGCGTTAGGAGGAAATTACTGTGTTGTGTTGAAAAAATTTTTGGTTATCAGGAAATGAAAGACAGGGTAACTGTCTCGCGTCTCAGTGGCCACCTCATCAACGCCACGAAGGAAGGGAAGGGAATATGGGAGTCATTGAGAGAAAGAGGTGCCGTAGTCTAGATTGGGCTCCGGAATAATTTCGACCACCTGGAGATCGTTAACGTGCATTTACATCGCACAGCACAGCGGCGCCTTATGCGTTGCATCTCCATCGAAACGCGGCCACCGCGTTCGCTGCGTGGGGTACGGGGCACGCAACACGGAGCCCTGCATTGGCTCGTGCCCTCTAGATGGCGACAGCAGGCGATCACGTGATGTCCAGACTAGCGATCACGTGCACAGAGGTTATAAAAGGGAAGCGAGCAGGATGAGTGTGCTGACGTGTGCAAGGAAGAGAGAGCTGCACCGCAACTGTCGCTGCGCCTCGCAGTAGCAGCCATAATTCGCGAAGCGTTCGAAGAGTCTCGGAAGCCTTCGCCCCTGGGTAGAGCAGATTGGACTCAGCAGCGGACGGTGTTTTTCGGCGGCGACACGAGGTCCCTTCGGCATCAACCCATGCATCCTTCTCAAGATGTTCGAGATAGCGGGCGCCGTCGTCCACCACGAGAAAACCACGTCCGGTAAGCGTTCCAAGAGGTCTACGCTAGGTTTGCCATTCTCCAGCGCTCAATGGCATTGACGAGATTTCGGGACTTGGTCTTGGGCGACCGACTACTGCAACTTTCTGCAGTATTCGCATCAGGAAGAGAGAAAGCGGTCTGCGTGTGCGTAGAACGCCATTCGGCTGCCATCTCGTCGCTGCTGTGGGGACGCTGGTGGGAGCGGTAGTATGAAATGAAGCCTTCACGAGCGCCTTGGACGCATCTTTCCGCTATTTTGACTGGTCTCCTCTTGTGATTATAGTGTCACCGAGTCCATCCAGTCTTCTGTCCTCAACCAGCGCAAGCGATATTTGTCGATCGCCGCTGGCAGACGCCACGTCATCACCCTCTGGAATGAAGCGGAGCTTTGGCGTCCCTCGTCTCCGCAGGCCTCCTGAAGGAACAAGAGCGTCTTGGACTTGCCTCACCGTAGGATCTGAGATTCCTGGCGGATTTTTCTCGCGTTCCATGGTGAGTCTACAGACTGCAGACGTTTTCGAACTTGCATTTAGAAGCGCCTCCGAGACGATCGCGTTCGCACGGTTTCGTCTTAGTATTTTAAGGAAGGTTAAGAATGCTATCTCTTCTCCTGAGCAGTATTCTTGCACCGACGCCGCACTGTTTTGAAGTTGTTTTTATCTTGCGCGCCTTCTTGATTTATGCTCTTTTTGGAGTCTTCTTAGACTTAGCTACTGGAGCCAAACGCAGCGAGCGCCTCCGCGTCTGGGCCACGCCGGGCACACAGGGTTACGGAACGCTGTGAATGGGAAATGCTGAGTTGCGTTTGTTCATTCAGTCTCTGGTTTGGTCGCTGACTGCTATTTATTCAAGTTAGTGTTGCACCGCCTGGGTAGACCTGTAACAATACCGATGGCGATGAAGCGTTGACCCGCCTTAGTGGCTCAGCGGTTAGAGCGGTCAGTGACTGGGTTGAAGGTCCCGGCTTCTATCTCGGCTCTGGCGACCGCGTTTTGAAGGCGAAATGCAAAATTCGTCTGTCTCTGGCCTAGTCCCCTTGGACTACGGCGTCCGTCATACCCCATGTGATTTGCTCAATGGCGTCTTACGTCCCAAAGACTTAGGCAATGAAGGACACCGTAATGGAGGGCGCCGGATGATTTCGACTACCTGGGATTCGTTAACGTGCGCTGACATCGCACAGTACACAGGTCTGTAGTATTTCCCATCCATTGAAATGCGACCGGGATCGAACCCGCGTATTTCGGGTCAGCAGCCGAGCACTATAACCACTGACTCACGTGTGTCGGTTCGGGGCGTTAAAAAAAGTGCAGACTGCTCATTGCTTGTTATTTCCTTCAGCACTACAGAACAATGTGGCAGACGCGCGGCACTGCAGCAATAGGCCGCGGCGTTCACTGGGTGACTAACCTGTCGTTAGCAACCATTAATTTAACGACAAACTGCCAGGTGGGCAGGTAGGCGCGCTGCCTATCCAGAGTGTGGCACGCACTCAATGTTGACGCCAAGCCGCGTCTACTTGCCCCGATACACCACAACTTTGGCTGTCTAACCAGGCTGAGCAGTAATTAATTATTGGTTGTTGAGGAAAAAATGGCGCAGTATCTGTCTCATAAATTGTTGGACACCTGAACCGCGCCGTAAGGGAAGGGATAAAGGAGGGAGTGAAAGAAGAATTAAGGAAAGAGGTGCCGTAGTGGAGGGCTCCGGAATGATTTTGACCGCCTGGGGATCATTAACGTGCACTGACATCGCACAGCACACGGGCGCCTTAGCGTTTTGCCTGCCTAAAAAGGCAGCCGCCGCGGTCGGGTTCGAACCCGGGAACTCCGGATCAGTAGCCGAGCGTGCTAACCACTGAGCCACCACGGCGGGTCAGTAATCAAACCGCAGCAAATATTTTTCGCATAGAGCGGTTGAGGTGCCCACCTCCAAAGTTGAGTTATGCGCCTTTCCCGCCGTCAAATCGAGTGCAGGGTCTAGACCAATACAAGCAACGTGGCCAAAACTGCAAATAAGGCGTGGCTGGTAAGTAGACGAATTGGCTTCAAGCAACCTTGCTCTGGACTGTGCCGGGAAGGACTGAAAGGGGAAATCGAAAATGTAGAACGCTCTCAATCAGGCATGCGTCTCTGGTCGTGCCAGCGCTTTCAAGTCCCGCCCGGCACACCACCCTCAGGCAACTTATTGCAGGCCACGCCGCGGCAGCCGCGTTTCACCCTTCGCGCTTTTTAAGGCGACAGCATTACTAGCCCCATTACGACAAAAGCCGACGGCGTGTCTTATGTGTGGGCCTGCGTATTTGTGTGTACTCGCACACGGTACAGAAAAATCCGAGCGATGGCAAGAAAGAGGGTGACGACATCAAGCGGCCGTAGGACAAACAAAGCCGCGTGCCGCAATTTTAGACGATCATATCAGTCTTACATAACCGCCACCAGCTGACCTCAGTGCTGTGCCAGTATTGCCGACTACATTCGTTCCAAAAATGTGAGGAATCGTTCGTCTTGCAGTGTTCCAGTGGCGTCCTGCTAATTCTCTTGGCTTATAGCTTACATGTTCTAGTCAAGCTGAAGGCTACCTTGCGAGAATAATTCGAACCTGTCCTTAAAGGCTCGGTTGAGGTGCCTACCGAGATGCGAGAGTTAATGCGCCGTTTCCTTTCCTCAACACTAATTTCGATATTGAAATTGTGACTCGGCCGTTTATATTGCAGCGTTGCAGGTGGTGTAATACGGTTTCTTGTTCCATATTGCATAGGCCTCTCAGGTTGGAGGCTAGTCCGCGACAGGTGCTCGAACCTGACCTTTGTGGATTGAGTGTTTGGAGGCGCGTCTCCTGTTCATTGCTCAGTGCGCAACCTGTGTCGAGGTCGAACGCTCACGACTCCCTTTTGCTTTACCTCTTCAGCCGTGTTTGAGGTGTCCACCGAGAGGCGAGAGAGTTAGTGCGCAATTTCCTTTCCTCAACACTAATTTTGGTATTAAAATTGTGGTTAAGCCGTTCATGTAACAGCGTTGCCGGTGTTGTAATACGGATTCTCGTGATGCTTATGTTGGAGGCTTGCTCGCGACAGGAAGAAGGCCGAATAGGCACGTGAGCATATAGACGCCCAACAGGACAGTGGCCTGTGAAACGTGAAGACAGGCCCGCAGCTTCAGACCTCCAGGCCGTTAATGCCAGCCAGCTTTCACTGATTACTGGGCTAGGCCGGTAAGCTTGTCCACTATTTTCTTTATTTGGTATACTTTCTTTCATAACTTTAAATCGGCCTTGTCTACTGGCGGAGGTGAGCGGTAGTGGGGTCGTTGCGTCAATTAATCGAAACACGAAAAGAAAAAGGAGCAAAATAGAGTGCAAAAGAAGCTAAAATTGGTGTATTACTATGCCACTCTGTTTTTTACTAACATTTTCGGGTGTTAATGTTCACATTTAAAGAGACTAAAATATGCGTTTGCATTTTGGCGTTTCTCCAGCACTTGTGGCACGCAGGAGGACCTAATGCCACAGCGGGCCTGGGACATGTGCCCGAAACATTCCTGTGTATGTTAGAGCGCTAGATCACAAGGCGAACAATTTCGGGTTAGATATATTGGTAGCTGTCACCAAAAACGATTTGGTGAAAATTGTTTTGTGGAAAGAAAATGGCGCAGTAACTCTCTCGCATCTTGAACACCTCAAGAGCGCCATAAGAGAAGTGATAAAGGAGGGACTGAAAGAAGAAAGGAAGGAAGAGGTGCTAATAATTTCAACCACCTGGGGACACTGACATAGCACAGTGCACAGGCGTCTATTGCGTTTCACCTCCGTTGAAACGCGGCCGCCGCGGTCGGGTTCCACCTGGCTCAATAGCCGAACCCCTTCCAATCACAGGAGCCACCAGGTCGTGCATGAAGCAGTGCAAGACAGAATAGGAAAATTAGAGCCGTAGTGGTGGATGAAGTTCGACTACCTGACTTAATTTAACATGAATAGGACATATTGCCGGGCTAGTTGGTAATGATCCATTCTTGTTGACAGCGCGTTAAAGCACAGGGACAGAAGAAACACAGAGGACGACTTCACAGGCGCTGAACCAACAATGAAAAAGCACAGTGGTGATTGGATAGGCAAACGAAAATTTAACGATACAGGTGAAGCCTACAATTAACGCGGCTAAACACAGAAGATAAAATGCACTGTATAGATAAAACGATAAAAAACTGGGAGGAGCATGAAAGATGAAGCCAACAAAAAACACGGCTAAAGCTAAAAGATGAGGTGCATAAAAACAATAAAAGCGAAAAGGAGAGAATAGTGGGAAAAACTTTTTGTTTAACTCCTTTGTAAAACCATTACAACTTCAAACAGGCCCCGATAGAAAGATTAACTTTTTTCGACAATGAAACCGAGGGTGCACTTACACATTCACCCTCGTGCCTAGCAATCTCGGTTGCTTCCACTATTTCACGTGTCAACTTGTTCCTGTGCTTTTTTATCACAGTGGCTTTTTCGAACAAAGGATGGCATGGATTTTGTGGGTCACAGTTTCGGCAGTGGACGGGCAGATTCCTGAGTGAAGTACCAGATAAATCGTTCTTGTGTTCCCTCAGCCTATCATTGATACATATACAGGTACATAAGATCAGACCTTTGGCGTCAGGTACGCAAGTTTCAAGACCTTTTGCGATCACTTTGTTATGCTTTAGACCCGGGTTGGCTAGCGGAAATCAAGTTGCGTTTGTGCTTCTTCTGTCGGCCTACTCTTTCCTGTGTTCATCTCGTTGTGTGCTCAACGCCATACCAAGGAAGCTATGCACCAACTCGCCCAGCAAGCAGTTCTTCTACAATCTGTAATGTGTATGCATCTTACATTGGGTGAACTACAAATGCAATTTTTACAAATATTTATTGGAAAGCACTGAGTGATTGATTGACACGGACATTTTCTGTGCTTGAATTAGCCCTCTACTAAGTTCTCAAGGGTATGAATAATACCTGGTAGCCGCCGACTTCCAAAGAGAATTCGCCAGGTCTCAGTGCTACTGGAACGCCACTGGCCTTCCCCGCGTCTCCGAGCTAGGTGCCGCGCCCGGCATCGTACAGCGATTTCGGAGCTCTGCGTGATGAGAGTCATTCTAATCGTTTCATCAGACGGGGGAGCATTCTGATCCCAATGTTTTCGCTCATTAGTTCCTCCTAGCGCTCATCTCTCTACTTTCATAGCGATGCCCTCGGCCAGCTTCTGATTGTTGTGCGAGGCGGCATCCGGCTTTTGTTAACAGCAAAGGCAAGCATTCGTAGATCTTGTCTCATCGGGCATCATGCCCTGTCCACGGCTGCAATAAACTGCTACTAGTGTAGCACTTTTTTAACTATTCAGGCATGACAGCATGATAGGCATAACAGAACCGAAAGAACCAAATAAAACCAGTTTTGGTCGGACACGCAAGAAAGAACTGTAATAGCCATAAGCACGAATTCGGTGTTGCGCCCTGCGAGTGCCTCTAAGCCTAGTGGGCTATCCGGTTTTGTTGCCTGTTATTCAGAACTACAAGTTAACCAATCGGATACTACTATTCCCAATCCATGATGCGTACTGAGAGAATTGAGCATCGTGTTCCGTCTCCCCTGTTTAAAGAGGAGAGCAATTCAAGAGTACACCGGGTGACAGTCACATAGGGTGCAACTCCGGGTCCACAGCACCAATAATATACCTTTGCTTCTGGTCTATACTGTTGCAGGATGCTTCTGATGCAGGGGTTCACCTTCTCCCGTCGCCTCAACTTCAAGCAGTCAGTGTGATTGGCTTCTGCGGCTGCGCTGTCGACGTCCTCAACCCTACCTGTGAACATTCAGCTTCTCATTCGGGTCAGTTTTTAGATGAATTTGATAGAAACGGACGAATCTGTACCCTAGGGATCATAACGAGCAAATTCTTCATGACAAAACACACAGGTCCTTCACTGATATTATTTTGTAGGTTTCGCATGAAGTTTCGCTCTTCACGCAGGCAGAATAATGCGATCAGCAAAGTGTAAACAATTGGTCTGCTTCCGTTACGTGTTTCTTCCATGCTGCCCCATTGTCCACGTGCTGTATAGGAACTCTAAAAGAGTTGCAACACAAGAACTCTGCTTATAGTCTTCAGGAAACTCTGTCGAACTTAAAGCGCAATACAAAAATGAAATACATTTTATAATAATTGGAGCCAAATTGTCAGAGAGTTGGTATAGTTTCGTTGTGTACGCATTTTTGGACATAATGTGGTCTATGCAGGCAGCATCAGCGCTTCAGATGTGGTGACGTCCTTCGAAGCGACAGCATCTCGTCCGCTGTGACGTCTTGAGCCGCTCAGACTCCTATGTGCATGCTGCTGGCTGAATGTCGTTTTTTTTGTTTTTTTCTTGGGGAATGGGAGGGGACGGCAGTAAAAAAATGGCCAAGAATAGTTGGCATCTCTGGTGAATTTCACCTGATCGGAAAAAGAACACAACCCTGTAAAAGTTGAACAAAGACGTAGAGCCCGTCGGTGTTCCAAGATTGGAGAAGTAGTGCGAACAAGTTCAACAACAGGCGAACAGGTTCAAACAAGTTCACAAAGTGGCTAGAAGAAACTCTGAGGAGACCTATGCAGGTGAATGCAACAGATACGTCCCATTTTCTTCAGCCCCATTTGGTGTCAACAGAACAAATATGTCCCACTTTTTCCGACTTGACTGTTTGTACTGAAATTGTGAAATTCGTTGAGAGCAGTTTCTGTGCACCTCATCTGCTCGTGGAACATAAAATATTTCATCAATTTTGCAAAAAATATTGATGGCCCACAAAGGGTTAAGAAGGACTCTGTTCTAGATGAAAAATGTCTCCAGTGGTCCAGAATACTGTTCTTTGATTTCGATTCTGGCAATAGTTCTTACAGCGAAGCTATAGGCCTCTCCCGTCCAAGGAAACTTTTCGTGTCGTTATCGTAAGCAAAAAATGCTTGGCTAAAAGCTGAATGTAGAGACGTGTCTCCTTTGATAACAGGCATACATCGTATAGCTCAGTACTTGTTTCCAATAAGAAAAGCCACAAAGCAAGCGTCAAAACCACATAATGGATGATAAGGCGCGTGTGTACAATGGGAACACCGTCTGACGCGTTCCAGTAGATATTAAGTTTGCAGAGCTGCTTCGAACCTAACCTACAAACCTGGTAATCCTAAAAACAGGACTGCTTTTGCTAAATCTCTTTAACCTGGCATTGCAACTTGCTGCTCGCTTTCGTGGTGTTCATGAACTCAGCCGTGGCTGCTCTACCTCGGCAATGGCTAAATAACGCTGGAGGGAGCGTTTTTGATCCGCATTGACGAACCAAAGACTGTTAGACCAATATTATAGACTGCTGTGTCTGTCATTCTCGCCCATGAAAATTGAGATTGTGATACCCTTATAACGTCCTTCATATTACTGGGTCTTCGTAGTAGTGCACAAAGGAAATTTACGAATTTTTATGTCTAACTCCACTGGCTTCTATATTGTAAGCTGGACAACATGTGGCTGAAGCATTGTTTCCTGGAACTTTATTTCCCAATTATGTGCGTCACCGAAGGAGCATCAGATTTAATAAATCATAGTACATTTACGTGGTTTATTATTGAGGGGCCTAAATCATGACTGTCTCATACTGCATGCTCCAGCGCGTTATCGTGCCTGAAAAGCAATTAACATATATAACGACTTTGTCTCCTCTGCTCCTGTTTCGCCTTCGAACCATGTCACTGTTTTTCTGTCCCCCAGTCTTGGTATGACTTCTTTGCTCAAACTTTTAAAGCATTAGTGGCGATTGTTTCCTCACTTATTCTAAGCGTGATCCGCATTAACGCCTAAAAATTGCGCTTCCTAAGGATGAGTGAGCGGCGCGTTGCTTAGCGTTTGCCAAGCGTGATTGTTGGCAATTCTTTTGCATTCTTGTTTTAGGCGTGGTGCACTTTCACACTTAGATGTCTCGCTTTCACCCACACTTCTTCACGCTTTGAAGGCGTGATCGCATGGCCTGCCCCATGCTTGGCGTGCTTGACAGCCTTTAGTTCCTCCCCCCACTCCCCCGGCCCTAATACCAATTCCAGTTTATTTCGTCCAGGCGTCCTAAATGGTTGTCGCTGTTGACGACTCCAAGAGCGAGTGCTGGGATCTCACGCAAGACGGGCAAACCATGTGACACATTTTGCAGAGTTGCTTAGTGCGAATTAGAATAGAATCAAAATTGGAGTACACTAGAGAGTTAAAGACAGTGGACTCAGTATTGGAAGACAGTTATAATTGGAATAAATTTGTAAATAATGCAATTTCTCTGCTTCAGTATAATTTATTGTCTCTAATTTTTTTAATGCAGAAATTGATTCTGTTGCTTGTGCCCCGGTTTTCCCGGCTACATATTTTCAGCTCCCAATTGCTTTCAATGATAAGTGTTTGCATCCTCGCACCAGACCTGACTGATATGACTATCGCAGTGAAAGTTGTTCTTCATGACGAATACTGCTGCCCCTAAAGCTTTAAAAATAGCACGCTTGACACGTGATCGTCTAGAAAAGGTGATAGGCTGTCAACTACACCCACCTGAGATCCGGGACAGAATGTATTAGTATAAAAAGAAGAGAGCCTTACTAGAATACAGATGCTTGATTTATGACGCGATGGAATGTTTTTCTACAACAGTTGAACTCAGCGTTCCTCTGGTGTATGAGCAACGTAAGAAACAGAAGCTGTATGCTAACACATAATGCCTCCTGTGAACGCAACCGTTGTCGAGGTGTTGCGACTGTTTTCTGCAGCTGGTCAGTTCACGATCGCCGGCATCGACTCCCTCGGGAAGATTTTACTCCAATCGACGTTAGTAACTATATCAGCTAGCCCAAGTAATTAAAACATTTGCTTATGACTGCACCAACCCACTCTTCGGGGCCTATGGTAATAAAAAAGATACGAAATTGCCAGAGTGTTAAGCACGATAGTCTCGAGTATGCTTCTATATTCTCTGAAACTTTCGCGAGGTGCTCATATAGTGAAGTTGTTATGCGTGATATTCTCGAGCAGCATCGGTCATTTGGATGTGGCAACCCGCCCCAAGCCTTGATTAGCCGGCTTCCTCCGAGGAGCTGCATTCTTCATTGTTAATTGTTTAGAAGAAATGTTGGACTCATATGCTGCGCTTATGAGTAGACGCGATAGCGTACGCCGTTTCGTATGTCATCTGATGCTGATGGGACTTTTTTTGCCAGATTATTTTATTAGGGCGACGATATACACCGATAGTTAGCATCACCAAACATTGGCTGCTAATTCTGAGTAGTGGTAATTGAATTGCTTCATTTATTTGACACGCTCTAAATGTTCTTAATTAGCATTACCAAGCATTGTTTTTCATTATAAGCATATTGACGCCTTTGAAATGAATATTAAAGTATTGGTGTGCTCCGGAATAATTTCGACCACCTGGGGATCTTTACCGGGCACTGAAATCGCCCAGCACACGGGCGCCTTTTGCGTTTCGTCTCCATAGAATCATGGCCGCTGGCCGCGGCGGGACACTATTGAATCCCCATTTTCCAATTTTTTTGTCTTTATTCAGTTCATTACATCACACCAATCAACCATCATTCACTACAACCAAAAATTGACATGCTAAAATTTTCACCGAGCCCCCGATTATTTCCGACACGCGCTGCCCACTGCTAATACACCGACGGCTTTTCGGCCGAACGAACTGTGTACGCTATCGCGTAATAAGGGAGTAGCCGTGAATTCACCCGGCAACGCAATCACCGAATTGGGACACTACACTCACAACAAAACTTAGTGAATTAAGCCCACACGTGCGAACTTCTTTTAGGAATAAATGAAACGGCAGCACCTTCCCATTTCGGGTACAATGCTTGAAGAAAGGAAATGTGAAGCCGAGAATTACTTACTGCGTGGTCCTAGAGAGATTCGGTGGTCTCTTCCCACAAGTTGCTTATACTATTTTTTTTTTCTCTTGCAGCATCGGTTATTTTGATGCGGCATCACGGAACAGTGATGCTTTGGTCGGCTTCTTCAACCTGAACTAGGGGTGCATGCCTGAGCCCGCAGTCAAGCTGCAGTAGAGCAAGTGTTCAAATTTCAATGTGATTTATCCAGGTGGAATCCTTTATTACCTTTGCTAAATTTTTTCCCCAATGGTCGCGAAAATAGCGATGATTTTCTGCCAACTTATGTTCTGCAGACTTGTTGTTTTGGACACTAAGGACAAACTAAAGTTGTTTTATCTGCATTGAATACCGAATTTTAATGACAGAGGATGCGAGGACTAAAAGCAGTCTCCGCGAGCGTAGCTCTACTTGGAAGGTGTTGCTGGTTCAGCATAGCTAAGCGCGAAATATTCGGCGAAAGCTGGATTCGCAGGCGGGCAACACTGCCTGAGAGCGCGACTCCAGGCTGCCAGTTATGCAGTACCTTTCCTTTCCTTGCGTCCCTCATAGCCTGAGTCCCTTTGGGACGTTAAACACTAAACAACCATTCCTTTCCTCATATATCATCGGCGCCTATAAGGCTGCCAATGCGCCAATGAACCCATTGAATGCCGGCGGCCTATTGCATACTTCTTAGCTGCAAGACCATCACAGTATGCTCAGTTTATCTCGAATCACATCTTAAACTCACACTTTAGACCATATCTGATAGCAGGAGATTTTAGTGCACACTCTCGTCAATGAGGAAGCCAGAGGCAGTAGAGGCCAAGTATTGGAATATTTTACTTTATCCAATAACATATGCTTCCTATATACACGTAAACATTGATACTGTTCTCCAAGTTCTTGCAAAATGAGTTGCCCGGGTGTAAGTTTTTGATCACAGAGTCTTTATCCATCTTTATCACCGAATGCCTTTCTCACAGAGTGCGTTTATTGATCAAGCATCAATCGTTCCTTGAGCCCATAGGACACCTCAGCTGGGTGACCGTTAAACCCGAAGGTCATTCTAATTGGCACTAGAGGACACCGGCATTCTCAAAATGATGCCCTGCATCCAAGGCCACCTGTGTGGAAAGAAAATAGCCGACAGAGATGCTACCTGCAGTAGAGAGAGAGGGAAAGCTCTTTAATGAAGAAGAGATTTTAGCTGTCGTTCGAGAATCGCTGACAATCTGCTATCTTGCTTACGCGTGGAAATAATAAATCATTACGGTGGCCCACCCCAGGCAGTGCGCATGCCGACGGAAATGCAGGGCTTCTATCTGCAATACTTGGCAGCACTGTGCACAAATTTTAATAACCATTCACTGATTTCTCTACATTTTTCGTTTCACAATGCATGGTAGTATCCGTAACCAACAGCGTCACTGCCATTGTTTCATGCCTTGGCTGAAAAACTGTCCATTATCCTGTGGCCAGTGGAAATTTTGTGCACTTAAAATGAAATCACAAAGGCAACGTCGGAGTGCCCACGACACTGTAGGCAATCCGCCAGCTGCTAGCGTGTCGCCTTGAAGGGCTTGAGCCTTACGTGTCACGTCGGGTCGAGGTGTGAGTGCCATCTGTGACTGCTTAAGCGGATTAGGGTTGAGGTGCTCTTGTAAAGGGTGCACTATATGCGAAAACCTTGCGTTCTTTCTTGGCGTTTCAAGACGTGCGATCTTAATTTCTGCGCATGCGCACCATTGAAGTTTAGTGGCAAACTTCTGGCTCAGCGCTGCTCCGGCCTAACCTCAATGCTTTTCTATGGCGGATTTTGCATCCAAACATCTTAGAATACAACCGAAATAGTAACTCACATCCCGAAGGCAATATTCAATCAGTTTCGCGCAGGTAATTGTCGGATAAATAGAATAAGAAAAGAGTGAAGAATTTGTCTTGGAGGGAGAGGTTTAAAGGATAATTGTGGCTCAAACACATCTAAATGCAATTTAAATTGGTACATGCACCCCCAAGAATAAATGATAAATGATGGGCGAGCTATCTGTTTGTTAAAACAAGACAAGAAAACGTACTTATTAAAAATAAATTGGAACCACTGTCTTACGCGTTCAAAAACACTACACTATTCCATTGTGCGACAGGTCCAACGGGAATGACTGTTTTTAGCTCTGCTCTTACACCATTTCGCAAATATCCTTCTATCCTTGCGCATGTGCAGGACAGTAGCCCAGGTGCCGTCCATTGTCTGGTTGCATTCTTCAGTTTGTCCGGAAAAGATTGTGTGTGGAGTGTGTTTCCACTGAACACCTTAATCACATTTCAAGGAAAGTAACCTTTGACAGGTGGAGAGAAAAAAAATTGGCTTTGGTTTGGTTCTGGTTAAACCTGGAGTGACACGATAGCTACAGCTGGCCACGCTGAAGGCTCGAAATGCTACCGTAATGTAGCTATCGCTGCAAAATGGCATCCGCGATTGTCTTGTGAACAATCAGCCCACGTTGAGGAAACGCAGATGGTAAGAATAAATCTGAAGCCCTCCGTACGACGTCCCTCAAAGCACATACGTCGCTTCGAGATTTTAGAGCCCAGAAGTTATAGTTTCACCTTTTAGGTCGGAGCTTCGATCGCGGTTAAGTATGACACCCGCCTGTCTGTCTGCACTACACAGAGGAAGTCATTGCCCGAATTATTTCAAATCAATTTGCTAGAGCCCGCCGTATTTGTTTGACCGCAAAACATGCATAAGTACATGTTTCAAGAAGCTTTCTATGTGGACAAAAATGGCATCTGCGATTGCCTCTGCTGTGCCGAAGAGCGCACATTAACGAAACAGCGCTAGAAGGAAGGGAATGATTTACGACAAGGAAATGCATGGTCGTGACGGCAATGTGTAGATATTCCTGGAACTTTTCGTGAGATGTCTATGCACAGAAGTTCTTGTTTTTCTCCGGCAGCATCGGTGTTTTGCATGTGGCAGCCTACATTGGGACTCAAGTGGTCGCCCACTATTTCCTGAACTAGGGAGGCTTGCATGCCCAATTTGCAAAGCGCGCCAGAGTAAGTGCGCCATGAGTGGCATTTTTAACCCACGTTGAATGGGACTCAGGGCGTGATGGTATTGGGCAGTAAGCTAGGTGCAAATTGGCTGCCTCTATAGGTTGATTTCTTTTCCTTCAGCTACGCTAGTACCTCCAGCATGGCCGAAGACAGCGGCGGGAATTTATCAGTCCTAAACGTAGCCGTATAGTTGACTACTACAAAGAAAGGGGATACGGATGATTCGAATTCGTGCAGAAATTTAAAAAAAGCGAATCAAACTAACACATCTTCTCGCCTAATGAACAGGGTCGTGTAATGAGTGCCGGCTGAACTTGTGCTCTCGCAACGTACAATTGTTTTCTTCGCGTCGTTATATCACCTGATACTGTTGGTGCGCAAGTCTGGTTATAATAATGTGAATATCTGTGGGTGCCCAGTTTTTCATTGCGAAACAACTGCACCATGTGTCGAATGCGAAAATGTGTGACCTATGTTAGAGCGAACTGTAGCTGCGCATATATTGAGAGCATTGCTGGCCGCTACGTCACTTATGGGTGCGGGATTGAGGTAACCATATGCTCTCATACATGGAATGCGCGCTGAATACTGCATTTCGCTTTATTGAGAATGTTAGTTACACCGGATGAAGTGCTTATTCTCCCAACCTGCCCTTTCTCCCATTTTTACCGCTTAATGATTTCGGGCTGTTCTATTCCGGGTAATTAACGCATTGCCCAAATTTTCAGGAATAATTCATTGAAGAAAGTACACTCATGGCACGAGTAAATACAGCAGCTCTCCAACAGCCGGTGGTCGCGCATTGACACATGCGCTGCCACGCATAACTATAACTCATCTACTCAGATGCAGCATGAATGAGCAATGTAGGTACACATAACATGGCCGCCAGGTCACAGAAGAAATAAAAATCAGAGCAATAACATTTACATTGAATTTAACTGCAGACTGATGTTTTAGAAGAAATATCGAACACCACTCCGAAATAAACCAACACTGCTCTAGCAGTACGGAGAGCAGTATCAGCAAAAGTCCACCAATGGATCTGTATCATCGGCGGTATTGCAATGGGGGCTTAGGTTGACGCTCAGACGGTGGCGAAACCTCGGCGGCGACAGTCTGTCGTCTGTTCAGGTCGGCAGGCGCACCCTCTGAGCGATGACAGTGAGGCTAGGGTGATGATCTTCTTCACAATGGCGCGGGGAGAAAAGGAGCCATCCTGGCGACTCATGGTGCCGACAACGTAACCCGGTCGTAGTCCGGCTTGAGTCGTTGGACATGCACAGTCTCGCGACCACGTCGGCGGAGTTCGGAAGACGGTGTAAGGGGTTCACTGAGGATGTTTGCTCCAGGACGCGGTAGGGGCCATGGTATTTCGAAAGAAGTTTCTTTGACAGGCCGGGAGCAGTGGAAGGGATTCACTGCAAGACGATTGAACCGGGTGGGAAATCCGGATCATGCTGACCGTCGTCATGGCGGTGTTTTTGGCGCCCCTAAGTGTCTGGTGTGAGTGACCATGTAATCTGGTGGCAGCGTTCGGCGTGCTGTGCAGCTTCAGAAACAGTTGTACACTCAGATGAGGCAGGATGGTATGGAAGAACTGTGTCATTGGGAGTGGATGGATGTCGGTCGTACAACAGAAAAAATGGGGAGAAACCGGTGGTGGACTGGGTTGCAGTGTTGTAGGCGTACGTAATATAGGGTAGAACGAGGCCTCAGTTCGTGTGGTTGGCAGCAACGCACATCGCTAGCATGCCGCCCAGAGTGTGATTAAATCGTTCCGTTAGACCATTTGTTTCTGGTAGGCTGTACAAGTCGGATGAACGATATGCAATCGGCGAGCAGCCGTCAGCCAAGACGCGTCCTTCATTACTGAGGAGTTCACAAGGAGCACTATGGCGAAGTATAAAGCGCTGCATAATGAAGGACGCGGTTTCTGCATACCGGGTCATGTGACCAATGGCAACAATGACTCAGTGGTTGCCAGCAGCGGTGTACGGCAGAGGTCGTAGAAATCGATGGCAACACGGTGGAAGGGGCAATGAGTATAATGTAGATAGATGGCTGCAACTCTCCAGCAGAGTGGTGAGGCAGTTGCTTACAGTGTTGGCAGGACGGGCAGGAGTCGGGCGTACTTCAGGATGAAGTTATACATGCCTCGCGAGTGGTACCGGAGACGAATGTGAGAGTACGTCTTGACTCCCGCGTGGGCGCATTTTGGGTCAGCGTGGAAACGGGTGCAGATTAGAGACCAGAGATGTCGGGGAATGACGAGAAGCCTTTTCCGTCCATCTGAGTTATAGTTGCACTGATACAGTACATCATCGCGAATTGTAAAATGTGAATCTTGGCGACGAAGGGCGCGGGATGGTGGAGGCTTAGATGGGTCGGAGAGAAAGGCAAGAAGAAAAACAATCCACTCATCTTTAGGCTGCTCAGAAGGCATGTCACAGGTGCTGAGCGAAGGCGCAGTGGATTCTATGACGCAGAGGCTGTCAAACTCGGCCGGTAGCGGGGAGCGGGACAGGGCATCTGCGTCCTGATGCTTGCGGCCCGACTGTTATACGACACGTATGTTATATTCTTGGAGCCCATTGGTCCAGGCGACCAGAGGGATCTTCTAGCAAAGAAAGCCAACACAGGGCATGATGCTCGGTGACCACGTCAAATGGACAGCCATAGAGATAAGGTCGAATTTTGACAACGGCCCAGACACTGGCCAAGCACTCTTTTTCGTCACGGAGTAGTTGGATTTAGCTTTCGTGAGGGTGAGGCTGGCGTAAGCAACCATATCCTCCTCGAATCCAGACTTGCGTTGGGCGAGCACAGCCCCGAGGCCAATGCTTCTGGCGCCCGTGTGTACTTCGGTTGGGGCTTGAGGGTCGTAGTCACGCAAGATGGGTGGTGCCGTGAGTAGTCTGCGCAAGGTGTTGTAGGCGTTGTCGCTGGCAGGCGACCAACTCGAAAAATCCATGTTGTTGCAGAGAAGCTGAGTTAAAAGGGCAACAGTGGCCGCAAAGTTGGGAATAAAACGCCGAAATTAGGAACAGAGCTGCGCAGTTCAATAATGCAAGTAGGTTTTGGAAACGGAGTTTTGTTTTGAAGCACGAAGTTTGGCGGTGTCGGGGCGCACGCCCTCTTCTGACACAACGTAGAATAAAACTGTCAGCTCGCGAGCAGCAAATCGACACTTTTTTTAAGTTCAGTTGAAGGCCTGCGTCCGTAAGGCATGTTAAGACGGGATTCAGCCGGGACAGATGAGTCGCAAAGTCGGGCGAAAAGATCACGATGTTGTCGAGATAACACAGGCAGGACTTCCATTTCAGGTCGCGCAGAATGCTGTCCATTATGCGCTCAAACGTAGCTGGAGCATTACAGAAGACAAAAGGCATAGCGTTAAATTCATACAGGTCATCAGGGGACACATATGCGGTTTTAGGGCGATCGTCAGCTACAATCGGGACCTGCCCGTACCCAGAGCGCAAAGCAAGAGCAGAGAAGGGTTCCGCTCGTTGTAGGCAGTCCAGAGCATCATCAATGCGCGGAAGAGGGTAAACGCCCTTTCGCGTGATCTTATTCAGGCGCTGGTAATCAACGCAGAAATAGCGCCATCTTTTGACTTCACGAGGACCACGGGCGAGGCCCAGAGACTGTGTGAGGCCTGAATTACGCCGCCCTGAAGCATCGTGTCAACTTGGCCTTGAATAACTTGGAGGAACGAAATTGATGAAGGAGCGTGAGAAGTTGAGTACGTTGAGGTGAAGGAAGAGAGGCGTCAGTGGAGGGAAGGAAAACGTCTGGAGGCGAAGTGTCGAGTGCAGGAACCGGTGGGCTGAGGGCATCTACGTCGAGGGACGGTGAATCGTCAGTTTCATTGCGATATATATAGAGAACGAAATCAATGATCTGCGCGGTACTGCGGCACTCATCGCGATGCACAGCGGACGCTTATGTAAACGGATTGGTCACGAACAACGCGCTAAGGCCAACTTACCGGGTGAGGATGGCGTAAGGTATGGACAGGTGCTTCCGGCGCAGAAGGAGGGTGATGGTGTAAAAAGTACGTTGCCGTCGCGAACGAGGTCAGATGTAATGGGCACAAGAACAGAAGAACAGGCAGGCAGTTCAATGTCTTCTGCTACGGCGGCTATGGCAGGAGCAGCAGAAGAGGCATCGGGAGACGAGGAACCGCTGAACACAATCGATGACTGCCTTATGTGTGCCGTGCTCAGTGAATAAGGCATCTAAACTTATGTAACCGTCAGCACTTTGTGCAACTGAGATTTGTACTTATTTGTATTTTCTTTCCTGTGTGTTTACTTGAAGTTTTATTTTATTTCAATATTCGCGTAGTGATCATCTTACTAATGTATTCTGCTGCTGTCAAGTCATTGTAGGGTGCGTCGACCCTTTTCAAGCCTTCTCTCTGGCTTTTTGTCGATGCACCCAACACCCTCAAGATGTTGAATAAATTGAATTGAATTGAATTATGGCACAACAGCAAGTCCCAACCCAAGATGATTTCGTGAGAACCGGTTGGCAAAATGATGAATTCAATCACGTAGAGGATTTCCTGAATAACGACGCGAGCCGTGCACATCGCTAACGGTTCAATAGCCTGCGCGCTTTTGGTGCGCAGCCAGAATCCAGAAAGTGGGGTCACTTTTCGCAAGGAGCGACAAAAGGTGGCGGCCATGGCAGAAACAGCAGCACCGGTGTCGACAAGCGACAGAACAGAAACACCCTATACAGAAACGGCAATCAGATTGGCGGCAGATAATTGAGGCCTTGTACATTTCGCTGGTGGCGCAGTTCTCGCCTCAAGAACTGCGGCGTCTAGTTTTCCTCTTGCCAAAGATTTGGGTGCCGACGTATGGGAGAAGGGAGCGGCAAGGAGGAGGTGAACGCCGGGTGGAGAAGGCATTGCGATCAGGTGAAAGCGGGCGACTCTTTGGCGGCTCGGCTGGCGGTGAGTATTCACTGGGAGGAGGCCAGTAACCGGCATCTGGGGAGATTGGCGCACGACGACGGCAAAGCCGGGCCACATGACCAGGCAGTCCGCAAGAGTAGCAAATAGGCCGATTGTCACTAGTACGCCAGGGATTGCCGAATTGTCGAAGCGGTCGCAAAAAAAGACGTCAGAGCGTGAGGAACTTGAGGCACAGACGCTTGAGGTGGAGCTTAGGTTGGGCGGTAGATAAGTGGCCGCGGCCGTGCGACGGCGGCAGCGTAGGTCAGGGGTGCAGCGACAGGTACGGGCGGCTGTGCTGGTGCGGGTGGAGGGACCGCTGAAAGGGCCTCAGCCACTTGTTCGCTGATGGCAGTGCGAAGGTAGGAGTACTTCCAGCAGATATCTATGAAAGTCAAGCAGAGAATGCAATTATGCCTATGCGAACATTAACCCATTATCGTTATCCGAAAAACTGCCACACGTGAACACCGGATCTGGACACTGGAACCGAAGGGAAAACTAAACTGCTAGTGGACCGAATTCGCGTTTTTTTTTTCAAACTACGCAAATAAAATGTAATTTTTTCTTCTCAGCTGAATGGGCAGATTTTACTGCTTGTAAGCCCAAACATCACCATCTAATCGAACGTAGAAAATAAGCTCGTTGTCATTCTCGCAGCGCTGTCAAGCCTGACAGGAGAGCATCTACGCCACCAGCGGAGCACGCGACCCCATCCCCTGGTGGCGGCACCAGAGCAACACTCAGCCGGATACGTCAGAGGTTGGTAAATCATTATGACTTCATTCATTCCACAAGGTCCCTGGGCTCCCCTGCAGTATTTCCGGTGTCGCACATATTGGTTTTCAAGAAAATGCAGCCGTGGAAACAAGAAGCAGCCTTTAACGCGGAAGAGAAGACACGGTTTGGTATCAAAGAATTGAGTGAAATATTTATCTAGCTTATGTGAATGAATCGATGCTTCCTATTTGCTGTACTCCACCCATTGTTGAGCAAGATAATCTGGTACTGAAATTAAGGAATGAGTAGAAGATCTAGCACACAACCCAGGAGCTACACCTGAATACCATCAGTTAATTTAGCCAGCTCAATTCCTGTGTTTTCGTTTGGTTACATAATTGTCGCGATGACAAAATTTTAATTCTTACCATGGCCAAACAACCCGTGAACAATGCGTACACAAGACGCAGGTTCAAGGAAGAAAGAAACATGAAGAATCTGGAACAAATATCGGCTGACTGGCGAGTGGCCCGATTCAAAACGCACGATAGAATTTTCTGTCGCGCCACACAATTCTGTGTTGCGAGAAAAGCTTTTTTTTTTCGTGCATTGTGTTGTGCGACACAGGTTCGTACCCTGGATTACTTTGAATGACAATGGTGATTGCTGTGTGTTATGTCGGACGACAGACATCTTTCGCGTACTTATCTTCATGGCGGTACCAGGTATTATTTCCCGCAGAGAATAACGATAGATATTAAAAAGGAGTCCTAGAATCTTGACATACTTTTGCAGACATCCATTACTGAGTTGTCGCGCATTGTTTTTCATTCTCCGAATCATTTCGAATCAATAAATCAATATATCAATCAATAAATCAATCAATCAATCAATCAATCAATAATCTTGCTAATCATTTTGTTCGGTTTCTTAAAAATTTAGTTATTCAATTTCTTTAATAGACTGCCATTGGAAGGTAATGAGTGTCCTCCTTACTCTCCCCTTCTCCCAGAGTCTCGAGCGCAAGGCTCCAGAGTCGGGCGTATTCATCGCTACTTGCGCCCAGTGTGGCCATCTGTCCAAGGGTTGGACCATCAAAGGCACCTGTCTCTCTCTTTGGCCTTTGGCGTAGACTTCCAAGGTCAAACAATTGCGGTAGGTTTGTCTTTTACGTGCTTTCGCGATCGCGGCCGATGTTGTCACAGTAGATATACAACGAATTGCCCCTACAAGACGAGGATGTCTCTGCTAAAGCCATGCAGGCTTGTTTACGAGTTCACGGCACGCACTGCAGTTTAGCCACATGCGCTGTGTAGCTCACTGTTTGCTTTGATGGTATTCTGTTCTTCAGCCGTGGCTACACGATTCTGATGGAGGAGAAATGCATGTCGGGCTGCATATTTGAATTTCATCTCCCATTGTAGAACCACAGATGGGCGGATATATTCCAAAGGCTTCCATTACGAAGAACCTCGTGGCCCACAGAGGGGCGTGAATATAGAAGTTCAGTGACGTCAGTTTACTCCGCATCTGTTCAGATGAATTAGGTTAATTATTCATTGCTTGCGTCTCGCGTAACATGAGCGACTTAGTGTGTTAGCGTGGCAACGTTTCGGTAAAATCAGTGTTGTGTGAAATTTTATTACCAATTTAATCTGTTGTGGGGAAGCCGTCCGAGGGCTTACTGAAATGCCTTACTACATGTCGTGTGGCATAGAATAAAAATATTTGTACAAGGGACGGATCACCGGAGTGGAGTAATCGCTAGTTAATACGCTGCGGTAACGAGAGCAATAACGATACTGATAACGGTAACGAGAGCGGCTGGTTTTTGCGCTCAGTTTCTGGGAGGTTCTGAACAAAGTCAAGGCATGCGAAGGATTTTAACTTTTCTTTTTGCGCCTCTCGAGCTGGCGATCACTATAGCTTAGTTGTTTACTTGCCACCTTACTAGGTTGTTTTACGTGCAGGAATGAAATGAGTCTCCGTCGAACGTAAAATGACCTGCCACGTGTAAAACAGAGCTATTGGAAATTTCCACCGAGTAAGGCACACTACGTAGCACCGTTTCACATCCAACATTTTGAGACCAAAATTTTAAATATTGAAGGTCATGATCAATTCTTCTTTTGTTTCTGTTTTTCCATCGCTCGCGTCTGGGAGCTTACAGCGAAAACCTTACTAGAAAAAAAATACAAGTCTGATATGCAGATACCATTTTCTCTCTTTCCCGCTCAAAAACTCTCTTGTCCGGAATTGTTGCGTATATGTAACTATCGTATTTCAGTGCATTGTGTACCACGCTTTCACATGTGAAATTCTATTATTAGATCTTGACTAACCGAGGATCATGCTCTTTTTTTCCTTTAATCTCGGTGTTCAACTTAGAAGCCAGACCTAGAACCCTCCCCGACTTGTTTTTCCAGCAACAGCCCACACCTTGATGTCCGGACTTGCTGTTGGCTCGGAAAGAAGTCCAAGCGATGTTGTAGCGCGGCAGCTACAACACTGCCTTAGCTACAGCCCAAGGGGCTTCGGCCAAGCATACGCCAGCACAACATGTACGGACCTTTTGCGTGGCAAGAAAGGGAAACAGGATGGTGAAAATAAAATATATAATATAAAATAAAGCTCCGGGCCTGGTTTGTGTAGTTACAGCTGGAGATGCGCCACTTGCATTGAAGCTTTACGTTCTTTACATTCATCCTTTATCGGTCGCTTGTGGACTTTAAACTTAGAGTTAAACTTGAGTTAAACGCGCCAGCGTTCCCGCGTGTTCGAGCACCCAGATAGAAGACGCAGATTAAGAATCCCTGCACTACTGGAGTTCACCGGCACCTTCACATTTTTTTTTTGTAGGAGCAAGGGCCCGCTTTTAAAGCGAGACCTTTACACCACCTTCCGTAGCTTGTTCGACGTGTTTTTCATACGGCCTTTAACCGAGGAGAATCACGTGACGTCGCCGAGCTGCGGCTGCGCCGAAACCGATAAAGAGCGGGAACTTCGAAAGCAAGGCGCATAGCTGGCCCCCTGGGACAGTTGACACATCAGTCGAGCTTTATGCTACGTGGCGGTAGGGGGAGATATGTGCACTACATGCGTTGGCATTAACAACGTTGTTGCGGAGACGCGGCACTTAAACTAAAGGCCGTCGGTGGTATTGGCGTTGGCTTTGACAACGTTCTAGACTCCGATGATTTTGAGGAAAGCAAGAGCTCATAACGGTCTCTTTGGGTTAGTAGACGCCTAGCGATGGTGTGAGAGACGTGAACTGCATGCATTAGCGCTGACAACGTTCTGGCTCACACCCGCCACTAGAGCCACGCGGCACCCTGCCACCTGCCTGCCAGGGGGGCAGGGTGGGCGCGCTGCCTTTACAGTGTGCGGAACGCACGCAACGTTGCAGATGCCAAGCCGCGTCTACTTTCCCTATACAGCGCAGCTTTCGCTGTCTAACCAGGTTGATCAGTAAAACGGCAGATAATTTTTTTTATATACCATCCAAATGATTGCATCACTCCGCCTTCTCCTGCAAGCCGCCCTGCGCAATGGAACCTTTCGACTCCTTTTCTTCAAGGTCAACTTTGACGCCACACTCACTCGCAGCGCTCCTGGTGGCCTCTACGAGAAGTGGAAAACTTGTCAAAGGTTTCTCTCGCACTAACGACGCGACGGAGCCACGGTAACAACGGCTGCCTCAAGAGCTCCTTAGCACACAGTACCCAATCTCTTCGCCTCCTTTTGGTGCACCTGTGCCTAGGCGAATCTGTGCACCTATTTTGTCTTAGTAGTAGTACAAGACATTGGGCCAAAATTTACAGGTCGAGCCCATCGAGCACCTTGGCGACACGCACCGTAATATTCCGAATATCTTTTTGGTGTCCTCTGGAGCCAAGTTGTGCGCTTCAGATAAAAGATCCGAATGAGGTAAGGCTATAAATGCGTTAGAAGTTCAAACGGGGCGGTCATCTGTTCAGGATAATGCTTTCCTTTGCCACGGGATGGCGCCACACCGCGTGGCACACATTCATGCTTGGTCGCTCACCATCGCCTCGATGAGATGTTGGCCTTGGTGCGCAGTCATTTGAGGGATGCCGCAGCATGTTTGATGCATGCGCAATACGAAAGTACGCCGCCATAACGTGCAAGCGGGAAGAAAGTATTCTCAAAAACATATTATAGTCTACATTACACAGTGAAATGGGACTGCACCCTTTCCTCAACAGGCTTTTGTCCGCACTTTTCGGATTGAGTATGTGTTATGTCCTGCATAAAATGTGGAAAGTAAAAAGCCTACATCATCAGCAGCTCTGAAAACTTCAAACAAGTCAGGCGCCACGAATAGCCACAAATATTTTCTAGTTTTGACTTAGTCCAATGAGATAGAGAAGTAATTATGTGTAACAACAAGCATTTAAACCATAATGAATCTGAATCTGCCTTTCGCCTTGCACTGCCCGGCGAGGTGGTGGTTCTTGATATTTTTTTTTGCTGTAAATTGGTGAAACTGTGTTTTATTCTTAATATTTCATGAACATAAGCTCCTGGATTCTTGGGCCCGTGGGGATATGTGTATTAAAGAAGTGGCATCTATTTAAGGATTCTAAGAGCCTGCCAAATAGAGTCAATCGCATTTCTTAAGCGCTGTGACCTTCGTCAGTACGGACGTTATCTTAAATAACCTTGAGAAGCCGCCTCGGTGGCTGAGTGCATGGTAATGGCGCTCGGCTGCTGGCCCGAAAGACGCGGGTTCGATCCCGGCAGGGGCGGTCGAATTTAGATGGAGGCGAAACACTAGAGGCCCGTGTATTGTGCAATGTCAGTGCACGTTAAAGAACCCCAGGTGGTCGAAATTCCCGGAGCCCTTCACTACGGCGACCCTCATAGCCTGAGTCGCTTTGGGACGTTAAACCCCCATAAACCATAAATGACTTTGATGCGCCCCTTCCCTTGCAAAACATAAAAAGGCGCATTGGAGCGTCATCTGACGTGCTTGGGTGGAATGAAACAGCGGGAGATTTTAACCACCTGAGTAGGCTCGCATCAAACAAGAAACGCTTAAGTCAGGACACAAAGTTCATGCTATCGCGTTCCGTCTCATCAATTACATTGATCGTCGCTTAATTCTTTTGAGCTCGAATTTGTCATAGTGGCCTCCGGCAGGAACGCTGCATTTATATCCCTTCCCCCCCACTTAACAGCACACTGTCTAGAAAGGAAGTAGTCTTATACTGTAAGCTACACACAGGCACCTTCCCCTGGCTTGAAAATCACGTTCCCATTACACCAGTGACAGCCCTCCAACTCGAAGATTTTGCAAAGACCCCCGATGCCACTCTAGTGTGTGAATGTGCGGGCACTGCCCAACCGGCCATCCGCAACTGCTGCCCCACATGCGACCACTGACTTTCAGTCTCCTTGCCCTGCCACTAGGTTCTGCTGGTTTGCCAAGAGCGATAAATTGCAGCCAGAGCTGCGCGTTTCTACTAAGAGGCACAGCCTCTCCGCTATCGCGCGAATTGCCCGCAATGCATTGGCTATGCATGGCATGCCAACTAGATCCCGCTATTGACCCTATACCAAACCCAGACCCGGGGCAATGGGAGGCCATGCTGCTCACCGGAGACGCTGATCACCAGCGCGGACTGCCACGCGGGGCCCATCGCTGCCGCGCAAGCCAGTGGACTGCAGGATTAGGCGGCCCACCCAGAAGCCCTTGAACCTTTTTACGGCAATGGATATTTTCCGTCTCCCACTCCCAGACAGAAGTCCTCTGACCAATAAATTCCACAATAATGACCACAATCTGACCAATAAATTTATTTTCCATCGCCACCACCACCCAACCATGACAGCTTGAATTGTCGCCTCCCGCCCCACCCCCGAACACTCCACCTTGCGGTGCTATGTCCCCTTTCCTTTTCCCTAGTTCGGTCTGGGCCCCGCCGCGGTGGCTCAGTGGTTAGGGCGCTCGACTACTGATCCGGAGTTCCCGGGTTCGAACCCGACCGCGGCGGCTGCGTTTTTATGGAGGAAAAACGCTAAGGCGCCCGTGTGCTGTGCGATGTCAGTGCACGTTAAAGATCCCCAGGTGGTCGAAATTATTCCGGAGCCCTCCACTACGGCACCTCTTCTTCCTTTCTTCTTTCACTCCCTCCTTTATCCCTTCCCTTACGGCGCGGTTCAGGTGTCCAACGATATATGAGACAGATACTGCGCCATTTCCTTTCCCCCAGAACCAATTATTATTATTCGGTCTGGTGTGTAAACTCGGGGACCGAAGTAGGCTTAATAAAAGATTCGGTTAGCCAGTCAGTGACACTGGCGATGACGAGAGTGAAGAATAAAGGAGTCCAAAAAGTTTATTTTACTCTGTTCCTGGTATTTCACATATGTTCAGCCCGGCGCGGTGGCTCAGTGGTTTGCGCGCTCAACTAGAGATCCGGAGTTTCCGGGTTCGAACCCGACCGCGGCGGATGCGTTTTTATGGGGGCAAAACGCTAAAGCGCCCGTGTGCTGTGCTAGGACAGTGCACGTTAAAGATCCCCAGGGGGTCAAAATGATCCCGGAGCCCTCCACTACGGCAACTCTGTCTTCTCCTTCTTCACCCCAGTTATATGGCACATACCCACGCGGGGGGATGGGCCAAGGTGTAGTTGAATAAACAAAGAAGTTTCCATGGAAGATGACGACAAAATTGTAGCACCAATCGTGAATTTTACAAAATCAATGAATAAAAACAACAGAACAATATTGACAGTTAAATAACAGACAGCATTTTGGTGAAAAAAGAAGAGCTCGTAGAACTTTAAAATAATTAGCACATCAACCTACTAGTTGCAATTATGTAATCGTGGAGAAACCCACAATTAGAACTCAATGCAAATCCCTTGGCGTTCGCACCAAACAATAATAATACTGGCAAAGATAAAGGGATCCCTAACCTGGAGAAAGGGACCTCCAGGTAAATCTTTCTCTGAAGTGCGAGCTTTGGGAAGTAGAGGATAAAATGGTCTAAAGATTCAACTTTCCCACATGCGTCACATAAGTTCGTCGGTGTCAACCCACACCTGCATAGATATAAATTCAAACTTGGAATCCTGCACCGCAACCGCGTCATGTGTTACCTCACACAGCCTGGATTTACACGAACGGACGTTCCAATTATATGATAAGTGCTGATAGTGGTATTTAGTAAGAGATCCCGCAACCTGGCTGATATATGTAGGAACCGCTGAAACCTGTAAATCGACAGCAGGCTGAAATTCGGGACGGGATGTGTCACTGACCCGTCAAGAACCGACCTTGCTAAGTAAGCAGCCACCTCATTTGAATGAATAGCTGCATGGCCAGGAACCCAGACAAAACGGACCACCTTCAAAGTCCATGGGACAAAAAAATCGCTGGATACGGCTCAAAAAATATTCTTGTGAAGTGTCAAGGGAGACTAACACTGACAAACAATCAGCGAGAATAATAACACGAGACACATGGCATGGAATTTTGTGAAGGGCCATTCCAAGAGCCAAAAATTCCGCAAATAATATAGGAATATAATCTGGGATGCGGACAGAATAGCTCCATGCCAAATCCTGCGAAAAGAGGCCAACTGCAGCTTTTTGGCAGTTGACGGAGGCATCGGTAGCAAGCACCGTAGGATGGTGGTATTTCTCTATGTGATCCGAGAGAATACAGTTTAAAATGTTTGCGGGCATGTGTTTCGCATGAGATGGGAAGATGTGGTCGAAATGGAATTCCACTGCTGCCGGCGTGTCATCAACCCACTGCAAAGAACAGATCAACACAAATCGGTGGTAAAAGGTTCTGCTTTAACGTAATGTTGCATTTGATACCGTGGCCAATGATGAGAAAAGAACAAGGCCGGCTGAGGCACAAAAATAGGAGTACTGACATCAGTCACTGGGTCCATCGACCTGAGGAAAGTTCGCACCGGGAGTATTTGAAAACGGGAAGTTAGATCAGGGATACGGGCTTCCAGATAAAGCAGGGCGTTTGAATGATTTTGGGAGACCAAGGCAGAGGCGGAGAGCGCGCCTTTCCAGTAAGATTAAGGGTTGAATCTTGTAGCTTGCGCTACCAGAGAACAGAATGCAACCAAATTCAAGTATAGGTCTTACGTAGGCTTTGTATAGTAACAATGACGTGTCGCGGCGCATCCCGAACTTTTTATAGCGATTCTTGTCAGCCGGCCTAGAGCGCGTTCTCCTTGAAACGCATTGTTCTTTATATGAAGGCTAAAATCTAATGCTGAGTGATAAGTAACACCCAGATATTTTACGGATTCCACTTGTGGAATCTGGAGAGAGCGATGGACTAATGAAATGTGCAAAGGCCTGTCTGGAGGAAATAAAAAACTCCGCATTTGTCTACATTCAGGGATAAATTAATACAATGCAACCATACTCCAAGAGCATTCAAATATCCCTGCAGAATGTGGTAAAGGGAGAGGATATCCCTGGCCGAGGCGAAAAAAGCTATATCATCTGCATACACAAAAACTGTTATATCAGGACGAATGAGGTTGCCACTGACCAAAATATTAAAAAGCAAAGGCGATAGCACCGATCCTTGCGGCACACCTCTTGATTGATAATATGTATTTGAACATAGGTTTCCCTCGGCGCAGTAAAAGAATCTGTCCTTCAGAAATTCAGATATCCACGCATAATTGTATGTTGGTGGATGTAACTGAGCAAGTCTGTTAAGTATAATAGTATGCTCTACACTGTCATAGGCCTTTGCTACATCAAGAGTGACCAAAGCTGAAACTTCTCTGCGTAGCGAGAGCCGGATTCTGCTCTCTAGATCCACATGCGCGGACCATATGGAGCATCCACGACAGAAGCCAATCTGAGCTGAGCTGAGACCCTTGATGTCATGAACATGTTTTGTGAGGCGACTGTGCATTATTCTTTCTATTAATTTGACTAAATTTGAAGTCAGCGCAATTGGCCGAATATTATCTAAGACGTATCCTTTTCCTACATCTTTCATTAATAAAATTATTTTCGCCGCCTTCAAAATGCTTGGAATCCATGCATTTTCCAGAGAAGAATTGGCCATACCTAAGAGGGCGCTTGTAAACTCCTGGGCTAAAATTCTAATCATACCAACAGTGACACCATCTGGCCCAAGAGCTGCTGGATGCAACATTGCCAGGGCTGAGAGGAGCTCTCATGCGTCATCCTCGGTAAAATCCCAAGAGGGTGAAATTGTGCACAAAGGGACGTTTCTCTGCGTCTGGAAGCGTAACGCCAATCCCTGAGCAATACACTACAAGCTCTCCCGAGTATTTTGTGGTGATAACACTGTTGAACTAGTGAGAAGAGGGACGGCAGAACTCTTGTTACGTTCCATGAATATATACAGGGTTTTCCGGTGACGAAGATTTGAAAGATATGTGTTTAAATTTTGGTTGTACTCCTCCTTGGCTTTTGCTAGTTTTTTTTAAAGATGCAGAGAAGAATTTGTAATTAAACCAATTAGCCGGACTCTGGTTGCAGGACAGCCTCTTCCAGGCCACTTTTCTGCGACGATAGGCCTTCTCACATTCTTCTGTCCACCAAGGAGACGGCTGTTTATTAGAGGCTGCTGCAGGCACAGCGAATATTGAGTGGTCTATTGCATTTTGCAAAAATGAAACCGTTTGCTGAGCTCTGTCATCCCGGCTTGTATTAACTATAGAGGCAAGGGAGGCGGACATCAGATTTTTATAAATTTTGAGGTTGACAAACTTATAGATTACACAACTAGTTTTAAGAGTAGATAACCGGATAGTGAAAGTTATAGGAAAGTGATCACTAGACGTACCCGAATCCTGTGTCGACCAATCAGTCACATCTAGCCTACCTGCTGATAATGTTGAGTCAATGGCTGAGCGAGCAAACCCTGGCATAAAGGTTATTTCTCTAGAATTGCAGCAGCGTACAGCATTTGCAGACAGCCACGACCAGAGAAGCTGGCCGAAGGAATCAGTACGACTTCCCCAGTCACTATGGTGAGAATTAAAATCTCCTGCGATGACTGCACCGTTTGTGCCAGTCACCAAGCTGTCTAAACAGTCTGTCCTGTGTTCACCTAAAGGAAAAATAGACATTAGCAATTGCAATATCAGCACAATGCGGAAATGAAACTTTTATCGCTATAAGCTCACTGTCAGGGACAAGAACTTTCTTATAGATAGATGCCTGATCACCTAAATGTTTAGAAAGCATGGTTACCAATCCACCTCCCCTGCCAACATTTTGATCTTACCTGTAAACTCGAAAGTTTCTCATTGAAAATTATTTATAAGGTGATAACCATGTTTCTTGCAAAAGTACAATATCAGGTTTTTGTTTGTGAATAAGTATTTCTAGATCTGGAAGAGAAGACAATACGGAGCGGAATTCTGTTGCAACACTTTGATACCTGCCATGGTTACTGACGAATTGAAGAGGCAGAAACCACCTCTTTAAGGATATCAACATGAGGAAGAAGTTTGGGAGGTCCTTTTTTAGGTTTCACCTGTGGAGAACTAGACATAGATGGTGACGAGGAAGCACGGCGCTTCTGCGTAGGGCACATTTCAGCGTCTGTTGTGCAGATGTCAGTGCGACATGCATTGCTAGGAATAGGGATGTTAGCTGGGACCTGGGGAGAATCAGGAGGTGATGTAGAGCGGCTAGCACTAGCTGCAGAACCTGAAACAGATGCAGACGTTGCTGCCAGGACGGGTGTTGATGGTGACGCAGACTGAACAGCAACAAACTGAGCCAACGCCTCAGAGAAAGTGTTTAGCATGCGCTCAACCACATGATTAAGAGCTTTTTCGACTGTGGTCGCAATTGAGGCAGTCAAGTTGGACTCAATATCCTCAACAGAAGCGCGCACACGACAAGCATATGAATCTTTTTTCCTGTTAAGAACAGCGTAAGCATCGGCTCTTGAGCACCGCTTCTCTTTGATAATGTTCAACAAGCTACGCTCTTCACTACGTTTGCGCAGTTGGCATCATCAGCTGAGTGTCTGTTGCTGCAGAGGCAACAATGAGGCTGCTCTGAGGTGCAGTTATCAACAGAATGACCTTGTCCACATAAACGGCAGCGGGTCTCCGACTTGCATGCTTTGCCGCTATGCCCGAACCGCCAACAGTTGGTGCATTGAAGAGGGCGGGGTTCTAGAGGGTCCACACGGTATACAATCGGCCAGATTTTTAGTTCAGCAGGGCAGGAAGAGCCAGCAAAAGTTATTACAGTCTCAGTAGCAACGCGCGAGGCGTTTACCTCTCTACTGCAGCGGTAGACTGAAAGGACCCCAACGCCTGCATCCTGAAATTCCTGCAGAATTTCTTGCGGGGACGATGCTGGGTCGACACCTCTTACGATACCCTTGACACATGAAAGCTATTCGAGAATGAATGCTTTCACAGGCAACGAGCTGATAATTGTGCACTTAAGCAAGTCTGCAACACAAGCGATGTCCGAGGACTTGCACACAATTCCTCGACGACCAAATGGACGCACTTCAGAGATCTGCATGTATTGGGCAGTCAGTGATCTTAGCTCCTGTTGAATTAGTTAGGGGGATTTCATTTTGATCGCACACTCACCGATTGGAACGATAGCCACGGGAACCGCATCAATGTCATTTTTGTGGAAGGACTCAAGTGGCAGGCTTTGGGCTGGCAAGCCGGCAAACCAAGCTGCCGACCCTCCACCTGGGGAGGTCAACGACATCTCTCAGCAAAACGCGCTCTCCGGTTCACATGAACTGCGTCTTAAACTACGCCTTGGCTTAAACCCCCCCCAACGTAGTACGGGCTCACCAAGGATGAACAAGCCGAAACCACCAGAAGATGCAGAAAACTGCAGCGGCCAGCAAGAACAAGTCAGCACGTCCGCTTCTCTTCTGGATATTCGAGTTGTTGTTGTTGTTGTTAGCCGCTTTTCTTCGTCTTTCTTTTCCCAAGCTAGATTGGACAACTTGGAGAACATATCTACTAAGTAGAATGTTCTTGTGGGCTAGTTGGTTGATTTCTTTAAAAGGTAGAAGTGCGCGAATAAGACATGGTAGGAGAAGACAGAAACGAAAGCGTTTTCATTCCTATGTTTACTGCTCTGTATTATTCGCGCTGATCTACCTTTCATGCCTCCTATCTACGCGGCCATCTGCGAACTCTACGGTGTGCACATCTATGTATGTATCAGTGTAGGCTGATCGATGCAGCAGTGCGGTTTGTTATTTATACTAGCTTAGGCCTGTATTAACCAGGTGGAGGTGGCTCCGCAGATGCATGATGCATAACCCACATTTCAGGAGCTCGACAGTACTGACGCACACGTATTGTCAAGAAAATATGGTGCACGGTGGCAAACACGGATGTCTCCAAAGAAGAAATAAGAAGAAATAGCGCTAGCTGTCGTACCCGTCGGTGTATCTTTTCCACTTTTATTTTCGCTTGGCCTGTTCGTTTCACTGGGACTATCCATTTTTGCTGTCTGTAACTGTGCCACGGGCCGCTGCTTTTAGCGCACTTTTCTCAGCGAACGACAGCGAACGTGTTCGTCTGATTCTTGCAGCCGGTGCTCGCAAGACACCAGCAACTCCGGGCGGAGCCGTCGTCTGCAGCGACACAGTCGTGTGGAATGCTTGCGCAGCGTATTGGGGCGACTGTCAGCCGGCAGCTAGACCAGCAGTCTGCGTATTCCACTGCACCTAACGGGTGAGAAATGGTTGGCGGTTTACGTCTTCGTCTTTCGTTTTAAAGGTTCAGAGAGAATTTTGGTTGTGAGAGCTTTCCTTCGAAGGATGCCCAAGGCAACAGCAAACCCTGATCGTTAGCGTCGAGTTCGACTAAGTCCGGTAAATAATTTGGCATGCTATGTTTTCCCTGATATCCTGTGTCTCGGTTTCGACAGCCATACGGTGGCCAAATAT
This sequence comes from Amblyomma americanum, assembly GCF_052857255.1. Lineage (NCBI taxonomy): Eukaryota > Metazoa > Arthropoda > Arachnida > Ixodida > Ixodidae > Amblyomma > Amblyomma americanum. Next base: position 86,894,913 of record NC_135504.1, read on the forward strand.
ATGACGTCAGAGGCGACGAGTTCAAACGAAGTTGACGTCCTGAGAGGTATGCAGATTCAGTGATGTAGTCGCTGTTTGTTCAGTTCTTGTCCTTCTGTTATTTCTGAGCAGACTGCTCTGAATTGGAGAGAGTTAAGTTGACAAAGTAGTGATTTAAACGCAGTAGTTGCGTGGGGTAACTTGGCAGCGTTGCCTCAACTCGTCTTTGTCGCCACGGCCATTGCTCGGCATTTGAAGCCGAAGCGTAACAACGAGAGAAAAAAATTGAACTTAGCAGGCACAGGATATTTCAGCTTGGTGATGCATTTATACTGATTTATCACGCATCATTTGAAAGAAAATGAATGCGGTCTGCCACATGGTAGCCTAGCTTGGTTAGTAAACAAACATTCATGCACTCGTTTCGCTGCATTTTTCTATCGATGCATTGACCGTGAGGCCGACTAATTGATCAACGTCAAACAACGGTGAGGCCTTCTCTGCTTCCGACTGTTCAAAGCCGTCGCGAAGGTCCGTCTGCACTCCATGCTGGAGGCGGTGCTCGCTCTACATCGTGTTTCTTGTTTCTCATTTCTCGGCACCTGCTTGCGAAGGCGGCCTGGTAGTGGCGGTGGAAATTGTATTTACTGGTAAGGTTCGGGGGGACTTTGGTCTGGGAGTGGCGCCCTTAGTCCGGGGCCTCAACGGCCCTCGTGGCCACCACAGCCCGGGCGACAAGCTGATCAACCAGGCCTGGCGACCGCCGGACACGCTCCCGGCTACATTCGGAACGGATAGGCCCGGCAGGTCGAGACGGTGGGAAATAGAGTTGCATGCTCCCCGCATAGCGGGCCATTGGCGCTGTAGAGAGTAGGGTAAAGGCGGCGGTAGAGCGCGAGGAGAGACTACCGCTGGTCCTTAAGGGTAACGGAGTGGATTCCAAGAGAAGACAAGCGTAGCAGGGCGCGGAAGAAAGTTAGGCGGGCGGATGTACGATGGTTGTACAACAACATCGTAGATGTGCACAATATCATAGAACAATGTTGTAAAATGCAGCTATGTTCAAATTATTAAACAGGCATGCATGAACACCATTGGCCATAGCTACCTCGTGCCACATGTAGCTTATGCTTCGCGCTTCTCATTCACTGCCAGTGATATCACTAGCATTGATTCACGCAGTCATTATAGCATCTAAAGTACAGCCTGTGGTTTTGTGATTGTTGTTCTGTCTTCACCACTCGCTGCCTTCTTTGAGCGTGGCTTTCTCTATTCCGTGGTTACGGTTCAATAGTAGGGATACAAAATAAAGGACACAACGCAGCTCCGTATGTCATGTTGTGTCCTTATTCAAAGTAACAGCACGCTTTCTGAAGCGCCCTGCATCAGTGGGGCCTGTAGTAATTTTGCTAGTAGACTGTAAACACAGGACCCTGGCAGTGGCAGTTCAGGGAATACCCTTGCATGTGTTGTCATTACCGTTGCAGACCGCTATTCTGTGTCACATTGCAGGCGGCAGCTCCGGTCTCCCGTCAGGCTCATGCATCGCTCGATGTCGACGCCATTGGAGCGTGCCCCGAGCAGCAGCCCAGCCAGCTCCTAGCTGCAATGCCTTCGTCACGTGGGTGTGAGCCGCGACGCCGACGCAACTCCCAACCGCCCCGTCTACTCCGCGGGTTGCGGGCGGAAGAGATGAGGGTGCCTCAGGTGAGGAAAAGGGTGGCCGTGATTGTCCGTGATTGGCTCTTGCCTTTCGTTGACATCGCAGTTATTTATGAAGAAAAAAAAAGTAAAGGTATGCTTAAGCCTTCTTTCACGCCGAAATGCGAAAGCATGCATTTCGAGTTGTGTTGTCTCTAAGACGGATGTAACCAATCATGGATGGCATCTAAGTAATTATTTAAAATGGATAGCCAAGTAATCTGTACTAAATTTGTAACTGATTAAATTAGTCAATGGTTATTATTAGTTTTTAATTCTTGTTGAATTATTTTCATTAATATTTTGGGCGTGCAATTCTTGCTTAACCAATTTCGTGAATTTCTCGGTACCTTTTGTACGGGCCGACGGCAAAACATTTGCGGTCAAGATTAGGTGAAAACGTAATCATTACACGCATTCATGCACTAAAATTTCGAAGTGCTAAACCCTGCGCCGTAATGTGCAGAACTCGGCGAAAGCTGTTGCCATCTTGGTGGCTGTCCATTTAGAACGCCTACAGTAAAACAGTGAAGTCTGAGACTTGGATATTTTGTGCCACAACCTGTGCAACTACAGTGCGCAGCCACATGACGGTCACGTGTGCGGATGTCGACTGTGTAGGCGTGCACATTAAGCATCAGCCGGGACGGGCTCCTTATAAAAGCTCTTGCAGCAAAACCCGCAACTAAAAAACTGGTTTGCTTACCCATGGCTGATCTCCCTCTTGAAGACTCCGACATTTATCTTTTCGCATCGCGGAGGGAATTATGGTGTGTGTGTTCTCTTCGGGCAGTGAAGAACGTCGTAGTTCTAACGATGCCCACAAATATCCGTGCACCGCACTTTGTCTATTTTTTTGGATTCACTGAAATACCGCGAACAAAACCGTGATTTCTGCTCTCGATAACCGACTTATATACTGCTGATGGTCATCAATAAGACGAACATGAAATCGTGTGCATAGATTGGCTACTGACCCCGAGGTTGTGGGATATTGGTTGTCCTCCTTTGTCTTTGCGTCCATGCCACCAACGCACGTTTTCCTTTCGTTCGGGTGCCTGTCATTGTGAAACTTGTCTATCAGGGCAAGCGCAGCTACAAAGAGTGCCAAATCCTTCACTGCATGAGCTCTTTTTATCGATAGCACGCGCGCTCTTCAGCGCAGTCATAAGAAATAAACATTTAGACATACCCACTGTCGTGATGAGGCGCAGAGCTGCGGGAAAAGAATCTACAAATACGTAAGAGCTTTCCTCACCAATAGAACGGCTACAATAGGGCTCGGGGAAATAAGGTCCAAGAGCTTTCAAACACCTAATAAGGGAACGCCGCAAGGGTCAGTGATTTCACCCATGCTCATTAACATAGCAATGGTTAAGCTCGCTAGACAGCTAGAAACCATACAAGGCATAAGTCATGCAATGTATGCGGACGACATCACTGTGTGGATCACGGAGGGCTCACTCAGCGAAAAGGAAGCGGAACTGCAGGCTGCTGCAACGTGCGTAGAAAATTATTTTAGAGATAGGGGCTTGGCTTGCTCGACGGAAAAATCAGAACTACTAAGGGTCTGGCGAGGTAAACTCAACAGATCCGCACCGGAAACAAAAGAAGTAAAACTAAATGTTTATCTAGAAGGGCAACTCATACCGGAAAGAACAATCATCAGAATATTAGGGATGTGGATTCAATCCAACCAAATGTGCGCGCAGGCGCTCAGACTAATACAGAACTCGGCGACACAGGTCGCCTGCATGATAGCCAGGATCTCTAGGAAAACACACGGCATGCGGGAGAGCGACACGCTTAAGCTTGTAAAGAGCCTAGTGGTTAGCCGAATTACATACAGCATACTGTACTACAGCTGCAACAAAGCAGAAATAAAGCTAGCGGACACGATACTTAGTAGAGCATACAAAACAGCGCTACACCTACCGCAATCAACCACGACGGAGAAGCTAATGGCTCTAGGTCTGCATAACACCTTTGAGGAGCTAAGGGAGGCCCAACTCGTAGCTCAGCTCCAGAGGCTAAAAAAGAGCAAAACAGGGACCAAGCTGCTCAAAAGATGCGCCTACGGGGTTGCACCGTCAGAGATAAAAAGATTAAAAAGAATACCCAATGAACTGCGGCAAACAATTAGGGTAGCACCAATTCCCAAAAATATGGATCCGAACCTGCACAAAGAGCGAAGAGAGGCTAGGGCACAGTATGTGCTACAGAACGTAGCCAGCAAAGAAAACATTACGTACACGGATGCGGCTGCATACGGAAGAACTAGACAACTTAACAGAAATAGAGCGGTTGCAAAGGCAATTAATCATGAGCTCAAATAAATAGCCATCGCAACTATCAGGGTTGCCACGATTGAGGAGGCCAAAGAGGCTGTCATTGCCCTAGCGGCGGCAGAGGGCTACCGTGCTCAAAGGTCCCTAATAATTCTAACAGACTCGCAAACAGCGTGCAGAAACTACATGAATGGCAAAATAGGGGGGGGGGGGCAGCGCTCCACATCCTAAAGACAGCCAAATTACCGCCGAAGGAAAAACAATTGCTACACATAATAATGTGGGTACCGGGACACACAGGCATCGCGGGGAATGCCGAGGCGGATATTAGAGCTCGAGAGCTTACAAACCAAGCCTCCAATCAAACCAGCCTCGAGCAGCCTGACGCGGAACCAGTGCCCTTAGCATACTCAGAAATTCTGAATTACTATAAGAATCAGGATTAGATAACCCCCACCTCACAAAAATCTCCACCAGCAGGAAGCGGTCTATTGGAGACAACTACAAACGGGAACTTTCCCGAATCTAAACATACTAAGCAAGATCGACCCAGGGCTATATAACAACAAAACCCCGTGGTGCGAGGACAAAGCCACAAAAATTCATATAACGTATTGTGAAAAGAGGACAAATGCGGCTGCAATAAACAGAATCCCGTGTGCGGATCAGTGGGAAGGGTGCTTTCCAGCGAGGATCCGGCGGTCCAGGCAGGACTGGTCCGGAAAGCCTACCTGGCGGCAAGACTCAGTGGGGCCCTGGACAAAGGGCTCCAACCCTGCCACAAGAGCCACAGACCACATCAAAAGATGTGAAGAGTGTCTCTACTCCGAGACCCAGCCATATATTTCTATGATTAAAGTTATTACTACTACTTACCCTTCTAAATTTCTTCCTTCACAGGTCAGGCCTGGCAGCTTCCCCAATGTGCCCTTTTTGTGCCGAACCTGAGACAATAGGTCACTTCCTGCTGTTCTGCCGCCGCTTCTCTCATTTGAGGAAGCGTCTTTTGCAAATTCCATTTCATCAACTGGGCTTTCCTGTGTCCTCCGCGGTTGTTCTTTCCATTGGCGCTTCTTTGCTTGGACGAAGCGACAGGAGTGTGCGCTCTGCTGTGAAAAATTTTCTTCAAGAAACGCAGCGACTCCCATTATATTTTTTCCCGCTCTCAGTCAGTATGACATTGAAACATTACAGGCATTGTATACTATTATGCACATTAAGCCATTGTCCCGTCTTCGATGTCCAAGTTAACAGGACCTCTGTCCTTCCCTCTTCCAAACTATCAGACTTCATACTATTACCACTCCTTTTCCCGTCAAAACTTTCCTGTATCCAGTAATTAACCGCCTGTGTCTTGGCCACTCCCCCGTAGTGGGTATGTGCCAGCAACGTATGAGGCCTTCCGTCCTTCCTTCCTTCCTGCAGTGCCGGTTCTCTGCCGTCCGCGTTTTCAAGCGTCTTCAGTCCGAGGCTGCTGGGGTGGATACCCACCGAGGATCAGGCGGATGCACCCAAGGGGGACTAAGCCGGCGGCGCCCTTGTCTGAACCTCCGCAAGGACCGTTCACACAGGGCATCGAGGGTGGTGTGTACCCAAAGGCGACGCAGCTGCTCCCTGCCGCCACCAGCACCCACCAATGGCGCAGCCTCCTGCTCCACCAGCAACGGCCACGGTGATGCCACAGCAAGTCTCCCCAGCACACGCACCCGGGCTCCCTCCAAAAATGTGCCGGCCGCAGACATCTCCTCGAGGAGGTTCACTCACCTCCGGGCGAAAATAATCGGCACGGCCGCCAGGGAGTACGATGAGGAGTGGCAACGATTGCTTGACAAAATGTTGTTTGAAGAACTCCGAGATGAGCTGGACCGGTGCACTCTTGAAGGCAGCCGATGCGCCGGCCACTAACCCACACGACGATGCTTCTGCGGCTGGAACGAGTCTACTTGGGCTATGGAGTCGGACCTACCTGAGTCATCGTTTCTGGCTGGACGGGCCCAGTTAAGAGTACAGGGAAGAAGCATGATCAAGAAAGAACTCGGTGCCACCTGTCGCCGTGGTACTAGAAAACCTGTCGCCGCCATGGTGAAGCTCAGGCTGCTTTCATTAAACGCCAATTATTATTATTAAACAGTTTTTACCACCTTTCTGCGTGTATTTTATGCGCTCCACGTCCGCGTGCTTCTGTGCTCACCGGTGGCATGTAGCGGTTTTACAAGGATAGTTGGTTAGTGCTTCTGCCGAGATCGTGATCTCATCGTTGCTGGTGTCACTGTCCATATAGTGCGGGGCACCGAAAAAAGATCGTAGCTAGGCAGTAACCACACGCAGCTGCGATGAGGCACGCACTTGAGATGTCCTGCCCGAACCGCGCCGTAAGGACAGGGATAAAGGAGGGAGTGAAAGAAGAAAGAAAGAGGAAAATGAAAATTGGATTTTGATGAAAGGCGCGGCACAGCGGCGGAACACCTGTGGCTCGGCGCTACCAATAGCTAATGCTAAAGCTGACCTGATTTTCAGCGACTCTACAACAGCCATTCGAGATTTTGCGAGGGGCAGAAATATCTGTCACAGCGTCACAGTTGCTAAATCGGGCCACGGGGCCAGGGACTACGGAGGTGGAAATTGTCTGGGTACCGGCACACTCTGGGAATGGTGCTGCTCACATGAGTGTTTTAGGTTTCGTCAGCCGAGCAGGTGAGCCAGACGTTTCGGGGAGGTCCACGCGAGATGGGCTTTTTGTCTTTTCACAACATTACTAACCATTACGAACTTGAGCGGAGAATTTACCCGCGCCCGGACAAGCAAATGGTGAAGGCGCAGGAAAGCGTCTTGCGAAGATTGCAGAGGAGATCTTTATATAACACATACGTGTTAAACAAAATCTACCCGGACGTTCAGCCGGAATGCAAATGGTGTCAGGAACTGGAAACCTATGACTACATAGTATGGAGCTGTAGCATGGCGCCGCCACCGGCGGATATTATGCGTGATCCTTCTCTCGAGCAGTGGGAGGCAGTGTTGGCCAGCTCAGACCCGGTCGTCCAGACCAGGGCCGTGGAATGGGCCACCCAGGTCGCCGTCAGCCATGGGTTGATGGCCATCTAGCACGGAATCGTCCGCACATGCGCTCTGGTGAAAATAAAGTTTTGCCATGCATGTGGCTTGGTGCAACGATTGATTAGCGACGCCTACCTGAAATGCGCCGCTGACTAGAGATGGAAAAATGAAAATTGTTTTTTTTTTGGAGGGGGGGGGGAGAAGGAAATGGCGCAGTATCTGTCTCAGATATCGGCGGACACCTTAACCCCGCCGTAATGAAAGGGATAAAGGGGGGAGTGAAAGAAGGAAGAAATAGGTGCGGTAGTGGAGGGCTATAGAATAGTTTCGACCACATGGGGATCTTTAACATGCACTGACATCGCACAGCACACGGGAACGCGGCCGGCGCGCGTCTCGAGCGGATGCGCCTCATTTCGGATCTGGCAATTTTCGCCCGGATTACGGAAAAATTCCATACGACTCGCCCCGCCGCGGTGGCTCAGTGGTTAGGGCGCTCTACTACTGATTCGGAGTTCCCGGGTTCGAACCCGACCGCGGCGGCTGTGTTTTTATGGAGGAAAAACGCTAAGGCGCCCGTGTGCTGTGCGATGTCAGTGCACGTGAAAGATCCCCAGGTGGTCGAAAGTATTCCGGAGCCCTCCACTACGGCACCTATTCGTCCTTTCTTCTTTCACTTCCTCCTTTATCCCTTCCCTTACGGCGCGGTTCAGGTGTCCAACGATATATGAGACAGATACTGCGCCATTTCCTTTCCCCAAAAACCAATTATTATTATTATTATTACTATTCCATACGACCGCGGAAATTTTGCTTCTTCTAGACGGATAACATCTCCTGGATAACATCCCGAATATACCGCTCTCGACCAGGTGCGCCAATTTTTGGGCCTTTTAGGCCCATTTCTGACTTCAACCTGTGGGAGCTTTAGCTAGGCCTAAAGCCAAGTAGCCAGTCTCCAGCGTTCTTCGCGGACGCCATGGCGGCCTCCGCTCGCCGCGGGTACGATCCCGAGACGATGGCATGGACAGAAGTCGTCGCAGGCGCATTGTCTCCGCCTGAAACTTCCACTCCAACGCAGGAGATAGTAGACGAAGGTCTCTTCTCGTTGGTGGCACTTCGTAAACGCCAGCAACGCCTGAACACCTCGGCGGTCAACGGACCCACCGTGAGTGCCGCTGTTTCTGTGCATCCGAACACTGCAAGCTCCAACCCTCAGCTCTCTCAAACAGTGGTATCGAAGAAATGGCGGCCCACCGCTATGCCTCGACTCCGCAATGAAGATTTCACGATCGTCATCAAGCCCAGAGTGACGATCTCTCTGAAGACAGTCCTGCAGAACGGTGAGCTTGGTGCTTTGCTCTCAGCCTATGTAACCGCCTCTTCGGTGGACACGCTTAGTATCTGGCCCATCTGGGACTAGAATATCATCATCGCCACCACTCAAGATGCCAATGCGGCGAACGCGCTTGCTCGCGAGTTTACCCTGCAATCTTCCAATGGCTCCATTGCGATGGTCGGCCACGCCAAAGTCAACGGTGAAGTCTGCAGAGGGATTATTACGGTCCATGAGCAGGAAACTTCTACCACCTTGAAATCTAAAGTCCAGTGGCACGGAGGAGAGATTGCCTTCATCCGCAAGCTGGGGAAGTCGACGATTGCCCTGCTTACCTTCGTGGGGCGTAGAGTACCGCGTTACGTGCACTATAACAGTGTGGTGACTGTGGTGCGCGAATATAAGCGGACTGTTCCCGCGTGTTTCCGATGCGGCACCATCGGTCACCGCGTGGAACTATGTTCGAATCCTCAAGACAATCGCTGCGGACACTGCGGCCAAACGGTCGCAGTCCTCGAAGACGGCAACATGGCGTCCCACGAGTTCAATCCCTCCTGCATCGTCTGCACTGGCGCCCATCTTACGGGCTCGCAAGACTGCAAAGCCAAATTCCGACGGCTGCAACAACCGGGCAACACTACCGGTCATAGAAAACAACCTCAGAGTGCTGTGGCCCCGGGTCCTGGCACAGCTCCGAAAGTCCCCCCGCCTAGCAACAAGATAGTGCAAGCCAAAATCGGACAAGCTCCACCGGCGGGCGCCTTACTCGGGCGTGCCCCCAAGCCTCCTCGACCAACTAAGAACGCGTCCCGTGATCCAGGTGCACCCGCATTCCAAAACGGGGATTTTCCGCCTCTCGTGGGCCCTCCGCTTGGTGCGCCAAAGGAGACATCACAGCCCAAAGTATGCAGCCGAGATGGGCCTCCTCCGCCTCCCCATACTCCCCTACCTTCTCCTCCAACAAATCTTCCTCCTCCTCCCCCCCCCCCCCCTTAACTCTGTTGTCGCGGACCTCCGCCGCGAGCTCGAGACCCTCCGGGCACAGAATGCTCAACTCCACGCCAAAATTCACGCGCTAGAAATGGCTCGGTCCTCCCCGCCCACTGCCGCGGTAGCTCCGGAACCGATGCAAGAAGTGCCGGCGGATCCGAAACCCTCTAGCTCTCACGTGCGTTTCACCGCCCTCAAAAATGCTCTCGCCCAATTAACGACTCAGATGTCCAATTTTGGCCAAATCCAAGACAACCTGCTCAAGGCAGTCACGGCAATAGTTACGGCCGCCGTGACAGCAAACACTATGACGTGGCTAGAGTCAAACCCTCGGCTTCTCCGCCGAATGGGACCCCTCAAAGACGCGAACCGCTCGTCAAAATTCAATCGACCCATTGATCTAACCGAACTCTCGGAGGAGCCGGAACCGCTTCCGCTGCAGGTGGCGGAACATGTTCCGGCTCTCCAAGGCAGTCTCTCTTCAAATCGGCATGGCTGCGTCCCCTCCCAACCAACCCCCTAGAGGGCGCCGCCCCCCGCAAAGACAGCAAGCTCTTTCCCTTGTACAGTGGAACTGTCAGGGTTTCAGAGACAGGACCAAATGCGCCAACTTAAGGGTGTACATTGACAACGTTGAACACCCCGCCGCAGTCCTTGCGTTGCAAGAAACCGGGGATGCGGTCAAGCTCTCGGGCTATAGTGCTTTCCAACGAGGCCCGTTCACCTGTCTCCTAGTCCATAACGCCTACACAGCGCAGGAGGTTAATCTCCACCTAAATTTGGAATATTCGTACGTGATGGTCTCTGTCCACCCTCTACGGCAAACAGATAGTCCCGCACACATCCCTAATATTTACTGCCCCCCCCCCCCGAAACTCAAAAATATCAGTTTTTCTAACATCTTTAGCGCACCGCTAAGGATCGCGGGTCGCGACCCCCTCATAATAGTGGGCGATTTTAACGCCCCCTGTCCAATGTGGGGCTATCGCAAGGAAGAGCCGCGTGGTCGTCAGTTGGCGGAACTTATATCTACGCTGGGCATCACTCTTCTAACCAACCCTGCTCACCCGACACGTGTAGCGAATTCCGTCACTCGGGACACCTGCCCCGACCTTACCCTCACGAAACACATCCGACACGCATGCAGTGGATCAACACTGAGGACACCCTTGGTATCGACCACTGCATACTGAACACTGTAATTTACACTCGACCCTTACATCGCCCCCTTGCAACAGCCAAACTTCCCGACTGGAATGCTTTCCTCCAGGCCCTCCCAGTAACTTCTCTTGGACCAAGACTACTAAACTTGGGCACACGGACTCATGCAAACACTCCGTTCACACGAAAAGCAGATCCAGCTTACGGAGCGTGCATCGGACGTGGATAACCACCTGATACACCTCTGGGAAGCTCGCCGCAGCCTCACTAAACGATGGCGGCGGCAAAAACACAATCGTAAGCTCCGCGCTCGCATCTCTGACCTCACCCAGTAAGCTGCCGAGTATGCTGCCCAGCTCGCTGACAATAACTGGGTAGATAGATGCAACAGCGCAGCAAGACAGATGTCGAGCCGCAACACTTGGCGGCTCTTTAGGAGTCTCAAAGACCCCACACAAACACGCTCGGAAACCCAGAAACACCTCACTCGCGCAATACACAATTTCCAAGAAAACACAGAGCAGCTAGCGAATGTCTTACGCTCAAAATACCTCAGTCAGGATCAAGATCCGCGCGGGCAGGATTATTCGTATGCAGGCAACGATAACCCGGAACTGGATCAGCTTTTCCAGCTTCACGACCTTCGTGCGGCTCTTGCCAAAATGCGCAGGGAGACGGCGCCCGGGAGGGATAAGGTCACAGACAAACTGTTGGCAAACCTCCCCGATTGGGCATACGAAACCCTACTTGAATATATCAACGCCATTTGGACCGGGGACACTTCGTTGCCACCTGATTGGAAGACATCATTGGTAACCTTTATCCCGAAGGCAGGGAAACCGGTAAACATAGACAACCTCCGGACCATCTCCCTCACTTCATGCGTAGGGAAACTTATGGAAACGATGGTCCGTGACCGCCTCTCGGAATATCTCGAGAACAAGAACACCTTCGCCGATACCATGTTCGGCTTCCGACCTCATAAGTCCGCACAAGACATACTTTTACAGCTTCATCGCGAGGTTCTCGAACCCATAGAACAACCACACAATGACAAGATAGTCCTAGCACTCGATCTGAAGGGTGCGTTTGACAACGTTAAACACAGCGTCATATTAAAACATCTTAGCGAGACCAACTGCGGTCCTCGTACATTCAACTACATCAAACATTTCTTAACAGACCGCTTGGCCTATATACGCATACAAGAGACCGAGTACGGCCCGTTTGAGATGGGAACGCGGGGCACACCACAAGGCGCTGTGTTGTCCCCGCCTCTCTTTAATATTGCCATGGTGCACATCCCAGCGCAGCTGGCGGGTGTCGGCGGTGTTCAGCATGCATGCACTGTACGCCGATGACATTACCATCTGGGCTACTACGGGAAACATAGAAGAGATGGAGGAATGCCTGCAAGCAGCGGCGCGCACAATAGACCACTATGCTACGTACTGCGGCCTCCAGTGCTCCCCGTCCACAAGTCTGAATTTGTGCATATTCAACATTCTCCGAAATGCAAAATCTCCGTTCAGCTCTCTCTCGCCAGCGGCCCCATCCGTGAAGCGCAGGAGCTGCGAATACTCGGTCTCTTCATTAATCAGCATCGCAAGGTAGACACGACCCTTGCCAAACTCTTTCTTCCTTTCTTCTTTCACACCCTCTTTATCCCCTCCCTTACGGCTCGGTTCAGGTGTCCGCCGATATATGAGACAGATACTGCGCCATTTCCTTTCCCCCAAAACAAATTATTATTATTATTATTGTTCAGCTCTCTCTCGCCAGCGGCCCCATCCGTGAAGCGCAGGAGCTGCGAATCCTCGGTCTCTTCATTAATCAGCATCGCAAGGTAGACAGGACCCTTGTCAAACTCCGCATAGTCGGCGACCAGGTGGGCCGAATGGTTCGCCGCGTTTCCAACAAGCGAGGAGGGTTGCGAAGTAAGGATGCGGTGCGGCTCGCCCATACCTTCGTAACTAGTCGAGTACTGTACTCGGCTCCTTACCTCCGCTTACGGAAGCATGACGAAGATTGCTTGGAGGTTGTCCTCCGCAAAATTCTCAAGAGAGCCCTCGATCTCCCGATCTCCCCTTCCAACGCGCGACTGCTCGGGTTGGGGATGGTGAACACCTATAGGGAACTTCGCGAGACGCATCTCGTTAACCAATACACGCGTCTCGCTCAGACCGTGTCCGGTCGCCGCCTCTTGGACCGGTTACACATAAAACACGACCATCATACAATAGAACAGGTTCGAGTGCCCGAACTGTGGAGACGCGCCCTCTACGTTCGACCCCTTCCGACTAAGATGAACAAGGAGGACCATAATGGCCGGCGCCAGGCGCGGGCGGATGCCCTGCACCGCCACTATGGCTCAAAGAAACACGTCTTCTACGTCGACATTGCAGGCCCCAACCACCACTCCAGGGGGAATGGTACACGGCTGCAGTCGTACACGAGGGAAGGCAGGTGGACGGCCTCTCGTTCAGGGCGCCCAGCTCAACTCATGCGGAGGAGGTAGCGATCGCCCTCGCAGCCTCCCATCCCGACTCTAAATTCATCCTCACACACTCTCGCGGAGCCTGTCGTAACTTTGAGTTCGGTTGGATCACTCCACTTGCTCACCAAATTCTTCGCCACAGTACTCGCGACTGCGATCCAACTCACCGCTCAATCATATGGGTGCCCGACCACCAAGGCATGCCAGGTAGCGAAGCCGCCCATGAGGCAGCCCGCGAACTCACTTACCGGGCACCAGGCATTCGTTGGGAGGACCTTAAGCCGGATCAAATCCCTCTCCTTTCTTTTAAAGGCATTACTGAACACTATCGTGCCGAACACCGGCGCTACCCGGTTCCTATGAAGGGGCTGCGTAAAGCTGGCGAACGAACTCTCCTTAGGCCCTTTACAAACACCCTGCTGTGCCAGGCGGTTCTCAAGCACTTTGACTCTTTTGACGGCCGCTGCTCATCCTGTGGGGAGGTGCCAGACACCTTTCACATGGTTTGGGCATGCAGGCAAAATTTTTCTCTGCCCCCCATCCCCCCTTCCCCTACCCTAGAGGACTGGGAGGCGGCTCTGCTCGGCTGCAAGGAACTATCGGCCCAACAGGCCCTGGTTCGGCGGACCTGCGCAGCGGTCAGGACCAACGGGGTCCCGGAATGAGGGACTCCGCCTTCTATTGTAAGGGGCGATGCCCACTAGGGGCCTCTCCCCGAGCAACTCTCTGTACATATAGCTTAATAAATGCTTTTCACCACAGCACACGGGCACCTTAGCGTTTCTCCTTTATCGAAACGCAGCCGCCGTGATCGGGTTTGAGTGCGGGAACTGGATCCAGATCAGTCCCCGAGCGCCATAACCACTGAGCCGCCGCGGGGGGTCAACTGGGAACACGTCAAAATAACTTTCGTATCAAAGCCTGGCAAACCACTCTCCTGGGGGATATCCGACCTATATCCCAAATCTCCTGCGCCGGAAAAGACGCGGGTTCGAACCCGGCCGCGTCTGTCGAATTTCGATGTGGGTGAAATGTTAGAGGCCCATGTACTTTGCGATGTCAGTGCACGTTGAATAACCCCTGGTGGTCAAAATTCCGGAGCCCTTAGCTACGGCATCCCTCATAACCCGAGTCGCTTTGGGATGTTAAATATCTATAAACTGTAAACCGTAAACTTTTGGATTGATTGATTGATTACAAACGTCTTTATTTCTTCAATGTTCTCCGAACATGTGGGTGGACCGCCTAGTCCGGTAGTCCACTGGCTGCTGCTGCTGCGCTGGCCCTCCCCACCAGCCAGTGCTGACGGTCAGGATCATCGCTGAGCAGAATAGCCTCCCACTGCTCCTCCGAGGGGTTGGGAATGGGGTCAACTAAGGGATTATATTGGCATGCCCACACCATATGGTAGAGGTTAGCTACCGCTCCACAATGTGGACACTGTGGAGAGTATAGTGTAGGGTACCACTGGTGTAATTTAGCTGGTGTTGGGTAGGTGTTGGTTTGTAGTCTCCTAAGGGTGTTCTCTTCTAACTTGTTGAGGGATTTGTGTGGTGTTGGGTACTCCTTTCTGGCTGTTCTGTATGGCGCAAGATTGTCAGCATACACTGCTAAGCCTATTAGGTCGCGGCACCCTTCATGGTCATCAGGGGGAGACGTCCGGTATAGAAGAGCTCGGGCATGCCTGTGGGCGGCTTCGTTTCCTCCTGGTAGTTCCAGGTGACCGGGGAACCAGATTACTGAGACCTGGTTGGGTGGATGCTTAGTCAGCAATGACAACCCTGACTTGTGAATTAATCCGTTATTGAAGTTTCGACAGGCGTTCTGGGAATCAGTGAGCACAACGGCGTTGGGGTTAGCTGCTACAGCTAATGCAATAGCTGCCTCCTCTGCGTGAGTGGGGTTAGATGTTTTCACCGAGGCGCAGTTCACCATCGACCCTGAAGGCGTTGAGACCACAATAGTCATGACTCCATTATTTGGTCCTGCTGCGTCCACGTAAAGGGTGTTAATTTGCTTGTCCCATTTCTTCTGCAGGGATTCACCTCTTGCTTTCCTCCTCTCGGTGTTATATGCGGGATGCATATTCCGCGGAATGGGGTGCACGTTTATGCGTCTTCTCACATCGCGTGGGACCTCTTCCCTTTGGTCAATTGTATAGGGCAGATTAACATGGATTTTATCGAGCAGTTCTCTGCCGGGTTTTGTGAGTGCGAGCCGATTCAGTTGTGAGAACCATTGTGCTTCCCACATCTCTTTGAGGGTATTATGTACTCCTAGAGCCATGAGCTTTGCTGTTGGCGTGGAGTTTGGTAGCCCCAGTGCCGTCTTGTAGGCTTTCCTGATGAGTACCTCCAACTTTTCAATTTCCGACCTGGAGAGGTTAAGGAATGCCGTCCCGTACATTATCCGAGAGATCACGAAAGCTTGCACTAAGCGGATGGTGTCCCTTTCCTTCATGCCATGGTGTTTATTTCGGATACGATGTATCATGCGGAGGATTTGCTCGGTGGATGTTGTAAGCTTCTTCATAGTGGTGGTGTTCTGTCGCCCCTGCGGGATATACTGCCCTAGTATCTTGATCTCCGTGGGTTTCTGTACTGGGTGGTTCTCTATATACACCGAGATGTTCTGCGCTAGGGGTGTCCTCGGGTTCTTCAGGATTAGCAACTCGGACTTTTCCGGCGCACACTGGAGACCTCTCTCCCTGGCGTACCGGTCCACCGTGTCGGCTGCTGCTTGAAGACGCTCCTCGATCTCGGCGTCACTCCCCGAGTTGCACCAGACAGTGATATCATCCGCATATAATGTGTGTTTGACGCCGGGGATTTCGGAAAGAAGGCCTGGTAGATCTTTCATAGCCAAATTGAACAAGAGGGGTGACAGTACCGCCCCTTGCAGAGTTGCCCTCGGGCCTAGAGTGATGGGATCTGATTTTATTCCACCGAAGTTTATAGTGGCTTGCCTGACTGATAAGAAGTTTTTGATATAGTTGTAGGTTCTTGCGCCACAGTTGGTATCGGCGAGGCTTTGCAGGATGTTTTTATGTAGAACGTTATCGAACGCTCCTTTCAAATCAAGTGCCAGGATGGCCCTTGTCTGTGACTTGGGAGGTGTCTCAAGGAGGTCTTTGTACAGGTACAAGAGGGCGTCCTGTGTCGATAGGTGAGGGCGAAAGCCGAATTGAGTATTAGGTAGGAGGTTGTTTTCTTCTAAGTATCTACTCAGTCTCGTGTTGATGACCCTCTCTATGAGCTTCCCCAAACACGAGGTCAGCGATATCGGTCGTAGATTATCCAGTTTAAGGGGTTTGTTCGCCTTCGGAATGAACCGAACCTCGGCTGTCTTCCAGGATATTGGTAACGTTCCTGTAGCCCAATGCTGCTCGTTGAAGCATTCCACCAGCGCGGTGATGGTGTCATCGCTGAGGTTAAATAAGAGCTTCGCTGTTATTTGATCTGGACCTGGAGCTGCATTTTTTCTCATGGCCGCGATTTCTGCTTTGATTTCTTCTTTCGTGAGTGGGAGGTCCAGCTTGGGATTTGGCAGTCCAGGATACTCCGGCTGTTCCACGACTTGGTCCGTGCACAGATACCTGGTCTTGAGCTTTTCGATCAACTTTGTGTCCGTACCCGGGGTGGTGTGTACGATCTTCGTGAGCCTGTCTTTAGTGGCCGACTTGCTGCTGCTGGGGTCGATTAGGACACGTAGGAGCTTCCAAGTCTTTGACACACCTAGCTTCCCCTGAATACCATCGCAGAGCGAATGCCAGTTCTGTCTGGTTAAGGATATGGCATAGGATTCTGCCTTTTTGTTTATCTCCTCTATTTTTTTCTTGAGTTTGCGGTTAAGCCGTTGTCTGCGCCATCTCTTTGTCAATGAGTGCCTCGCTTCCCATAAATGTAGAAGGTGCGGATCGACCGCTGGGCAATCTTCTGTTGTGCAGACCTCTTTTGTAAAGGCTTTCAAAGAGTGCACCTCAACTTTAACCCATTCCTCTAGGTCGGTAATAGTATTTGCAGTAGATGCCTGGGCCTTTCTTCACTTGTCCCAGTTCGTAACTCTTGCGATACCTATTTTGCGCTTGCACGCGTTTGTGCTTATCTCCAGAGAGAGTATGAAGTGATCGCTTCCCAGGTGCTGTTCGGTATTCTTCCAAATGGCGTTTTGTATGTTCTTGGTGAACGTCAGGTCAGGACATGTATCTCTACTGACACTGTTTCCCAGCCTCGTAGGGTAAGTGGGATCGGTGAGGATCGATAACCCCTCTTGCGCCACTACTTCTTCTAGTTTTCTGCCTTTCGGTGTCGCCGCCGGGTAGCCCCATGAAGGGTGTGGTGCGTTGAAGTCGCCTCCAATCACGCAGGGGGCATGGCCCGCTAAGGTCAGAAATTTCTTTATGAGGGAACCCAATTTTGCGTTCCTGTCTTTTGGAGGGCTGTATACATTCAATACGTGCGTGCTTGCCGCTCCTCTCTGGAGAGGAAGAATAGTTATATAGCAGTGCGCAACATCCGGCTCGAAAGTGTCGTGCAATATGGCAGTGTATAATTTGTGCACTAACGTGGCAGTTAACTGGTCGTGCTGATAAGTCACATAGTCTTGGAGCTTCATAGGCATTAGGTGGGGTTCTTGAATTAGGATAGCTGCCGGTGGGTCAGATTCCTGAGATAGAAGGAGATTAAGAGCAGCCTGCTTTCTCCTGTATCCCCGGCAGTTCCACTGCCAGATCTTTACTCTAGGTTTGGCTGGCATGTTGAATCCGTATCGGATGGTTCGTCCACGTGCATTGTACGAGCGAATTTCGACTTACGCCTTTTATACGCAGGTTCCTTCCGAAGTCCAGAAATTGCCGTCTCCGTGTATCGTCGGTTGTTTGCAATCTGATTTCGAATGTCTTGGAATAGAGCGTTCACATAAATTGGAAAAGCTTGAAACTCCTCCTTGAAGGACCTCAGTTCTTGGATGATTTGTTGGTAGACCTCGCCTAAGGCAGGCTGGGAGCTAGGTACTGCCTGCTGTTTTTGGTTTTCAGGAGTCGGCTGAGCTACCGGCGTTATTGCGTTAGTAGTTGCTCGCTTAAGCTCTTGGTTTTGGATTGTTAAAGCGGTCACTTGTTTTTTCAGACTTGCTATCTCGTTTTTGAGTGCTGCTAACTCCGTGTTATTCTGAGGGGAGGAGGAGGGAAGGGGAGGCCATTCTGCAAAGCTCACCTTCGAATCTGAAAGCTGGTCCGAGGACGTCTTCTTCAGCGCCCCGATGGGCTTGTTGAGGTTCTCCTGCCCTTGTTCTTTACCCGCCTCCACTTGACTGGCGTTCTGGTGGGAGCCTGTTGCCCGGCGTCTTGAGCTCGAACGGCCGCGAGAGGCGGAACGAGAGTGGGAGACTGATGACGACACTCCTCGCTGTCGCGATGTAGGCTGCCTCTTCTGCCTCGTCCTGCTCCTGCCTTCTTGATCTTCAAGTTTTGTTGTTGATGACGCGTTTGATGACGCGGTACTAGTGTTCTTGTTCAGCGGTCTCTGGAATTTCTCCTTGCAGTCTTTTGCGTAAGTCTTGTGTGGACCCTTGCACAGCGCGCAAACGGGTGTACACTCGTGCGTCTCATCTGGACTCGGCGTTCCACAGGTTTGGCAAGCAGCCCCCTTGGGTTTCGGGCAGACGTCTGCTCGGTGACCTGGCGTTCCACAGTTGATACAAGCAGCCCTCGTTTTACGGTAGATGTAGCAGCGGCGCTCTGACCACCCGTAGTTGACCGTGAAGGGAACCTTCTGCCCGGCGAAGACGATGACTGCCGACGTAGTCTTGCCCAGTCGGCGCGCTCCCAGGATTGTATGGCTGGGTGAGGAGACGTCTTGGAAGATAGAGTCATTACTCACTTCAGGCTTGATATTGTATTACACCCCTGCAAACATCCTCTGGCAAGGCAACGTAGGCGGTGATCGTTATACTCTTGCCGTCGAGGTACAGACAATTAAGCTTGGCGAGACGGAACGCGTCTTCCTCACAGTGAGTACACACCATTATAATGTTCTGCTGGCTAACAACGCGCAGCGTTGGCTTTTCTTGTAGAGGGGTGTTGAGGGCTGCTTGGATCCCTAATTCGAGATCGTAGGAGCGTGGAGCCACAGATTGCAGATCCACCGTGGTTTTAGGTCGGATGATGACTTTGTATGGAAAATTCTTGAGACTCGGTAGACGCGGAGGTCTCGGTGCAGGAGGCTCTCGGCGTTCTTTCTTCTCCTGCTCTTCCTTAGGAGGTGTGGATTTAGCTTGCGCCGCTCTGTCGTTGTTGCGCCGGGACCATATGTTCCAGCCATGGCTGTTTTCGTCCTTCGGGAGATCCTGCGGGGGCATCAGCTGCTGCTGGGATGTTGGTACATGACTGAAGTCCATCTCCGTCGGGTCGGAGCCTCTTAGAGAATTCATCGTGGTCGTGGCAGTCCTGGATGAAGCGGGAGCACTCACTGGCGAGCGTCGTTAGACCCGCGTTGCGCGAACGCTATGCCGCGCATCCGCGGGCGCACCGGCGTCTCCGCGGCGATAAGGCACCCCAACCCCTTGGCCGTTAGGGTTAGCGCTCCTCACGGGGTGACGAGAAGTAGACAGGCTGTAGCGCCGAAAATGTGGCACTCACAGGCTCACTGGTGGTACCAGGCCGTGTCAGGCGTTGAAGGCAACTCGTGGATGATAAATATATGGTGATCCAATATTCTAATCCGCCACAATCGAAGATTGTCAACGGAGCCCATGAATCGCACGTCCGCTCGTGACGAACCTGGAATGTGGAGACGTAAACTTTTGGAGCATGTCGTCCTCAACATGCTGAGCTGATATATCGTCGACCAACGATTGTCCGCACACCATGTTCGGCTATAGGTTTTGAGGAAAGTAAATAGCGCAATAGCTATCTCAGTTCTCGATGGACACCTGAACCGCGCCTTGAGGGGAGAGTGAAAAAGAGAAAGATGTGCTGTAGTGGAGAGCTCCGGAGTATGAAAATTTACGTATAAAAAATTACGTATAAAAATTCATATCTGGCTCGTTTCCCTCCATAGTTAGCTCAGGTCGAGCAGAAAGAGCTCAGCGGGCAATTTCTTTTCTGCAGGATGCTGATGAGAGCTCTGTATTCTCTGTGTGCGCTACTTCCCCTGCCAGACAGCCGTCTCCTTGGTGGACGGAGGAGTGTGAGAAAGCTTGTTGCCTTAGAAAAGCCTTTTCTATAATCAGAGAACAGCTAATTGGATAAATTATAAGTTCTCTGCATCTTTAAAAAGAGCTGTTAAAAAAGCAAAGGAGGACTATAATAAAAATTTAAACACGTATCACTCTGAACCTCAGAATAAGAAGGCGCTATATAGATTCATGGCGCATGCAGAATAACAACTCTCCGGCCTCCAACCGCATAAATTCAATGGTAATGTCTTCGCAGGAAGCTAAGCAACACCTTGAACGTATCGCTCAGGGGCTGGCTTTACGTTTCCAAGTGCAGAAAACGGAACCTTTGCACACTCTCACCCCCAGCTTGGACTAACCCGAGGTGGACATGTCGGAACTCCTCCCAATTGATTCCTCGATGCAGTCTGCTGTCCCGGGATTTGATGGGGTTACTGTGGGGATGTTAAAGATTTTAGCGCAAGACTTTCCAACTCACCTTCTGGATATTGTAATTGCGTCAGCGGAAAACTCTTGGAGTCCTTACAGTTGGAAAATTGCGAAAATAATTTTACTTTTGAAAAATGCTGAGAATGGATTTCATTTAGACAATATTCGGCCGATTGCTTCAACCTCAAATTTAGTAAAGCTATTAAAAAGAGTAGTACACAGTCGTCTCACAGAGCATGTTCATCACGTTAACGGCATCAGCTCCGCATTGGCTTTCGCCGGGGTTGTTCCATATGGTCCGCGCATATGGATCTTGAGAGCCGAATACGACTATCAATGCGCAAGACAGAAGTTGCGGCCTTGATGACACTTGATGTTGCTAAGGCCTATGACAGCGTTGACCACACGGTCCTTATTAACAATCTTGCTCAGCTACATCCACCGCACTACATCTATGCTCATATTTGTGAATTTTTAAAAGATAGATTTTTCTTCTGTCCGGAGTTCCCGGGTTCGAACCCCACCGCGGCGGCTGCGTTTTTATGGAGGAAAAACGCTAAGGAGCCCGTGTGCTGTGCGATGTCAGTGCACGGTAAAGATCCCCAGGCGGTCGAAATTATTCTGGAGCCCTCCACTACGGCACCTCTTCTTCCTTTCTTCTTTCACTCCCTCCTTTATCCCTTCCCTTCCGGCGCGGTTCAGGTGTCCAACGATATATGAGACAGATACTGTGCCATTTCCTTTCCCCAAAAACCAATTATTATTATTAATATTCTGTACAGACAAATCTTTCTGTTCTAGTACCTATGTTTAATCAAGAGGTGTGCCGCAAGGATCTGTTTTTTCTCCACTGCTATTCAACATATTGGTTCGGGACATACCCATTCATCCAGACATTGCAGTTTATGCATACGCAGATGATATAGCTTTTTTCGTATCAGCAAAGGATATTCATGCACTATACGAGTGTTTGCAGGCATACCTGAATGCTATTGAAGTCTGGTTTAACCAAATTTATTTATCACTTAATGTCAGAAAACGTGGCGTGCTGGTATTTCCGCCCGACGCTCATTTGTACATCTCGCTAGTATACCGCTCCACTCCAATTCCTCTGGTGGAGTCGGTTATATACCTAGGCGTTACTTATGTTTAAAACATAGACTGGTGGTAGTGGTTTTATTAAAAATAATAGTAAAAAGGAAGGAAAAGATCTTTGCTAGCCCCGGCATCTGCCATCGATACTGAAGCACCTGAGCTGGGGCAGCGGAAATAAAGGATAGCAGGTCGACTGGAGAAATGAAATGAAAGAGGTGAGGGGACAGGAAGAGAGGATAGGTGAGCGTTCTGTTCCAGACTGGCAGCGTTTCAATGCAATCACTGTCGGCAGCGTTCAAAATTCGATAGTGTCTGTTTCAGGAGAAAGCGCTTCTCTTTCAGTCAGTGGCGTTCCATTCTCAACCCCCGTCTCCGTCTCAACTGACAGTGCATGCTCACCCCCGCCGCGGTGGCTCAGTGGTTAGGGCGCTCGGCTGCTGATCCGGAGTACCCGGCTTCGAACCCAACCGCAGCGGCAGCGTTTCGGTGGAGGCAATATTTACGTACATTGTAAGATTTAACTATATAACCATCAATACATCCGCAGAACTCGCATTGGCAAGCTTAAATTTTAGTAGGAAATCTGGGTCAGTTGTTACACGTTCACGAACAAAAAACAGTAAAAAAACGAACACTGCGAAAAGACGCACACACACGACGACTGGACGATTTGTTAGCTATTAAACGTTTTTGCTGTCGTCAAAAACGTTCCCCCATCTGTTTTCTATGGCAGTTATATGTGATCGTTGTGTGCGACGGAAACATAATGATTTTGATACATATAGGAAGAATGGACGAATACCCGCAATATGTCTTTATCAGTACATTAAAGTTTCCTGTATTAAAAATTTCTGCCCAAGAATGTTGCACATGCGTCCCCATCACTTGCGGCGACGGCGAGACAACCAATACAGGGAACAGATCATATCGAGACGCCCGCGAACTTAGCCGTCTGCTCACTTTGCAGTCTAATGAGAACAGCCGCGGAGAACGGGATCCATCCAGCACCAGTCGCTCCCCGGCACGCTACTATGAAACGCCTGAGACGTATTAGTCGTCTACACGGGCACAGCAGTGCACTGAACAACTTAATGGCCTCGTTGGAACAGCCGCCGCTGTTCACAAACCGCGGTGATGGAAACGACTCATGCAACGGCCGTGGCAACGGCGTCGTACGCCTTCCGTGCATCGGCGTCGCCGTCTTCCCAACCGGACGACGGGCGTTTCAGCCGTTATTTCATATTAAATGCACTTACACACTTCTCCCTGACAGTGCATATAATGAAGGTCGTCTGTATTTAAGGGGCGAACTATAGAGGAGCAGGATGCAGTCGTAAAAATCTCGCACAATCTGAACCACTCGGCCTACGGAGCGGCGGGGCAACCCAGCGTCCAGGAAAAGGCCTGGCCAGAGGCTGCAGCGTCCGAAACACATATATTTCATCCCATTGCTATGTTTAAACACGAAATTCTACAGACGCACACCGACGGGCAGCATTTTTGGCGTCTCACATGAACGCGGCGGTTCTCGACGCTAGGCCTATAGAGGCTAATAGCCTACCCGACCGTGCGGGAAAGTGAATCACCACCATCTCTCACCGCTTTAAGCCGTTAGGCTTAACGAAAGCCTCGAACCCCCGTTAAAATAGCTCGCAGCTGAAGCACGCATTCCAGAATCAGGTCGCACACGCAAATGCAGGCTACATTTTCTTACCGGCCATAGACAAAGACAGACGCAGAGAGTTCATCGGCTAAAGTAGCAGAGAAGCACACCAAACTCTGAAACGCAGCAGGCGAAAATGCAGGCTGCTGAATGGTTCCCAGACGCCCAAACCATACTTCCCCGGAGTAACCTCCTTTCGTTTCGGGCCCACCTTGTTGATCTATCATTTCTCTTTACTAGTGGAACCTGCAGTCCTCACCTTTTGCGATGTCGTGTCGATCCACAGCACTAAATGCTTCTGTGGAAAGCAGCTGCCGGTCTCATCTTTAGCCCCAGGTATCCTCCACATTCAGTGTCTCTGGTAGCTTCCGGCAATCCCCTAAGCGCCTTTTTCAATGAAGGCTGGCATCGGGCCCCGGACAATGCGCGCTGGCCTCCTCCTGGTTTGACAGTGCAGACGCGTCTGGTTCAGCGGCTGTCGCACAAGTTGCATTGTGGGAAGGAAGGGCATGTCAGCGAAGCACCTCGCGATCACGTTACTCCCTTGCATCTTTTACTACGTCTCATGCTCTCTCTTGCGTCAGTCTTCGGTTCCACATCCTTGCTTCGCTTCTTTAAGGGAAACTGGCTTTGAGGAAAGGAATAATAACTGTCCCACATCTATCAGACACCCGAGCTACCCGAATCACGCAGTGAGTGAAGGGATGGAGGAGAGAGTTAAAGAAGGAATAGAGAGAAAGAGGCGTCGTAGTGAAGCTCCACCCCTATTCCGCGGCGGCCACGTTCCGGTGGATGCGAATCGCAGAACGCGCCCGTCTGCAGTGCGATGCCAGTGCACGTTAAAGATCCACGGGTGGTCCAAATTATTACGGAGCCCTCCACTAAAGCACATCTTTCTCTTTTTCACTCCCACGTTCCTATCTCTCCTCAAGGGGTGGTTCAGGTATCCATCGAGAACTGAGAGAGTTATAGCGCTATTTCCTTTCCTTAAAACTGATAGCCGAGCATGGTGTGCGGACAGCCGTTCGTCGACCATGTATCGACTCAGCATGTTGAGGACAACATGCTCCAACAGTTTACGGTTTATAGTTTATAGAGATTTAACGTCCCAAAGCGACTCAGGTCATGACGGATGCCGTAGCAAATTGCTCCGGAATTTTGACAACCTGGGGTTATTCAACGTGCACTGAAATCGCACAGTACATATGGGCCTCCAACATTTGACCTCCATCGCATGAGATTAGGGATATAGGTCGCATATCTCCCAGACTGAGGGGTTTGCCAGGCTTTGATACGAAATTAGTTTTGGCATGTTCCCTGTTGACCCACCACGGTGGCTCTGTGGTTAGGGCGCTCGGGCACTGATCAGGATCACGTTCTCGGATTCAAACTCTATCGCGGCGGCTGCGTTTTTATAGAGGCAAAACGCTTAGGTGCCCGTGTGCTGTGCAATGTCAGTGCACGTTAAAGATCCCCAGGTGGTCAAAATTATTGTGGAGCCCTCCTCTACGGCACCTCTACATTTTTTCACTCCCCTTTATCGCTTTTCTTACGGCGAGGTTTAGGTGTCCGCCGATATGAAACAGATACTGTGCCATTTCCTCCCCCCTCCAAAAAAAATATTTTTCATTTCATTTTTCTCTCTCTAGTCAGCAGCGCATTGCGGGTAAGCGTCGCTAGTCAATAGTTGCCCCGAGCCACATGGATGGAAAAACTTCATTTTTGTCAGAACGCATGTGCGGACGATTCCGTGCTAGATGACCATCAACCCATGGCTGACGGCGAACTGGGTGGCCCACTCCACGGCCCTGGTCCGGACGACCGGGTCTGAGCTCGCCAACACGGCCTGCCTCCCACTGCTCGAGAGAATGATCACGCTTAATATCCGCCGGTGGCGGCGCCATGCTACAGCTCCATAATATGTTGTCATAGTTTTCCAGTTCCTGACAGCATTTGCATTTCGGCTGAACGTACGGGTAGATTTTGTTTAACACGTGTAAGTTAAAGATCTCGTCTGCGATTTTCGCAAGACGCTTTCCTGCGCCTTCACCAATTGCTTGTCCGGGGGGCGGGTAAATTCTCCGCTCAAGATTGTAATGGTTAGTGATGTTGTGAAAAGACAAAAATCCCATTTCTTGTGGACCTCCCCGAAACGTCTGGCTCACCTGCTTGGCTGACGAAACCTAAAGCACTCATGTGAGCAGCACCGTTCCCAGGGTGTGCCGGTACCCAGACAATTTCAACCTCCGTAGTCCCTGGCCCCGTGGCCCGATTTAGCAACCGTGACGCTGTGAGAGATATTTCTGCCCCTCGACAAATTCCGAATGGCTGTTTTAGAGTCGCTGAAAATCAGGTCAGCTTTAGTATTAGCTATTGGTAGCGCCGAGCCAAAGGTGTTCCGCCGCGCCTTTCATCAAAATCCAATTTTCATTTTCCTCTTCCTTCTTTCACTCACTCCTTTATCCCTGTCCTTACGGCGCGGTTCGGGCAGGACATGTCAAGTGCGTGCCTCATCGTAGCTGCGTGTGGTTAGTGCCTAGCTACGATCTTTTTTCGGTGCCACGCACTATATGGACAGTGACACATGCAACCATGAGATCACGATCTCGGCAGAAGCACTAACCAACTATCCTTGTAAAACCACAACTTGCCACCGGTGAGCACAGAAGCACGCGGACGCGGAGCGCATAAAATACACGCAGAAAGGCGGTGAAAATTGTTTAATAATAATAATTGGCGTTTATTGAAAGCAGACTGAGCTTCACCTTGGCGGCGACAGGTTTTCTTGTACCCTGGCGACACGTGGCACCGAGTTCTTTCTTGATCATGCTTCTTCCCAGTGCTCTTAACTGGGCCCGTCCATCCATAAACGATGACTCAGGTAGGTGCGACTCCGTATACCAAGCAGACTAGTTCCAGCAGAAACATCGCCGCGTGGGTTAATGGCCGGCGCGTCGGCTGCCTTCAAGATTGCACTGGTCCAGCTCATCTCGGAGTTCCTCAAAGAACATTTTGTCAAGCACTCGTTGCCACTCCTCATCGCGCTCCATGGCGGCTGTGCCGATGATTTTCCCCCGGAGGTGAGTGAACCTCCTCGAGGAGATGTCTGCGGCCGGCGTATTTTTGGAGGGAGCCCGGGTGCGTGTGCTGGGGAGACTTGCTGTGGCATCACCGTGGCCGTTGCTGGTGGAGCAGGAGGCTGCGCCATTGGTGCTGGTGGTGGCAGGGAGCAGCTGCGTCGCCGTTGGGCACACACCATCCTGGATGCCCTGTGGGAACGATCCTTGCGGAGGTGCAGACAAGGGCGGCGCCGGCTCAGTCCCCTGGGTGGATCCGCCTGGTCCTCGGTGGGCATCCACCGCAGCAGCCTCGGACTGAGGATGCTTTAAAACGCTCACGGCAGAGAACGGGCCCTGCAGGAAGGAAGGAAGGCCTCAGACGTTGCTGGCACATACCCACTACGGGGGAGTGGCGAAGAGACAGGCGATTAATTACTGGATACAGGAAAGTTTTGACGGAAAAAGGAGTGGTAATAGTATGCAGTGTGATAGTTTGGAAGAGGGAAGGACAGGGGTCCTGTTAACTTAGAGATCGAAGACGGGACAATGGCTTAATGTGCATAATAATCTACAATGCCTGTAATGTTTCAATGTCATACTGACTGAGAGCGGGAAAAAGAAATTATAATGCGAGTTGCCGCGTTTCTTGAAAAAAAATTTTGAACAGCAGAGCGCACACTCCTGTCGCTTCGTCCTAGCAAAGAAGCGCCAATGGAAACAACAACCGCGGAGGACACAGGCAAGCCCCGTTGATGAAATGGAATTTGCAAAAGATGCTTCCTCAAATGAGAGAAGCGGCGGCACAACAGCAGGAAGTGATCTATTGTCTCAGGTTCGGCACAAGAAGGGCACAGTGGGGAAGCTGCCAGGCCAGACCTGTGAAGGAAGAAATTTAGAAGGGGAAGTAGTAGTAATAACTTTAATCATAGAAATATATGGGTGGGTCTCGGTGTAGAGACACTCTTCACATCTTTTGATGTGGTCTGTGGCTCTTGTGGCAGGGTTGGAGCCCCTAGTCCAGGGCCCCACTGAGTCTTGCCGCCAGGTAGGCTTTCCGGACCAGTCCTGCCTGGACCGCCGGATCCTCGCTGGAAAGCATCCTCTCCCAATACTCCGCTCTCGGGATTCTGTTTATTGCAGCCGCTTTTGTCCTCTTTTCACAATACGTTATATGAATTATTGTGGCTTTGTCGTCGCACCACGGGCATTTGCTGCTATATAGTCCTGGGCGGATCTTGCTTAGTATGTTTAGATTCGGGAAAGTTCCCGTTTGTAGTTGCCTCCAATAGACCGCTTCCTGCTGGTGGAGATTTTTGTGTGGTGGGGGATATCTAATCCTGGACCCCCTTATGGTAATTCAGAATTTCTGAGTATGCTAAGGGCACTGGTTCCGCGTCAGGCTGCTCGAGGCTGGTTTGGTAGGAGGCTCGGTTTGTAAGCTCTCGAGCTCTCCTATCCGCCTCGGCATTCCCTGCGATGCCTCTGTGTCCCGGTACCCACATTATTATGTGTTGCAATTGTGTTTCCTTCGGCGGTAATTTGGCTGTCCTTAGGATGTGGAGCGCTGTCCCCCTATTTTGCTATTCATGTAGTTTCTGCACGCTGTTTGCAAGTCTGTTAGAATTATTAGGAACCTTTGAGAACGGTAGCCCTCTGCCGTCGCTAGGGCAATGGCAGCCTCTTCGACCTCCTCAATCGTGCCATCCCTGATAGTTGCGCTGGCTATTTCTTTGAGCTCATGATTAATTGGCGTTGCAACCGCTCTATTTCTGTTATGTTGTCTACTTCTTCCGTATGCAGCCGCATCAGTGTACGTAATGTTTTCTTTGTTGGCTAGGTTTTGTTGCACATAGTGTGCCCGAGCCTCTCGTTGCTCTTTGTGCAGGTTCGGATCCATATTTTTGGGAATTGGTGCTGCTCTAATTGTTTGCCGGAGTTCACCGGGTAATCGTTTTGATCTTTTTATCTCTGACAGTGCAACCTCGTAGCCGCATCTTTTGAGCAGCTCGGTCCCAGTTTTGGTCTTTTTTATCCTCTGGAGCTGAGCTACGAGTTGGGCCTCCCTTAGCTCCTCAAAGGTGTTATGCAGACCTAGAGCCATTAGCTTCACCGTCGAGGTGGATTGCGGTAGGTGCAGCGCTGTTTTGAATGCTCTCCTAAGTATCGTGTCCGCTAGCTTTATTTCTGCTTTGTTGCAGTTGTAGTACGGTATGCTGTATGTAATTCGGCTAACCACTAGGGTCTTTACAAGCTTATGCGTGTCGCTCTCCTGCATGCCGTGTGTTTTCCTAGAGACCCTGGTTATCATGCGGGCTACCTGTGTCGCCGAGTTCTGTATTAGTCTGAGTGCCTGCGTGCACCTTTGGTTGGATTGAATCCACATCCCTAATATTGTGATGGTTGCTCTTTCCGTTATGAGTTGCCCTTCTAGATAAACATTTAGTTTTACTTCTTTTGTTTCCGGTGCCGATCGGTTGAGTTTACCTCGCCAGACCCTTAGTAGTTCTGATTTTCCCGTCGAGCAAGCCAAGCCCCTGTCTCTGACGTAAGTTTCTACGCATGTTGCAGCAGCCTGCAGTTTCGCTTCCTTTTTGCTGAGTGAGCCCTCAGTGACCCACACAGTGATGTCGTCCGCATACATTGCATGCCTTATGCTTTGTATGGTTTCTAGCTGTCTAGCGAGCTTAACCATTGCTATGTTAATGAGTATGGGTGAAATCACTGACCCTTGCGGCGTTCCCTTATTAGGCGTTTGAAAGCTCTTGGACCTGATTTCCCCGAGCCCTATTGTAGCCGTTCTATTTGTGAGGAAAGCTCTTACGTATCCGTAGATTCTTTTCCCGCAGCTCTGCGCCTCATCACGACAGTGGGTATGTCTAAATGTTTATTTCCCACGGCTGCGCAGAAGAGCGTGCGTGCTATCAATAAAAAAGCTCATGCAGTGAAGGATTTGGCACTCTCTGTAGCTGCGCTTGCCCTGATAGACAAGTTTCACAATGACAGGCACCCGAACGAAAGGAAAACGTGAGTTGGTGGCATAGACGCAAAGACAAAGGAGGACAACCAATATCCCACAACCTCGGGGTCAGTAGCCAATCTATGCACACGATTTCATGTTCGTCGTACTGATGACCATCAGCAGTATATAAGTCGGTTATCGAGAGCAGAAATCACGGTCTTGTTCGCGGTATTTCAGTGAAGCCGAAATAGAAAAAGGGCGGTGCACGGATATTTCTGGGCATCGTTAGAACTACGACGTTCTTCACTGCCCGAAGAGAACACACACAGCATAATTCCCTCCGCGATGCGAAAAGATAAATGTCGGAGTCTTTAAGAGGGAGATCAGCCTTATGTACGCACACCAGATTTTTAGTTGCGGGTTTTGCTGCAAGAGCTCTTATAGGGAGCCCGTCCCGGAGGATACTTAATGTGCACTCCTACACAGTCTACATCCGCACACGTGACCGTCACGTGACTGCGCACTGTAGTAGCAAAGGTTTTGGCACAAAATATCCAGGTCTCAGACTTTACTGCTTTACTGTAGGCGTTCTAAAGGGACAGCCACCAAGATGGCAACAGCTTTCGCCGAGTTCTGCACATTACGGTGCAGGGTTTAGCACTTCGAAATTTTAGTGCATGAATGCGTGTAACGATTACGTTTTCACCTAATCTTGTCTGCAAATGTTTTGCCGTCGGTCCGTACAAAAGGTACCGAGAAATTCACGAAATTGGTTAAGCAAGAATTGCGCGCCCAAAATATTAATGAAAATTGAACAAGAATTAAAAACTAATTAACAAGCATTGAGTAATAAGTGTTAATCAGTTACAAATTTAGTAAGATTACTTGGCTGTCCATTTTAAATTACTTAGATGCCATCTATGATTGGTTATATCCGTCATTAGAGACAACATAACTCGAAATGCATGCTATCGCATTTCGGCGTGAAAGACGGCTTAAGCACACCTTTAGTTTTTTTGCTTCAACTGCGATGTCATCGAAAGCAAGAGCCAATCACGGCCAATCACGGCCACCCTTTTCCTCACCTGAGGCACCCTCATCTCTTCCGCCCGCAACCCGCGGAGAAGACGGGGCGGTTGGGAGGTGCGTCGGCGTCGCGGCTCACACCCACGTGACGAAGGCATTGCAGCTAGGAGCTGGCTGGGCTGCTGCTCGAGGCCCCCTCCAATGGCGCCGATATCAAGCAATGCATGAGCCTGACGGGAAACCGGAGCTGCCGCCTGCAATATGACGCAGAGTAGCGGTCAGCCGCGGTAATGACAATACATGCAAGAATGTTCCCTGAACTGCCACAGCCGGGGTCCTCTGTTTAAAGTCTACTAGCAAAATTACTGCAGGCCCCAGTGCTGCAGGGCGCATCAGAAAGCGTGCTGTTACTTTGAATAAGGACACATGACATACGGAGCTGCATTGTGTCCTTTATTCTGTATCCCTACTATTGAACCGTAACCACGGAATAGAGAAAGCCACGCTCAAAGAAGGCAGCGAGTGGTGAAGACAGAACAACAATCACAAAACCACAGGCTGTACTTTAGATGTTATAATGACTGCGTGAATCAATGCGAGTGATATCACTGACAGTGAATGAGAAGCGCGAAGCATAAGCTACATGTGGCACGAGGTAGCTATGGCCAATGGTGTCCATGCGTGCCTGTTTAATAATTTCAACATAGCTGCATCGGACAACATTGTTCTATGATATTGTGCACATCTACGATGTTGTTGTACAACCATCGTACATCCGCCCGCCTAACTTTTTGCCGCGCCCTGCTACGCTTTCCTTCTCTTGGAATCCACTTCATTACCCTTATGAACCGGCCGTTACCTCTCCTCGCGCGCAACTACCGCGTTCACCCTACTCGCTACAGCGCCAATGTTCCGCTGTGCGGGGAGCATATAACTCTAAATCATACCACCTCGGCCTTCCGGCCCATTCCGTTCCGAATGTAGCCGTGAGCATGTCCTGCGGTCGCCAGGCGTGGTTGATCAGCTCGTCGCCAGGGCTGTGGTGGCCACCAGGGCTGTTGAGGCCCCGGACTAAGGGCTCCACTCCCAGACCGAAGTCCCCCACAACCTGACCAGTAAATACATTTTCCACCGCCACCACCAGGCAGTCGCATGCGGACGTGGCCGTCCTTGTGCCTGGATCCAACACAAAGGAGCTCGAGTGTTTGGCGGAAGATTCTCTCGGTCGAGTCGCAGCGTGGGCGAGGGATGCGAGAATCACCATCTCACGGGATAAGACAGTGTGTGCGCTCCCCCCCCCCCCCCTCCCGCAGGGGGGGAATGGAGAGCACCATGCCCGCAGTTCGCATTGACGGTGCCCGCCTGCCTTTCAGGCCCGCCTCCAAGGTGCTGGGCATCGTCTTTGACCACACTCTCTCGTTCATTCCCCACGTGGAAAGACTCAAGGAGCATGGCGAGACGCTCTACGCCCGCCTTGCGACTTTTCTGCGGATTAACGGCACACCGGCGCCTGCCCGCATGAGGGCGCTTTACCGCCAGGATGCGCTCCCGACACCTCGCATACGCTTCGCCCGTCTGGTGGACTGAGTGTCCTCATTCGTGTCTTTGAACTCGCCTCGCGTCTGTGCAGAGGTCCCCGCTGTTGGCGTTGGCGGGCGCCTATTCTACGACGAGCACCTGGGCGTTGCAGATCCTTGAGCACGCCCCTTCGTAAGCGATAGACCTCGACAGATTAAACGCGGAATTTCACCTCTTTTCCCATCACCGAGGCGTCGCTTCTGGGACAAGGTTAATCCGAGCTGTCGAGGTCCAACAGCCGTTTGATGTTGCTGCGCGGCATCCCTCGAAGGTCGTGGCTTTCTCGCACCGTCGGTTGGACGTGGATGGGGCGATGGCTGCGGCGTTGTCGCCGGTGCATTACGTGTACATTGATGGTGCATACACCTCTGTAGCTGCGGGCGCCAGTTTTGTGGCGTCCGGATCGCGCGGAGTCCTCCGGGCGGCTGGCCGTTTTCGGGTCGACGGTGCATCGGGTCCGTAGCCCCCGCAGGTGGTGGCTTTTACGGAGGCGGTGGAGTACGTCCGTTCCCGAAGGGGAACGGCGCCGGTGCATTTATATACCGATTTTCTTCGCTCCTTTCAGCACCTGCTGCATACAACTGCGCGATTCGGCTGTGAATCACATAAAGGCCACACTTACATCAGTGGCGTCGCGCAGACCCCTCGCACTTTTCCATGTCTCTTGTCACGCCGGCATTCTCGGCAATGAGCTGGCGGATATCGTGGCCACTCGGGCTAGCCGTTCTCTCGCGTTCGGCGGGTGCTCCACTCGAAGGTCACCATCTGGGCTTCTTTCCGCTCTATTGTCAGGGCTACGTGGGCGGTCTGGTGGCGTGAGAACAACCAGGGAACAGGAATTTTTCCTGGGTGCCCGATGTCCTTTCCATCCCGGACTGCTTTCCGACACTGCGCCGAACCGTGACACTCATTACGTGCCACGGCCGTTTTCCGGCACACATGCACAGATTTAGACTTGCGCGTTTGCCTTTATGCCCTTGCGGGGCCCCCGTTGGCGACGTTTATCATTATTTAACCAATTTTATCATTATCTCACAAATCATCATCTAACCAATTACCTAAAAGATGCGTCAAGCATAGACAGAAAATTTATTTAGCATATGAGAAGGACTCAATTATCACTTACGATTGACAAATTATGTGCATGAATGAATGAATGAATAAATGAATGAATGAAATGAGTGAATATACCTCCAAACACCGGAACTGGAATGCAGCAACAGTGGAGAAGCTCCTCCTCCAGACAAAGTACATGGTGGCCTGCAGCGCCTCCCACACCTTGATGGCCTCCACGTACTGGACGGTGGACAACACTGCATCCCTGCTGCCCCCGGACGACTCGCTGACAGAGCTGGACATGTCCACCTTGCTGGCAATGTGGTGCTTTGCGTGGAATGCGGCCAGATGAGCGTAGTACACGGTCGCTGGGGCACTCGCGCTTCTTGCACACCGGGCGTATGTGTGGCAGAGGTAGTAGCTCAGATTCTGCACGTCGTCCGCCGTAAAGCTGGAGTCGTCCTACACGATATAATAGTACTATGGGTGGTGTGTTTATGCATATGTGCAGTGTATATACAGATAGACTGCCCTGTTAGCTATAGCTACCTGCTAAAGCGAACAGGTACACACTATGATGTGCTAGTTGATGAAATAATCAAATTACAATTACACTTACTTGGCTGATAACAACACATTCTGCACGCTAAACTTATTTAGCCCAAGTGATTACGGCACTGCAGGGTACAATGTGAATCTAATTTTACCGCAGTTCCTAGTAAATAGCCTTAGACACAATTACAGGAAAATACAGAAAAGTGGTATGTATGTTCCCTGTACTTGACATATTTTGCTACACTTATCCATAAGCTATCATAGTAAAGGAAATGAGCATCAGTTGTGCACTGTTACAAAACCAAGCCTTCATTCAGGAAGCATGTTTTGTTTTAAATTATATTTTCTTAATTAATATAAATGCATAATACCACCATTCCCGTCAAAAAACCATTGGAACATATTGATTAAACTGTGCAAGTGAAAGCCATTATGCTCCAAAAAATGCACAGAGGCTTCAAGCATAGACAGAACATTCTGCACGCTAATCTTATTTAGCCCAGGCACTGCAGGGTACAATGTGAATCTAATTTTGCCACAGTTCCTAGTACATTGCCTTAGACACAATTACAGGAAAGTACACAAAAGTAGTATGTTCCCTGTACATGACATACTTTATTACACTAATCGATATGCTATCATAGTAAAGAAAATAAGCATCACTTGTGCACTATGTTACAAACCAAAGCCTTCAGGAAGCATGTTTTGTTTTAAATTATATTTTCTTATACAAAATAAATGCATCATATCACCATCCCAGTTAAAAGAAGAAAAACATTACAAGCCATTATGCACCAAAAAATTGCACAGATGCTTCAAGCAGGCTGTCAGCAAACGCTTGCGAATTGAGTTCTAATGCACTTCTGCAGTTATACCCTGCATTTCCCCGATGTTTTCTAACAGTCCCCGGTTCTGTATGGCAAATGGAAGGTATAAAGGGAAACCGAAGGTGGAAGTCGGAGAAGGGGAGCAGGCAAAGGTGGTGAGGTGAAAGCACGTGCGCGTGCGCAAAGAGGGGTTCGTGAAAGGAGGCTCTTGCTGATTTCTGGTAGCATGATTCGGTGCAGCCACGGTTCCGTTGCAAAAATTTTTTTATGCACTCTATAGACTGTTCATAAATTTCTGTCTATAAAGTCTATAGATTCTCCATAGACAATCCAACGACAACATTTTATAGGCAATACAAACTCTATAGACAGCTTATATATAGTACAGGTTTATGGGCATACACTTTAAGCAGATTTTTGTCAATAGACTATGTATAAACAAAAATGAATAGCTATAGGAAGGCAACAGAGTCCATAAGAAGTCTGCAGACTGTCTGTAGACAATTTTTGTAAGTGTTAGCAGCGGTGTGCTTGCGCCCCCCACTTGCGATCGCTTCAATGATGATAAAAACTGCCAGTGGCTACAAGACACACTAGTCGCGTTGCAGGAAGGCAATGGATGCAGCCCAGACTCATGTTCGGAACGCTGCGCGTATGCACAGACATATCGAGTAGACGACAAACGTTCTCGGGACGCTGCCCGCAAATGCGCTGTGCAGTACGGGGCCCCAATGCATTACCAGCCAATTTCTGTCAGGCTATAAGGGACTCGATAAGTTCCCCATAACATGAGCATAACCGTCACGCGTGACGTCGCTGCGTTAATCACTTCACGAACCAGCTAACGCATATTACTGTACCCGCCGCAGTGACTCAGTGCCTTTGGCCGTCGGCTGCTGATGCCAAGGCCGTAGGATCCAATCCTGTCAGCCGCAGCCGCATTGCGATGAAGGCCAAATACAAAACGGCCCGTGTTCTGTACGCAGTCAATGCAATGTTAATGATTCCCAGGTGGCGAAAATTAATCCGGAGCCCTCGACTAGGGCGTCCCTCACTGTCGGTAGTGTGTCGCTTCGCGATGTTAAACCCCATAGTCTAGAACCCGAAAGACACGGGTTGGCTTCTGGCTGTGGTGGTCGCATTTCGTTGGAAGCGAAATTCTAGAGGCCCGGGTACCGTGCGATGTCGGTGCACGTTGAAGAACCACTTGAGGTCAAAATTTCCGATGGCCTTTACTACGCGTCCCTTATAGCCTGAGTCGCTCTGGGACGTTAAGCTCAAATAAACTAAAATTGTTTTTATAATATCACTGGCCATATCCTGTGGTTAAGCGATTGTAATTTTTTTTGCCTGTTAAAATGACTACGTTGCCACGGAAGGGGATGGGCAAATCACAGGCGCAACTCTGGTATCAGACCTCCTGTTCCTCCTCAACTGGGACACCCACCTTTCCCGCGCACGCAACCCGATGTGGTCACGGCGCTGTTGGGAAGTAGGACGGTGCCCCGGCTCACACCCACGTGACGAAGGCACGGCAGGAGCTCTCTGTGCTGCTGCCCGAGGTCCCCTCCATTGCCGTCGGCATCGAGCAATGCATGAGCCTGACGGGAGACCGAAGCAGCCTCCTGCAATATCACACAGAATAGCGGTCAACCACAGTAATTGACAGTACATGTTAGAGTATTCCCTAAACTGCCATGGCCACATTCCCCTCTTTACACCCATTTGCCGAAATGTAGAGCACACCCTTAGAGTGCGCTTCAAAATGCGCTGTGTTATTTTGAGTCTGTTACTTTGAATACTTTATTGACTTCCCTCTCCCAGCAGGTGTCACTGTTACTCTTGTCTATTACTTAGATTTTAAGCGGGTAGAAGTAACCAAGCGATGGTTATCTGATTGGTAAAAGCGGCTGTACTGGTTTCTTAAAGTGAAGCTGAACCATTCGTCGCAAATTCTGAGAGATTCAAGTAATTGACTGTCTCATGCTCGTAAATAAAGCACACCAAGGGGCGCAGCGGCCCTTTCTCCGATATGCTCTTCGCGAGCCTGGCCGCTCGCTTACAAGCGTCGTCATTCCCCCGAGCATCTTCTGCGACGTCATTCCTCCATGCGAATGAAGCGAGCGTGAACCGCACATGGCGACTCCGGGGCTGGGAGCGAAACGTCAGTGCTCCCCGGAAGTGAAGTGAGCATATCTTACGACCAAAGGAAGCAACAGTGAGGTGGCCCCGGATGCGTGTTGCGACGCCACCAGTCAAGGCATAGGTCGAGACACGAGCACCCATCCTCTGCGTACATTCGCCTAAAGCAGCGAGATGAAATGCCGCACAGTGCGCGTCTGTGTCCCGGTCGATATTAGCTCTGCGCTTCCTGAAGTACGATTTCCAGCTTGTTTTTATTGGTTTCAGACAAATAATAACCCCAGCTGTCACTTACAATCACCAGTTTAGCCAATAAACGCGCACACAAACAATTTGCGACAGTATTCGTGACGTCACAGGTACGTCTATCATGACAGCTGTTTGGCATAGACCGAATTTAGATTTCCTGGTTTTTGTAGTATCAAAGTTCTTCTGCTCTGTATTTTCAAAAGCGGTTTTTGCCGGATAAAAGGAACTCTAAAGAATGCAATGTTATCGACTGAAAAATGTAAAAGAAAAAGCATGTTGCCCTTTAAAGAACGCCACGAAGTTGAAATTTATCGGAAGCTCTCCAATTGCAGTACGTCTCTAGCTCTCTCTACCTTCTTTCATTCCCTACTTCTTCCTTTCCCTCATGGCGCGGTTGAGGTATCCACCGAACTTTGGATGTTGGCAGCCCTGAATATATATATGTAGACCTGGAATCTTCACCTTAATAGGTGCCGCGGTGGCTCAGTGGTTGTGGCGATCGGCTGCTGACCCGAAAGATGCGGGCTCGATCCCAGCAGCGGCAGTTGAAATTCTATGAAGGCGAAATTCTGAAGGCCTGTGTACTGTGCGATGTCAGTGCACGTTAAAGAACCCCAGATGGTCGAAATTTCCGGAGCCCTTCACTTCGGCATCCCTCATAGCCCGAGTCGCTTTGGGATGTTAAACCCCCATAAACCCATTAACCAAACCTTCGCCTTAACAGCTAATGGCCTTAAATTACACAAGGGGCAGGATAATCTTCAAGCTAGAGTGTAGCACGACTCAGAGTATTAGAAAGTACATACACTGATACATACACTGATAGCCCATTCGGGCCAATGGGAGTC
Organism: Amblyomma americanum; assembly: GCF_052857255.1. Lineage (NCBI taxonomy): Eukaryota > Metazoa > Arthropoda > Arachnida > Ixodida > Ixodidae > Amblyomma > Amblyomma americanum. The sequence continues at coordinate 86,932,584 of NC_135504.1, forward strand.
AAAAACCGAGCAAATTTGCCCTATCTGAGCATGGATTTCAATCTCTCTGATCGGCTGGTGCTCCAAGCGACATCGCTGCAGCTCAGACTTTTCCAGCACCTGAACGCATAACGTTGGTGAATAAGATTATTTTGTGCTGTCACGTATTGGTGGCGGGAGTCCAGGCAGTGAGGAAGACGGCCAAAAGCGATTTTAAAAGTAAACTTTACTGGGGCTGCACTGCGTCCTGTCACGACCCAGCTGGCGGCCCTGCGGCGGAATTTTCCCGCGACATTCCCCTTTACCTGGTTCCCAGCAAGAAGGACGCCTGGGAAAGCGACCGACAATGGACAGACGACGGGGGAAGAATAAAAGGACAGCACGTCAAGTAATTAACTGTGTCCGACCGCAGAGTTCTCGCCGCAGTTGAGGCCCGCGGCGCCGCAGGGAACACAGGTGTTTTTGATGGACATGTTGCAGCTTGCATCGCAGTAAGAAATAGCGGCGGACTTGCGATTTCTTCTCGCCCATTTGCATGGGTTGTCTCTGCAATGAGTGACTCCGCTTGCTACGTGCTGTGCAACCTTTCCCACCTTGGAGAAATGGTCAAGGTGTGTGACGTCACGCAGGGAGTAGGCAGCATACCTTGGATGCCTCCTTTTTTCCTCTCCGCAACACGGTGATGGAGCGCACTTCTGCCGCTCTCCATGGCAGGAGTGCATCAATCACACCTACCGTTCCGCTGAACACATCAAAATGCACCGGCGTTTTATGCAGAATCCACTTTCATGACCTGCGCATGCGATGCCGGTAGAGGCTTTTGAGCTTGACCGAAAGTAAAGGTCAAAGGTGAGATAGATGGTGCAACAGCCGCTAGTGTCGCCTGCTGCAGCTGCCGTCATGTGTCGAACCTGAATACCACCAGTTTTGCTCATGGTTTCACCGCTAGCTACATTCAAGGTCAAACTTGCGGCCCCACTAACTCTAGCTACTTTCAAGGTCAAGCTTACGGCCCCTTTGATGGCTTGAAAAGCTGGCGCTGTGAAGCTTTTCACTCGAAAAAAGAAACGCAGATAGTCACCTTCCACGAAGCACCACACTTCTTGCGAGGCTGGTTCCACTGCAGGACACGGTCTCCCATTGCCAGGACGCTCACGTGGGGCCTGAGATGCAAACGACGGAATGGCAGGGACTGTACTGCTCCGGTTCCTCGCTGCACCTCTGGGCAGCTGAAATTCATGGGTATGCACAAAATGGGGGCGAAGTTATTGCCTTAGCTGAAAGCTGATTGCGTACAAGTCAGTGCGGCGCCATAAGGGGAGTGAGTTTAGCATCGCGAACAAAGCTCCAGGAAGTTCTGACCACGTGCGTGTTCCCAAGCTATCCGGAGCCCACGGGTTAATAACCCTAACTATACGAGTTCTGAGTTGGGGCATCACACTAAACCGTTGGGCCGTTCAGAATTCAGGAAGCGCAAAATAATTGTGTATGGGCTCTGGGGGCTTTGAAATGATGAACCAGCCAGCAAATGTGCCTCGTGTTGGATTGGCCACTGGCTGATGAAAGGGCAGAACCTTAGGTGATTTACGGAGCGTGCTGAGTGAGAAAGGTCGCTCTGGGCCCTGGTGACAAGGCTCATCCAGTCGTTCAACGCATGAACTTTAAATTTTTGACTGTTTGCTTTTTCCTTCACATGTAAAAAGTTTTGTCAAAGTGCCATTAAACCCACTTGTTTTCGTTTTCCCCAAAGATCAAGTTCCATCTATCCTCAGCCCGAAGGCTTGGAAACGCTACAGAATGGAGCCCGGGATCACGTTAGCCAGCTCCCCACGACAACCGGTTGTCGTCGGTGGTATGCCGCTACCACAGTCGTAACAGCCCACAATGGAGTGAATCACTCGGCGGCGGCGAAAGCAACAAGCGTGCTCGGCGGTCATCGAACAAAATGCCCGCCGTTGAAGGCCGTACTTAATTTAAAGCTGATAGCGAACTTTCGAGACGGGGCGTGGAAAGTTACTGTGACATTCTCGAACAATCTATAATCAGCTCCACCTGTATGCGATCAATCGAAATAAATCTATTCGCGTCTTGCTCAGCAAACAAAAAGATAAATTTGCGTGTTGGCAGCTTTGAAGAATGAACAGTACAAAGATTCGCAAAATATGGCGCAAGGAAAACTTTGACAAAGTGCACAATGTCGCAAGATATTGTGGGTGCACTCTGGGGTCAGAGACCTATTTCACTCCTCCCCACATAAGCAGACCACCAGGCCAGGCTTTTACCCATTGGAAGCAGGTGGTGCCCATATCCGGAGGCACTGGGCATAGACCATCGCATCCCCCCCCCCCCCCCCCCCCCCACCGCATAGGAGATGTAATCTCAAACCGTTTGGCCACAGCTACAGTCGCACACACAGCGTTTAACCACAGTTTCTTCACACTGTAGTTAGAGTGCGCCTAGTTAAGCATTTGAAATGCGTTGCATTTTTAACAGCCTGCATGAAAACATGAGTACTAATCAGCCTGTCAGCAACATTCTGACTTTATTGGTTTGAAATTATAGCTCTGATTAGCAAATTTTTAAAATTTAGTTGGCAATGTTATTACAGCTCTCCGTCCGTTGAGAACTGCTTCCTTAGACTTTGGGTACCCAAGCAATCTGTGTGTTGGCTACCATGTGAATTATTACACTCAAAAGGTAAAAAATAGCGCAGCAATATTAAAATTTTCTATTTAAGCAGTCTAAGGTGTTCAAATATTGTCACGCAGTGGTGAAGCCAGGCAGTCGAGAAGGAAGACGACCAGGCTTGGGTCAAAGATGAATCCCTTACTGGCTGATCTCGCGGCCCCAAACAGAAACCGTTCGGCGAGAGCGGACGTACCAAGTATGCTCGGAGTTCATGAAGGAACGCAATTTTCGCCGCTCACGGGCTGCGCCCAATTTAAAGGTGACGAATGACTTATGAGATGAAGCAATGAAATCACCTACGACAATCTCGAACTTCGTAGAAACAGTAGCGCGAGCGGGTACAGTCTTGCAAATCTGGTCGCCCTTCACATCCCAGCTATCACGTCACGTGCTGGCAGCTGCTAGAATGAACAAATGAGCGCTAAAACCTAAGCAGCAATTTGCAACCTGCAATGATAGTTTGCCGTGTCAGTCACAGCGCTGTAACATACAGACTAGCGAGAGGACCAAGCAAGGAACAGAAAGGAGAGAGTGGTCTCATATTGCTTTTCTATGCCGCATATGCCTACGCTTGAAGGCACGAGGTACCAGTGTCTACCACGCACTTATCTAGCCACACGTATCAAGCGCCAGGTGACTGGGCTATGTCAAGAGCGTCTAGGCAAAGAAGCTTATCAAAAACGCACCTCTAATCGTCTAGATTGTTGCCTCATGCTTATCACGGCTGAAGTGACTGGCGACGGCAATTTTTGATTGTGCCACCTGGAGACGTTGCCCATACGGCAGTCCCTGGGTTCAGAGAAAAGAAAACGTGTGAATAAAACGCCCCCATTTGCGAAGTGGGAAAAAATGTCTCCAATTGGATGCCGTCAAACATCTTAGGTTTGACAGAAAGGGCTATTTCTTCTTACTCCTTTGGAGACATCCATTTTTGGGAACGTGCGCCATATTTCCTCGACAACACGCGTGCGCGCACAATGTCGAGTTGCTGAACTATGGGTTATGCATCAGGCATCTGCGGAGCCACCTTCACCTGGACAATACAGCCCAAGCTAGTCTAAATAACAAAGCGCACTACTGTATTGATCAGCCTACACTGATATATACATTTGATGTGTACACTGTAGAGGTCGCACGTGGCCGCGTAGATAGGAGGTATCAAAAGGTAGAACTTCGCCAGAAATACATGGCCAGAAACATAGAAACGAAAACGGTTTCATTTTTGCCTTCTCCGCTCTTATTTGCGCAGTTCTACCTTTAATTCAAATCTACCAACTGGCCCACAAGAACGTTCTACTTACGAGATACGTTCTGCAAGTTGCCCAATTTAGCTTGGGAAAAGAAGACGAAGAAAAGCGGCAGAATAAATGAGACGGCCTCATTAGAGTCCATGCTATTTTAAGGAAGCTATTAGTATATGAAAATTAGAGAGGAAAGGTGCAGTAATCCTTCAGCAAGCACTTGCGCATTGAGTTCGAATGCACTTCCGCAGACACACCCGGTATTTCACCGGTATTTTCTTTAGTTCCCCGTTCCGTACAGGAAAGGGCAGAAATAGAGAGAGAGAGAAGGAAGGCGGAGAAGGGGAGCAGGTGAAGGGGGCGAAAGTGGTGGCAGTCAGGTGAAACAGTTGCGCGCACACAGAGTTATTCCTGAGAGGAGACTCTTGCTCACCTTTGGAGGCATGATTCGATGGAGCCGCAATTAACACTTACAAAAATTTCTTTAGACACTCTGTAGACAATCTATATAAAATACCTAGACAACATTCTATAGGCAATACAAATCACATAGACAGTCTATAGATAATCTATAGATCAATGGCCATACAATATTTAGCAGGTTTTTGTTAACAGACTATTAATAGAGAGAAGAAAATATCTATAGGAAGGCAGGCAATCGAGAACTGCATAAACTGTCTATAAACCATTTTTGTTAAGGTTAGCAGCGGTGCACCTCCGCCTCCGCTCTCGTGATCGCTTCAGTGACAATAAAAACTACCAGTGGCTACAGGACACACAAGTCACATTGCGGGAAGACAATGGATGCAGCCGAGGCTCATGCTCTGAACACTGCACGTATGTAGCGACGGATCGAGTGGAGGCTAAACATTCTCGGGATGCTGCCTGCACACGCGCTGTGCTGCAAAGGGCCCCTGTGCGTTTCCAAACAATTTCTCAGGCTAAAAAGGGATTTGTTAAGTTTCCCATAACATGAACACAATCGTCGTTCCGTCACGCGTGACGTCACTGCGTTAATCATTGCACGAAGTAGCTAGCTCATATCACTGAACTTTCTGCGATGACTCAGTGGCTTTGGCTGTCGGCTACTGATCCCAAGGTCACGGGGTCGAGTGGTGGCAGCAGCAGCCACATTGCGATGAAGGCCACATGCAAAAATGCGCGTGTGCCCTGCACTAGGGCGTCCCTCACTGTCCATACTGTGCCGCTTCGGGACGTTAAACCCCACAATTTACAGCCCGAAAGACGCAGGTTCGATCGCGGCTGCGGTGGTCGCATTTCAATGGGGCGAAATTCAAGAAGTCTGTGTACTGTGCGATGTTAGTGGACGTTAAAGAACCCCATGCGGTCAATGTTTCCGCAGCCCTTCACTACGGTGTCCCTCATAGCCCAAGTAGCCTGGGACGTTAAACCCCCATAAACCAAACCATTTCTCTTATGTCAGTGGCCGTACAGGCAGTTAAGCGGTTGTAATTATTTTGTCTGTTACATAACTACGACGTCATCGAAGGGCTTGGGCCAATAACCAGCTCAACTCTGGTATCAGTCCTCCTCACCTGCGGCAACCACCTCTCCCCTGCGGAGAAGACGGGGAGGTTGGGAGGTGCGTCGGCGTCCCGGCTCACACCCACGTGGCGAAGGCATGGCAGCTAGGAGCTGGCTATGCTCTGCTCGAGGCCCCCTCGAGGATAAAACTACTAACTGTAAATAATTACTAAGTAACAGAGGAGACAACGGAACTCGAAATGCCTAAGAAGACAAGTGCACCACTAAATTTTTTTTGCTTCTTAAACAACTGCGATGTCATCGAAAGGCACGGTGAAATCACGGGCCCAAATCTGGTTATCATTCCACCCTCTTCCTCACCCGAGACACCCTCCGCTTCCACGCCTGCAAGCTGCGGAGTAGACGGGGCGGTAGTCCCGGCTCACACCCACGTAACGAAGGCACGGCAGGAGCTCGCTGTGCTGCTGCCCGAGGCTCCCTCCATTGCCGTCGACATCGAGCAATGCATGAGCCTGACGGGAGACCGGAGCTCCGCCTGCAATATGACAGAGGAGCGGTCAGTCTCGGTAATGACAATACATGCAAATGTATTCCATGAACTGCCACAGCCGAGGTCCTCTGTTCACACTCTACTGGCAAAATTACTACAGGCCCCACTGTTACAGGGCGCGTCAGAACGCGCTCTGTTACTTTGAATATTTTACTGTCTTTCCTCACCCACGTGGTGTCACTGCTACTCCTGTCCTAGTGGGGCCACAACTCCGAGTGGTCTGCGCAAAAAAAGACCGTGCATTGGTTTTCGTATTCCATGGTTACAGCGCGATCGACAGCACACAGAATAAAGGACACAGCCCAATATACGGAGCTGCGTTGTGTCCTTTATTCTGTATCCCGACTATCGTGCTGTAACCACGGAATAGAGAAAGCTACGTCTAAGAAGCCAGCGAGCGGTGAAGACAGAAAAGCCACAATCACAAAACGACAGGCTCTACTTTGGCTGTTATGACTGCGTGAGTCAACGCGAGTGATATCACAGACAGTGAATGAGAAGCGCGAAGCGTAAGCGACATGTGGTTCGATGCAGCTGTGGGGAATGGTGTTCATACAAGCCTGTTTAATAATTTCCACACAGCTGCATCGTACAACCTTGTTGAGACAAGGGAACACGCAGAGGTAGTGGTTGCGTGGTCACATACGTTCTTCGTTCGATTCTGTGGGTCACTTTAGTTAGCGTTTCGTGCTGGTTTTGAAGAGGCAGAAAAACCCGAATTACCTCCCTATTTGGGCACCAGAGGGCGGCACCTTTGCTAAGCGTTTTTTGTAAATGTAGAGCCCATGCATAGCTTTTAAATTTTTTTCGAATACTCACAAAGGCCACCTGTACAGATCTACAGGATTAGAGTAGGACCGTCAAAATTATTTAAGGGTCCCTTGAACAAATTAGCTGTGGTTTAACTACTGCTGAACCTGGTTACAGAGCGATAGCTGTGGTGTATCAGGCAACTCGTCTCGGCTTGGTGTCTGTAACGTTGAGTGCGTTGCACTCAACTGTCACCCTGACAGGTGGCATTTAAATTAATGGTTAGTCACGAGAGGCTGGTCACCCAATGAACGCTGCGGTCTATTGTATACCGCCTTCTACCGGCGAATCGAAAGGTCAAAGGTCAAGATCAAAGTTTAAAGGTCAAGTGGTGCAACACCATGGTGGACCACACTTGACCTCTGGCTCACTTCAAGGTCTACCGGCAGTGCACGGCGAAATCGGTTTTCCTAGCATAGTGAAGCTCTCGCTTCAAAATGGTTATTCGTGCCGCCAGCTACACATATGCACGGCGTACTCCTACTTCTAAAACCTGCAGATTTTTATGTCCATTTAGGAGCAGTGGTCTCTTCAGGCATCAAGAGCGAAAAGAAGAATGTCAATCTTCGAGGAAGAGGTCAACATTAAGTAGGCACACCAAATTTTCAGTTGCGGGTTTTGCTGCAAGGGTTGTTATAAGGAGCCCGAACCAGCAGATGTTGAATGTGTAGGCATACACAGTCAACATCCGCTCACGTGATGATCGCGTGGCATCACGTGACTGCGCACTGTGGTAGCCAAGGTTTTGGCACAAAATGTCCTTAGGACTCAGACTTCACCGTTTTGCTGTAGGTGTTAGGCGTCCTAAAGAGACAGCCAGCAAGAATGCTACAGCTTTCGCCGCGTTCTGCACCTTACGATGCTGGGTTTAGCACTTGAAAATTTTAATGCATGAATGCGTGTAACGGCTATGTTTTCACCTCTTCTTGTCCGCAAATGTTTGTCCGTTGGTACGCATAAAAGGTGAGGATTTTTCACTAAAGGCAATTAATTTCGCTGAATACTCGGAGGAAATTGATGAAGTTGGTGAATTACTGATAATTCTTCCAGAAATGAATGAACAAAAACAATAACTATATTTAACTAATAAAACGGATTACTTAGTGAATAATAACACTAGGCAAGAGTTAATAAAGGATAAATGACAAATTCCTTGACTGTCTAATTTAATTAACTACTAACTATAAATAATTACAGGTAACAGAGGAGACAACGGAACTCGAAATGCTTAAGAATACTTAAGTGCAACTCTAAATTTTTTTTGCTTCATAAACAACTGCGATGTCGTCGAAAGGCATGGGGCAATCAGGGGCCCAAATCTGGCGATCATTCCATCCTCTTCTTCACCCGAGACACCCTCCGCTTCCATGCCCGCACACTGCGGAGTAGACGTGGGAGTAGTCCCAGCTCACACCCACGTGACGAAGGCACAGCATTTGTTCGCTGTGCTGCTGCCCGAGGCCCCCTTCATTGCCGTTGGCGGCGACCAATCCAATGCTTGAGCCTGACGTGAGACCGAAGCTGCCGTCTGCAATATGACACAGAATAGCAGTCAGCCGCGGTAATGACAACACATGCAAGAGGATTCCCTACACTGCCACAGCCGGGGTCCTCCGTTTACTTTACTGGCAAAATTACTACAGGCCCCAATGTTAAAGGGCGCTTCTGTCATTATGACTCTGTTATTTTGAATACCTAATTGACTTCCCTCTCCCGCCAATTGTCATTGCTACTCCTGTCCAGGCGCGACGCACCAATTTTTCGCGGTGGACTCCAACTCCGAGTGGTCTGCGCAAGGACGATTCGAAAGCCTCTGTCGCGTCGCTGCGAGAAAGCTGCAAAACTTGTTGGGCGAGTTATACTCTGTATTCCATAGTTAGAGTGCAATGGACAGGACACAGAATAAGTGTCACGATATGCAAGGCTGTGTTTCGTTTCTTCAGTGTCTCCTCTGTTGTGCTGTAACCGTGAATTGGAGAAAGCTATGCTGAAAGAAGGCAGCAAGTGGGGAAGACAGCATAGCCGCACTCATGTAACGTCAGGCTGTACTTCAGCTCTTAATCACTGCATGAGTCAACACGAGTGATATGATAGTCAGTGAATAAGAAACGAGAAACATAAGCGAAATGTTGATCGTTGTGGCGAATGGTGTTCATTCACGCCTGTTTAATAATGTTAACATAGGTGCTTCGTACAGCGTAGTTGAGACAAAAGACCACGCATAGATAGCAGGGAGTGATGACATACCTTCTTCGTTCGATTCTGTAGATCACTTTAGTTAACGTTGCACAGTATTGAAGAGGCAGAAAAGCCCTAATTAACTCCTTATTTGGGCACCAGAAGGTGGTACACTTGCTATGCACTACATTTCCTCTCTCTTTTTTGGCCTTTTATCATTTTCATTTACTGGCTACCACCAAGAGGATCTAAACACGAAAAAAAATGGATAACTGCTGGCTGCCAGTCTCACCTTAGCGGACATGCAAATGTGGAGACCAAAAAGTGAAGATATCTCGCCCCCATACCTATTGCATTTCCTCGTACGACCTGTTGCTGCCGCAAACGAAGTCATCAGCTACAACATAACCTGACAGGCAGCAAAGCAGAACGCACAATAGTGAACATGTTTGGGAGAATACCTATCGGGGTTCAGGAAATTTTTAAAATCAAAAATAAAAATTGGCTTTATTATTCAGTATGATGAGGGATACAGATCAGCTGAAAAAAATTACAATTACCGCCAGTTACTGCAAGTCAGTTTTCGCAAGTTCTGAGAAACTTCGGCGCATGGCATAGCGGCACATATGTCAGCTACGGCAGACCGGTGCGACACAGGATTGTCTGCTGCGCATGTGCAAACGTGCCGAGTTGACGGTCAGCTGGCGAGGGGGACTCTCACGTCCAGCCCTCCACCCCCCACCAAAAAAAATGGCTGCAGCTTAGCTCGGCTGAGCCCGGTTACAGATTAGCCTGCGACTATGCAAGCGAAAGCTTTGTTATGCGTGGTTATGCTGCGTTGCTAAACCAGGTTATTCTCAACCTCTTCGCCCGTCACCAAAGTCACGGTGGAGGCAGAAGCAGCAGCGGCTGCCTCCAAAGCTCTTTGTTGCCGCCTTTCGGCATTCTTCAACCGTCGTTGAGCCACTCAAGTGCTCTTCGGTAACATCGGGCAGCTGCCCAACGAGCACCGGCGCTGCATGTGCTGCTGCTGGTACTCTTGCTCGGCCGAGTAGACGAGGACTGCTCATCACCACTTGTGCAGCAGTGATGGCTGCAAGAGAGCCGTGGATAGTTTCCTGTTTGTGTTGTGTTTTCCTGGGCACCGCCGAGGAAACGTTCTGTACGGCGATTCCTACCATTCCGAATCCTTTGTTTACAAATCGAGTCCAAAACCATACGAAGCATACACAGTCTATAACGAAAATAACGCCAGCAACTATTTTTGTGAAGCAAGTAAGATGCAGTGGCGCGCTATCGCTTGGTGGAGGTAATAGCTGGGGACAAGGCCTGTATGAATACATGTAAAGGAGGGTGATTTCAAGGCAGTTTTCTTATCTCACAGTGCACCCATGAGGTCTTCTGCTAACAAATGTCACGCGTCACATGATTCGTTCTCAGTGCCCGACGCGTGCTCGTAGGCGCGGTTTCGGTTGCGGCAGTGTGTGGCCCCAAAAATTGCTTGAGCTGCAGCTGCAGCGAGAAGGGCAATTTTGAAAATCTAAAAAGCAGTAAGGACATTACTTGCGATAAGCCATAGGCCTCTCAGTAAATCAGGGATTCCCCGGCGGTGCCAAGGAAAACGGAACACAAACAGGAAACTATCCACGGCTCTCTTGCAGCCATCACTGCTGCACGAGTGGTGATGAGCAGTCTTCGCCTACTCGGCCGAGTACGGGTACCAGCAGCAGCCCAACCAGCACCGGTGCTCATTGGCCTGCCGCCTGACGTTACCGAAGACGACTCGACTGGCTCAACGACGGTTGAAGGATGCCAAAATGTTGCAACAAAGAGCTTTGGAGGCAGCCACTGCTGCTTCTACCTCCACCACGTACGACTTCGGCAACGGATGAAGAGGTTGAGTATAACCTGGCTTAGCAACGCAGCATAATCACGCATAACAATGCTTTCGCTTAAGCTTTCGCATCCATAATCGTGGGCTAATCTGTAACCGGGCTTAGCCACGCTAAGCCGCAGGCATTTCTTTTTAGGAGCCGGACGTGAATGGTCCCCCTCGCCAGTTGACCGTCATCTCAGTGCATTTGCACATGTGCAGCAGACAATCTCGTGTCGCACCGGTGCTCCATAGCTGACAGATGTGCCGATGATGCAAACGCCGCCGCTACGCCATGCACCGAAGATTCACAGTAGCTCTTGCGAAAACTGACTTGAGGTAACTTGCCGTAACTAATTTTTTTCACCTGATCTCTATCCCTCATCACACTGAATATTAAAGCCAGTTTTAGTTTTCATTAAAAAACTTAATGCCCCCCAATAGGTATTGTCCGAAACATGCTCAATATAGGGCGTTTCTCTACCCCTCTTTTAAAACCGAAATAGTTGAAAAAAAAAAACAATTCATTATTTGTCGATCATTCTGCTAGTTAGCAGGTCTTGGATGTATTCTGATGCCCTACACCGCTGAAAATGCTACGACGAAAAAAGTGCTCTTCTAACTCAACATAGACTGCTTTTAAAAATTGTGCTGACACTATAAAGTGAAACATCCCGTCTATGGTGGGGCGGGTAACAGGAATAACATCTCACGACTTCTTCCCTACAGGCAAAGCAGGCACCCAGAGGCAGGAGTTTGTTTTTACAATGACGCCAAATTCTCATAATGATGGGTGTGTCCCCGTATATATCAGTAGCCCAGTGCGGAGACTCCGCACAGAGAGAGACATTGCACGCTACGTGGGAAGTGTATCGAAGACAGATACCCACCTTCCTTGGCTGCCGGAGTTTCAACTTGGGAAAATTTTCATCCCGGCTCCCCCGAGCGACTGCGGCCAGCTTCGACATCCAAAGCACCGACAGCTACCCTGCGAAGGCGAAGTCAGCCTCAGGATAATCAAGAAGATGGAATAACAAACAATACCGGTTCTCCCAACGTCATTAATTCGCTACTGAAAGGAACCATGAACTGATATTTGCTGCTGTTAAGAAAAGCGCACGAACGCTGGATATTACAAAGCTGTGCTAAACTGGGCGAGTAGGAGCATTTGCATTTTTCAGCAGCGCCGATGTCCTGTGTCTGCCTTCATCTGTGTCGTTTTTTCGCGCTACGTTTTCGAAAAACTCGACACACGCGGACGCGCCAGAAAAAAAATTAAAAGAAAAAAAGAAAGGCTGGAACTAAACCCCGCAATGCCCCATCCAGCCCACGTTTATGGGTACGATCAATGCAAAGGCTCTCCAAGATTGACCATTCAGGGCATTGGGGTATACGTACGGCTTATAACGTGCAGTGAGCTGTCGCGCTAATCGGTTGGGGGCTGCAATTTGAAAAAAAAAGGTATTTGTAAATGACGAGTCCACGCATAGCTTTTCAATTAGATTAGAATACTCATAAGCACCACCTGCACAGATGTACTGCATTAGAGTATGACCATCGAAATCAATTAAGGGTCCCTACTGTATGCATGCCACACTCCTGCTTCTGAGAACTGCAGATCATTGTGTCTATTTGGGACCAGTGGTCATTTCAGGCTTGCAAGATCGGCAGCCAATCTCAGCTCAATGTATCATTTCGTAGTAATACACGGTGTTTAGCATCCAGACAGTTTACGTGTCTATATAAAGAAGGCAGTAGTGTCTGTGTGTGTGTGTGCAGGGGGGGGGACGAGGTGTCTCCAGATCAATTTCAACCACCAGGTGTTCTTCAACTTGCACTCAGATCCTAAAGAATGTGCCCACTTTCGCATTTCGCCACCCTCAACCTCGATCTAGCAACCTCGGGCTCAGTGCGCGATTTCATATTCATCTTACTGATTACCTTTAGCGGTGAATAAGTTGGTTAGCGAGAGTGAAGTCATAGTATTGTTTGCGGCATTTGAATTTAACCAAAAATGAAAACGGCTGTGCATGCAGATTCTGGAGCATCTTTAGAAGTACGATGTGCTTCATTGCCCGAAGAGAACACAGGCCACATAACTCGCTCAGTGAAGCGAAAAGAAAAATGTCAAAATCTTTAAGAAGGAGATCAGCCTTACGTAGGCACAATAAATTTTTGCGGGTTTTGCTGCACGAGCTGTTATAAAGAGGGCGTCCCGGCGGATGTTGGATGTGTATGCACACACGGTCGACATCCGATCACGTGACCATCAAGTGACTGCGCATTGCAGTAGCCCAGGTATTGGCACAAAATAACCAGGTCTAAGACATTACTGTTTTACTGTAGCTGTTCTAAATGGACAGCCACCAAGATGGCAACAACTTTCGCCGAGTTCTGCGCGTTACGGTGCACAGCTTAGCACTTCGAATTATGTATGAATGCGTGTAATGATTATGTTTTCACCTATTCTTGTCCACAAATGTATTGCTGTCGGTCTGTACAAAAGGTGCTAATTTTTCTCTATACGCAATTAATTTCATAAATACTCGGCGTATTTGACGAAATTGGTGAATTACTGGTCATTCCTCGAGAAATGAACGTACAAACATAATAAAAAGCAAATAAACAATATAACTAATTAATCAGTGATTAATAACACCAAATAGGAGTTAATAAAGAGAAAATGGCGAATTCCTTGGCTGCTTCATTTAATGAACTACGTTCAATGATTAATTACATTACTTAGTGAAAGAGGAGCTGGCAGAACTCTTTCGCGCGTAAGAAGACTGAAGTGCACCTCTAATTTTTCTTTTTTTTGCTTCATAAACAACTGGGATTTCAACGGAAGGCATGGGCCAATCACGGCCACGCTCTTCCTCACCCGAGACATGCTGGCGTATCCTCCGCCCGCAACCTGGCGAGTAGACGGGGCTGTTGGCACTTGCGATGGCGTCGCGGCTCACACCCACGTGACGAAAGCATGGCAGCTAGGAGCTAGCTGTGCTGCTGCCCGAGCCCCCTCCATTGCCGTGGGCGGCGAGCAATGCATGAGCCTGACGGGAGACCGAGGGAGCCGCCTGCAATATGACACAGAATAGCGGTCAGCCACGACAGTGACAACAATAGCAAGAGGATCCCCTGAACTGGCCAGCAGCTTGTTTTTAAAAGTCTCTCTGAGACCAGGTGGTCAAGACACGCTGAATCATGTAAGGCCATTCTAAAAAATTTCAATGCAGTCTTGTGTTGCCTAGAAGCTATATCAAAGAACAAGAAAAAAAACGGAGACACTAGGAACGAAGTGCACTCTCTCTTCAAGAAAATGAGAAAAATTGAGACAGCATTCATGGCGATTTTCTGGAGTGAAACCATGGAGCGCTTTGACAAAACGAGCGTAGCACTTCGGAAACCAGGCCTAGAGATTTCAACTGCTGTAGACCAGCTGAGCTCTCTAGAAGGCTTTGTTAATTCTTTGCGACCTTTCTTTGATACCTTCGAAGAGAGAGCATGCACGCTAAGTACCAATCAATGCTATCAGGATGTTGTCGGGATCAAGCACCCGGACGGAAAAAGTGATAGTGCGCTACAAGGTAGAAAAAAGTTTGTTGCAGAGACCTACAACGTTGTACTTGACAGTCTAGGCTCTGCTTTGCGAGTGCGAAAGGCAGCCTACACTGAACTCTGCGAAAGGTTCGGATTCTTAAAATTGCTGACAGAAGTTGGGAGCGAGGCCTCTCTGGCACAGCAGGCTGATATGTTGGTGAAAACCTATAAAAATGATTTGCAGCGAGCATTTTCCGCTGAAATCGTTCAGTCTGCGAACTTTCTGCACAACCCCAGATAACCAAATATGCCCTTTGAACATCCTAAGAACGCGTAGTGCTGGATGTTGTGTACTTCTTATAGACATCCCAATTAGTGCACAGAACACTGGAGATGTTCCACTGATCATCAGAAATGCATCGGTACCTCTAGCATAGGATGTGCCTTAGATCAAATGGTTGGATATTTGTCGCATCCAGGGAATATCCATGTGTATCATCATCACATAGCGTACTTCTAATGGATATGCTAATTTGTCCATGAAACACACTGAAGATATTCAACAGATCACCAAAGGTGCCTCTGTACCTCGAGTAATGGATGAGCACTAAACCTTATAGTTGGATATTTGCCGCATCCACTGGGTGGCCACAAATGCTACATAGATGTCTTATGTACCTCATATGCATGAAAACTGGCATACTGTCATTTGATACAAATGGTTACTCTGCCATGAATTTCACCTCAATAAAAATAAACTACACACACAATAGCATCACACGAATTCGTTACTGACTTAAGCTGCCTGGTAGCCTTTAGTGTGCTTTACTGATAATAAGAGCAACACACTACGGTTCTAGACACTATACACTTGGTCCCACTACGGTGTCTATAACAATTTGCGGGAGGCCGAGTTCTGGGAACAAAACCTATTGTAGTTAACAGAAGATACATACAGATCAGGTAAGTGGATTACGCTAATGTGCCGGAATAAATGTTTTTCCGCACACCCATGTCCCACAAACTTTTGCTCCTGATAGTACAACTATGCAGCATTGCAGACCGACAGTCGATAGCTGCTGAAGCACAATACAGTCCTCTTGCTTACACTTACACTCAATAGAGTGTGCACTAAAGTAAGGAAGGAAAAATGAATGGCTTTGATAATATAACACCACCAGTTTAAGCAACAATGACAAGTTACTTAGCATCAATGCTTTTTCAGTTAGATTATCTGCATCAGAAAAGCCATAACAAATAAAACTAACACAGGGTGGTAAAAATGCCAAAAGCCATAACAAATAAAACTAGCATAGGGTGGTAAAATGTCATATTAAATAAAACAAGCATATGCAGTTATTCACTCAGATGTTGACAAGCTTCAGATGTTGACAGGCACCCTTTTTACACGAGAGACTTGTCATATAGCTCTTTTGTCACTTACATAGCTAAACAACTTAGGATGCGTCTTGTTTAAGGTGCTCATGAATACAGATGAGAAAGACTAGAGCTTTCTTAAGCAAAAGGTTAGCACAGTAGATGAAAAGTTTGTGTCTGTGCACTCAAACTCTCAAAGCCTGGTTGTGAGAATATAGGGTCGGTGGGAAGCATGGTGATTTCGTCGCAGGCTGGGGCTGTAATGGTTCCGACGGTGACAGATGGCCACTACTTGGCTGCACAAAACTTTAATGCTTTTAAAGCTTGATGCAAAAAGTAACCTGACAAACAGCATTTATATAAAATGTATATCTACTCAAAAAATTATGGTGACATTAGTTCTCAAGCTTCTAAGTCATCCCTTCCAGAGAAAAGAAACTAATATGGCAAGACAGCTGATAAACTAAAGTAGGTAGCTGACATTGATTATTCCTGGACTGAAAACCATTCTCCTATTCCAGAAGCAATATCATGGACACCACGTGTTAGCACAATCAGCAAGCCACAACTTTCCACATAATGGGGCCAGACCGCAATTAGTTACCAGCAGCTCAGAAAGATAACTTAAACTAATCTGAAATTGAAACAGTTTTCACTTGTGTACATTACAGTTGCATATCTACATTGCTTTAACGAAACATCTATAAAATGAGGAGGGTAGATTATGCTCTTCTAGAAATTATTTTTTAAAAGCAACACAGAAAGCAACAGCAACACAGTAGAATGTCAACTCATTCAGTTAATTGAACATTTAGAAGGCTTAGCAGGCAGAAACAAATATAAAGTCACACATCATGTTGCAGTTTGCAAGGAAAATGAAAGTTTGGTTGCATAGAAGCTAGACAATCTCGTTAAAAATTTAATAAATGACCAGAATAAAAGTCAAACTAATGTATAAAACAATGTATCACATTCTGACTGTTTCCAGTAGGCCATCTTTATCAAAATGTTTTCAGTCAACCAGTGGGCATAAAAATTTAGGAAGCAAACAAGCTATTTTACGTTTTTGGAGGAGCCTCGATGTCTCGCAGGTGCATGACGCAGCCAATCCTTAATGGCTGCTTCCACTTTATGGTCATTGCGGCTATGGGCAGCCTCTAGAGCAGCTAGCAAAAGAAACAAATATAAGTTTCTCGGTTTTGCATTACTGTGTTTAGAGTTCTAGCTGCTGCAAAGATCACTGCCCGTAGAGCAGTGGAACAATCAACAAGCTAATTCTTAAATGCAAACTTAAACCGTGGGGCAAACAGTGACCTTAGGCTCTGCTAATTTTTAACACTTGCATGAACGGCAATGTGAAGTACTTTCAGCAGCTTTACTTTTAGTTGGTTGCATATATCATCATCAGCCTGTACTAAGTTCATTGCAGGACAAAGGCTTCTCCCATATTTTGCCAATTAACCCGCTCCTGTGCAAGCCGCGGCCACGTTATCCCCGCAAACTTCCTAATCTCATCTGCCCATCTAACTCCTTAATGCGCTGCCTAACAAAGAGACAGTACAAAAAACACAGCACATATTTGGGTTGTGAAAAAAGTGTCCTGGCGGATTAGTTGGAAGCCTAGGAAGGCATAGCAGCAAGGCATAGCAGGTCAGAGCAATTGTGATGTGTATTCGGCATGAGGAAAAGTTTAGCATATGTGTTTTCTATCACGATAACCACAATCGACATAACGGGTGATGTGTTCAGTAAATGCAAGGTAAGCAAGCGGGAACAGTAGGTAGAGGCAGTTCAGGGTGATACATAAATTGCAATGGAGAAATTTTATGATGCCGCCTTCCTCTGCATTTGTTTCCATAATTTTGTAAGAATGCTAAGGAAGCTCTCGCGCCGAACTCTTGATGATCTAAAGTTTGAGCTGAAGCGCATGCAGAAATATTGACTAATGCTTACCAACAATGCAAATGCAAATCTGAAGATCACTGAAAGCCAGTTTTCCTCTTTTGCCGTGAAATGAGAACGCGGCCAGCTTGTCAGCCATGACAGTCCTAAGAATACTCCTGGTACAGGATTCAGACGTTGTCTCTCCAACATCATTGAACTAACGAATTTGCATTAAAATATTTTATTGAGATGAAGACTGACATTGAAAACTTGTCAAATTAAAACAATATTCATTGCAACTGCAAACACAAAAAAACTACGAGCATAGACAAGGCAGGTCGCGTCGTGCGCATATCTTTTCCGGTTCAAGATCACGACGTCGTGCGCACATACCGAGTCTTTCTTGATTGAAGGTGCTGAACATTTAAAAATTTAAAGCTAAACATATAATTCATGTGGACATACATGCTGACCGCAGAATCTGCTGATGAACATGCTGACGAAGAATCAGCAGCTTGCTCAAAAACGCTGGCGTAAGGGTCGTCTGACGAACCGCTTGCATTGCCACAATGAAGTGCAAAGTAGTCGGCATCACTCGCTTCTCGCCAAGTTTCGCCTTCCGGTTCACCTGAATGACTTGGAACTGTGCTCGTAAAGGGAGTCTGCAAAGAGCTCGGCGCTTCCGATGCTTGGAAAAGCGCCTGAACTTCACACCGGGCTTTGTTCCGAACAGACCGCGCTTTGCTTGGTTTCGGCAGCGCAATGACGCCGTGCTACTCAGCAGACACACCAATTATCCTTCGTGGGCATCTACAATCAACCTACACCGCTACCCAAAGACAAGATTGTCTTGAATAGTTCAGCACAAATCGTCCGATGCTGCAACAAAGAAGTAAGGTCTAGGATTTTCAATCAAATAGTTAGTCAACTGACAGAAAACGGCTGCATGACATGTCGAACACATGGAATGACACCGCTATGCAAACGGGGCTATCGCACATACTTTTGATGGATGTCAAGCCATATGTGGAGCGCAGGAACGGTAGAACACGCAAAAGTATTGTGTGGTAGGCAGCCAGAACCCAACAAACTGCCAACATCAGCGCTACCGCTGGCTAAGCTAAAGCTGAGCAAACGCGCCGAGTCGATGGATGGATGGATACGGCTGAACCCTTTACATCGGGCGGTGGCTCAAGCCACCTAGCCATGTCTTGTGAAATTTTACTCCTGTCTTGATTTTCGCCACCGATCAGATAACCTTCACTTGGTTACTTCTAACCTCTTAAAATCCACTTTCCCCTCACTATCCCTAAACCCCAATGCCTTGGGTAAGTCAGCCCCGCTGCCTTCCACTGTAGGGTGAAGCCCTTTACAGAAAAGTATCAAGTGTTCAGCCGTTTCCTCCTCCTCTCTGCACGCAATGCACAAAGTGTCTATCTCCTGGTACCTGACTCTATACGTCTGAGTCCGCAAAACTCCAGTCCTGGCCTCAAACAACAAAGAACTTCCCCTACAATTATCATAGATATTTTCTTTGACAATTTCCTGTTTAAAGGTCCGGTATGTTTCCAGTGCCGATTTCGTCAGCATCCCTGTTTTCCACAACGCTCTCTCTGTTCCTTTAACCTTTTTCTTAACAGATAAATGCTGATTTGCCCCCTTACTGCTGTCCAGATATTTGCTTGTCAATTTTCTAGTTCGCTTTCTCCATTTCGTGTCAACATTCTTTATATACAGGTATCTGAAAACTTTCCTAGCCCACCGCTTTTCCTCCATCCTTCTCAATCGTTCCTCAAATGCTATCTTACTGCTAGCCTCTCTGCTCTCGAAAGACGCCCATCCCATATCCCCCTGTACCCCCTGATTTGGTGTATTGCCATGTGCTCCCAAAGCTAACCTCCCTACTCCCCGTTGCCTAATTTCCAGCCTTGCTTGAACATCTGGCCTCATACACAGGACCGCATTCCCGAAGGTCAGGCTAGGGACCATCACCCCTTTCTAGATCCCTCTTACCACCTCATACCTATTGTAATTCCACAGTGCCCTATTTTTCATGACAGCTGCATTCCTACTAGCTTTATTCATTACATATTTTTCATGCTCTTTCAGATACTCAACACTGTTATTTATCCACACCCCAAGATACTTGTACTCATTCACTACTTTTAGCACGAACTCCTGTATTCTATGCTCGCCGCCCTCTTCATTAAATATCATGACTGCAGATTTTTCCTTACTATACTTGAAGCCTAATCTATCTCCCTCTGTACTGCATATGTCTAACAACTTCTGCAGGTCTTCCTTGTTGTCAGCCATTATCACTATATTGTCCGCGTATATTAGTCCCGGTAATGTCTGTTTAATCAATTCCCCTTGCTTGAAAAAAGATAGGTTGAAGCCTAGTCCACTGCCCTCTAGCTTGGCTTCCAAACCTTGCAGGTACAACATGAACAACAAAGGGGACAGAGGACATCCTTGTCTAAGCCCCCGCTGTATCTCTACAGGCCCTGATACATTTTTTTCTCATTTTATGAGCACTCTGTTACCTCTATATATATCTTTTAAAAGATTAATTACTCCATTTTCCACATCCAATGTGCCCAATATGTCCCACAAATGCTCCTGAGTAACGCTGTCATAGGCTCCCCTAATATCCAGAAATGCTAGCAATAAGGGCCTATGTTCCTTTTCCGCAATTTCTATACACTGTGTCAATGAAAATAGATTGTCCTCCAACCTCCTTTGTTTCCGGAACCCATTCTGTAGTTCCCCTAACACCCCCTCGTGTTAGGGGAACCGCGCCCCATGCGGAGCAGTGAGTATTACTGGTGCTACTATGTACCGATAGGTGCCGTTAGGTGAGGTGCGCATGAGTTTTTCCCGTTGCGGCTTTTTGTGCTCATACATAACCTTTCAGGCCAGAAAATATGTTTGTGTTGCCTTTCTCATGCACCCTTTATGCGAAAAAAAAAGTGATTGAAGATTTTTTTTAAGTGTGGTCACGTGACACTGTATCGCGCGCCCACTCACGCCGAACAGCCTGTGCCGTCCTCTGCTACGGTATGCACTTCGCTCAGCCCGATTTTGGGTAACTGCCTTCCCTGTAAAGCTGTCTGTCTAGTTTGCCTAGTTTGAACTACTCAGTTTGCAAGCAAATGCGCCGCACGTATGCATTAGCATTTTGGAATAGGTAGGAATTAAGCCTCCGATTGGCAAAAAATGCACAGGTAACAGTATGCTTTACAATTTAATAACAAAGCGGCAGAAGAGCCTTTAATAACGCAGTAGCACTACTAGCCGCATTCCTGCATATTCGGCCTTATGAACAAGTGTATATTTTGCCGAAGCCAATAATTAAGGAGCAAGTTTAGCAAAGGAAAATTGTGGGCGAGCGCCGAGAACACGTGCGGCGTAGCACCTGACTGTTTCCGCATGCCTCTTGCGCTTTCCTCAAGGTCACCGGACCACAAAACCGCCACTACCTCTTGGTTAAATCACAAACGAAGGCAATGTTTCGCATTATCAATGTTCCGCATGATCGCCAAAAAGCTCTTTACTTGCCAATGGAAAACTTTAATAAATTCATTCCATATGGCACGCATCTTAGGATTCAGTCTTTTCTTATGTTCGAATACGGCACTAAAGCTGCAAAGAAAGATATATTGGCAATATTAATTGATACGGTTTGCGCATCCAATATCCGTGTTTGCTGGACGTACATTAGAACATACTTGGCGCATCGAGTATTCGCGCTTGGTGGACATGCACTATATAATATATTAGGCATCTTGATTATATATTAGGCATATATTAGGCATAGGAGAGACACAATGACAGGAAATAAACAGACAGCTATTACATCACTGAATTTGTATACGTCTTGTGACCTCAATGTCACCTGAACTCGTTTCCTACGCCATACATATGGTGACCGTACGGCTGTCGAAAGGAAAAAATTGGGGGTGGTTAGCTTTGGTTACACCTGGAGTTACGCGATAGCTACAGCTGGCCGAGTGGAACTTGATCACGTGACCAACCATGTGACGAACCACGTGATCAGTCACGGCGCCGCACTGCCGGCAGCTGCTCCGCACCCCGTGACCAACCACGTGACAGCGTGGCGGCGCAGCCACGCTGAAGGCTCGAAATTCTACCATAATGTAGCTATCGCTACAAAAAGGAAGATCAGTGAAATCATTGGATGCCAAATTATATGCCAAACTCAAAAAATTCCACTTGACGGTCAGAGTTAGCTATTGTCCTGGGCATCTTTCAAACAAAAGCTCTCACAACCAAAATTCTCGGTCTCTTTAAAAACAAAAATGAAGATTTAAACCCCCAACCAATACTCACCTGTTAGGTGTAGTGGAATTCATAGGGTGCTGGTCTGGATGCCGGCTGCCAGTCGCTATAATACGTGACGCATGCATATTCCACACAACTGCCTGGCTGCAGACGACGGTTCCGCCGGGAGTTGCTGGTGTCTTGCGAGCACCCGCTGCGAGAGTCAGACGACAACGTTTGCTACCGTTCGCTGAGAAAGCTACCGCTTCAAAATGAATGTGGATTAGCTCAGCTAATCCAGGATATATACAAAGCGAAAGCTGTGGGCGTTCGTTGTCGTCATTGGCGTTGGCATTGACAACGTTTGCTTGGAAGGTGTTTCAGAGCCCCTTTAAGCCTGCAATCGCAGGCTACATCTCGCGCGCCACCTCTTGGCGCTGCGGTGTATACTCTATCGTGCTGATAGTTCCGTCGCTACGATTGCTCAAGCGGCTTTCGGCTGCTCGTGAGTATAGGCTATACTAATTGTCACCATTATATGTTGACGTTATTTGGTTATATGAATTTATTAGGTGCATTGCTGCATGCTCTTATTTCACTCTGAACCCACATAATACATTTTATCGCACTCAAACCTAGCTCCTCCGTGGTCGAGGAATAGCGCGTCCCAATTAAGACCCAAGGTTCGAGTCCCTGCTGGACAACTTTTCTCTTAAGCACAATTCCTTCTCTTTCTTCGATTGTCCTGTGGCTGTGACGTCACGATCCTCATGGACAATGTGAATTGTCGTCACGCCGCCGGACCCCGGGCTTTCGCCACAACGGCTACTCTAATGCTATCGCGTTAAAATCTCCCGCTTCGACCGCTGGCTCGTTTGCCATGCAACTGCGCGCTGAGCTTGCATATTGAGATAAATTTTCTCTCGTAGCAATTTTAACAATTACCCTGATGCCATGTTTGGCTTCAGAAGTGGACTGTCCACGCAAGAGGTACTCCTACAATTAAAGGAGGCAGTCCTCAGTGAAATACCAAGAAGTAGAGAACACACAGTACTAGCGCTCGACATAAAGGGAGCCTTCGATAACGTGGGGCGTGCAGCCATCAAGGAAGGTCTCAATAGCATAAACAGCGGAAACAGAGCCTTCCGATACGTCCAAGCCTTCTTGAGGGAGCGAACGGCTACGATAGGCATCGGAAACACAAGATCTGAGAGCTTCACGGCGCCAAACAAGGACACCCAGCAAGGCTCAGTAATATCACCGCTACTATTCAACGCAGCGATGACAGGACTCACGAAAGTACTCGACGAAATAGAAAACATCAGCTACGCAATGCATGCCGATGACATTACAAGACGGACAACCACAGGCTCCCTAGCAGCAAAAAAAGAGCAGCTACAAATAGCAGTCGACCATACTGAAGAATACACAGGGCCACAGGACTATCGGGCTCAGCAGAAAAATCAGAATACGTAAATTCAAAAAGGGTACACAAAAATGCGACTCCCAAATCACCCTGAAACTCGGAAATGAGACATCACCTGTGAAAACGCGATTCAGAGTGCTTGGAATGTGGCTGCAAAGCACAGGACGATGCAGCAAAACCATCGCCTCTCAAGAATACAACAGAGCAAGTCGTCAGAATCGTGCGAAGAGTCAGCAGTAATCAGAGGGGGTGAGATGACAGGACACCCTAAGTCTCATAGACAGTCTTGTCACGAGCAGGGTAACGTACAGTCTCCCCTACCACGAACTAAACAAGCAAGAAACTCTACAAATCGACACTGTACTACGCAAAGCATACAAAACGGCGCTCAGACTTCCAATATTAACACCAATTGATAAGATAATGGCACCGGGAGTATCGAACACCTTCGACAACCTACGAGAAGCGCAACGTAGTGCGCAACTGGACACTCACTAAAACCAGAATGGGAAGACACCTATTAGAGAAATTGGGGCTACCCCTGGGCACACAAAAAGACAAGCAACAAGCAAAGACAAGCAACAAACAACATCCCGGTAAGACCCATACCCAGACACATGGACCACAATGTACGCCATGAAAGACAAGCCATAGTCTTAGCACTCAGCAGAGAATTCAGAGACGATCCCAGCGCAGTCTACACGAACGTGGCAAAGTACCGCTACCAACGCAAAACGATCGCCGTTGTAACAGACAATGAGGGAACGAGATAACCAGCGCAACGATAAACAACCCAAGCACAGAGGCAGCTGAAGAGGCCGCCATTGCTTTGGCAATATCGCACGGCAACGCAACAGGACAAAACCTCACTATAGTGACGGACTCTAAACAAACATGCAGAAACTACACAAGAGGCAGGATCGACAGCATCTCCAATCATATTCAACACACGACGAGAAGACACAAACACTAAACATGATATAGTATGGGTTCCGGGACATGGGGGGATGAGGGGATACGTGACAGCAGACGATTTAGCTCGAGGGTACGTCAACCGAGCAGACTCAATACTTTGCACCACGGGCACCTTTGACCCTGTTACCCCCATGTACTCAGGCATAATCATTACAGGGGTAAGCAGAAACGCTACCCAGCCCTACACAAAAGGCTATCCAAAGCGGAGGCGATAGACTGCCGCAGACTACAAACCGATACATACACGCACCTGCACAAACTACACAGATTTTCCCTACACAATATGTAGACGAATGTCCGTGGCGCCAGGGTAAACATACACTAGAGCATGTCACAATGACTTAGAGCCTACAATAGACCACCCGAGTGTGACGCAGTGGGAGCACTTGCTGGCCAGCCAGGACGAGGCAGCGCAACGATTTCTCGTACGCCGAGCCACGATGGCAGCTGCCAAGTGCGACACCTGGACCGAGGATCGACCACGGCGACTAGTGACCCGTAAGGGCCCAACTCTTTAAATTTGTCACAAATAATTTTTTTCCATCCATTCATCTGGGACGCTGCAGATGACACTATTAGGCAAGCGGTGGCAGGCATGGAGGCACACTATATACGACAGATGGCGCCACCAGGTTCCACCGGCTCCCTTTGGTGGAAACCTGCGCTGTCGGCTTCGGCCCCGCGATCTCGGCGCAGAGGATTTTGGGCATGCATCATGCGGTGCGCTCACGGCTAAAGACCGACGACACCTGCTTTTGGCTGTGGTTTAACTCTGGTTAACCCTAGTTGAATTGCGAAATGTTCGTTTCCTCGGCATGCGGTCTATGCAGCGTCTCATTCCGACGCTCTCGGGAACTCAAAGTGGTCTCTTCCGCAGTCTACGAGTCACTCCGGGACGTGGCACGAATTTGTCTAGCCGCATCTTCGTTACGACGCTTCTAGAGTCCTGCGGCCCATTTCTCGCTTCGTTCTGTCATTGTTGCGCCTCTTTCACGCTCTCCATAACGACTAGAATCCACTGACGGAAAGCGCATATATATATATAAATATATATATATATATATATCCCGCGAGGTGACACCTCCTCTCCCTCTACCTCAGCGGAGCACATCTGGTGGAGCACGCGGCGATGGCAGCGGCGTCGACGGCGGCGCCATCTGTTGTAGCGTGGCTGCGGCGTTGCTAGGCAACGGCGGCTCAAGGTCGTTCGTCGGCCACGGCATACGGCTTAAGTGCGCGACGAGCCAAAATGGCTCGCTGGCTGGCGTAGCGTTTTGTTTTCGCAACAAAATTCTCAGCATGCGATTTTACTGCAAATGAGCCAGAGGTTGAGGGGGGGGGATTTTAAAAGCCGCTACGGTTACCAGAATGTCACGAAAATACACTACGTCAGAGTGCGTCTTAAATTTCACTTGACCTTAGTATTCTAGTATCGTACATACAGTTTTAAGGTATATTTGTTTTTCTATAGCGCCTTTGCGATCTACTACGTTTTCTGCTTTGTGCTTAATGCAGGTTCGCCGCTAATCAAGAAATAATTGCCGAAATGAGCTGGAAACACGTAGTTTTTCCCCCCTTACCAGTGGTACCTCTACTGAAACTGTTAGTGTCCTGACCATGCGTCATTGTTTCCCCGAGAACGCATGAAAAGCAAGCAAATATTCTATACGCACGCGTACTCATGCCGAGCAGCTATATATATGCGGTCACTTCTAGTGACCTGATTGTTTGATCGCGTACTCCGCTGAACTCACCCACGCGCTGCGGCAGAAGGCTCCGCCGTACCGCAAGGCAGAAGGCGGCGAGGTACACCACATCCAAGGAAAAGCATCTCTCTGGAAAAGGGCACCAAAATGACTTTTCGTTTTTCTGCACCGTACACAAGTGCATGCATTCCGTTAGTGATAAATCTCCACGGTTTGATTCAAATGGCCTGTAATAGTTTCACCAACATCTATTCCTCTGTGCCTAGCGGTGTAGTTCGTATCACTTGTAACAAAGAGGAAAGCAAAGACATGACGGACAGACATGTTTTAAATACAGCGGCTACATGACACCAGAGACTCCGACAATGCAGTTATGTTGCACTGACTGGTAACATAGGGAACATATCGAACCCATCGCGTGCATGACCCCCCGAGGAAACAAAGCTGGCTTTTGAGCGACGTCACGAAGGACGTGACGGTCCGCCACTTTTCGCTTTCGCTGCGAACTTAAGAACAATGCTCAGCATAGAGTCAGAACACTGCGCTCACACTCTGAGGGAGCTCCCCGGAATGGCGTGTCGGTAGCGCACACTGAAGCATCAATGGCGGTTACTTGATGATGGAAATGGAGGAGGGTGCTTTAGTTTATGGAGTTTAACGTCCCAAAGCGACTCAGGCTACGAGGGACGCCGTAGTGAAGGTCTCCGGGAATTTCGACCTCCAGGGATTCTTTTACGTAGGGTGAATTAGAAGCAAAGGCGATCGCCTGCTGATCCCGCGAGCATCGCTGGAGCCGAAATTATAAACCCCCTGTATGATGTTCTACATCACTGTGCGCTGTTCTACAAAAAACAGGCGCTGGTCGAATTTTGTCCGGTGCGCGCGATGCTGGAAAATATGAACTTGAGAGGCATAGAAGCGGTGCTTGAGGTCGGGAGGATCGTGAAAGGCCTAGCGTTCGTCTAATTCACAATTGGCAACTATTGGCACTATTGGCAACCTGCACGATGCAAGCTACGCGTGGTGTACGGCTATGGGGTGCCTGGCGTCTTGTGCAAGTTGGTAGAGGTTCCGCTGCTGAAGGGCACTAAGGGATGTAAATCTGAAACATTACAAGTTCCGCGCACTCACAATTACGATTCGATATGCAGGTCTATAGATAAACCCTTGAAATAGTTTCCTTGGACAGTCTATAGACTGTCCATTGACTTCTGCCTATAAAGTCAATACACTATCCATACACAAACCCCAGAGAACAGCATATAGGCAATGCAAATCATATAGACAGACTTTTGTCTGTAGACAGCCTGTAGACAATGAATAGACAAAAAGAAATATCTATAGGAAGGTAATAGATTCTATCAGAAGTCTATAGGCTGTCTGTAGACCATTTTTGTAGGGGTAAGTTCCCTTATTCCACCTCAGTAAACTGAAGGACTGCAGTTTCATTTCTCCAGCGATAACCCAATTCCCCAACGAGCGGCCTTGAGCCTCCCTTTCTAAATAAACAGTTCATTCATTCATTCATTCATTCATTCATTCATTCATTCATTCATTCATTCATTCATTCATTCATTCATTCATTCATTCATTCATTCATTCATTCATTTCTCCAGGGTCGACACCTGAACAGGGCCCATTTAAGAGAGTCGTCACTGAAGGAGAACAACACAAGAACCCACTCTTTCCTGTATGCGCAATCTTTTTTCATCGAGTACGTCAATGAAACTTGTGCACTCGTCACCGTGGCGTCCTTCGACGTCACCACACTTGCTCACCCGCGCCAGAGGAAGCTTTCCTGTGAGCAAGAGCCGAGGATATAGACTGTGCGTCGGCAAGCACTTGAACCCGCGTTCGACCAGCGCTTCTGCGTCTTTGTTTAACGCGCTCCAGAACAAAGACGGCGTCGAAGCGCACGTGCCTGTAATGTGCTCAAATCTGGCGACGGTCCTCCTTCACCTCACCTGTGAGAGCTTTCCATCCCCAGCTGACAGGATGCGGCAGGTGGGACGTGCGTCGGCGTCCTGTCAGCACCCACGCTACGAAAGCACTGCACGGACTCACGGCGGTTCCTCAGCCTCGAACCGCCCAGCCGCTGCCTCCTGCGGCGAGGGATGCGTGAGCCTGACGGCAGAACGGAACAGGCACCCGCCCTGCAGTTTGACTCGAAATGGCGATCAGCGATGACCATGACAAAGGCAACTATATCGTGAATAGGGAACTAAAATATCACGTTTGCGTTGTTTATTAGTTTTCTGTACGCAAATTCGGCAATGTTTCGGCTACTTAAGTTTACTCTATAGAGCATCAGCCATAAACCCCCCTCCCTCAGTGCCATGGGATCTCCTGGCCGTGGCAGTCGTTTGCATAAAATAAAGACGTCACCACATAGCGAAGTCCCATGAGTAATTGTTTTCGGACAATTTTCACGTGGAACATTGACCGCAAATCGGTAGTCCGACTTAGTCACTAGCTCTTATCAACCAACACGATCTGCGATCACATGCTTAATTGGTTCAAAGTTCCTTGCACTTAAACCTGACGGTGCCGTAAGGCAAGTACAAGCGTTTCAGCGTCAAAGGCGCGAGGGTCGGACTCACTATCTGTACATCTCCAAGTGGCTAGCTTGGTGCATTTGGCCACCTGTTCTTTGTTTCTGTGTCATAATGATTACTAATGAAGCTTCACCGCTTGGTTAATGGCACAAAAAAGGAAAATATACACGTATACATGAATGTTCTACACCGATAACTACAGTGGACGCGCATCTAATCTGAACTAATAACAAAAGACTAGTATACACTACTGGCATACAGATTAGCAAATGTCGAAGACCTTCAGTAAAAATCAGACAACCAAGAAAATACAAGCAATATGCAACCTTTGTCCGATCGTCGCTCCCATCCGGGCCCTGCGAAAAGAGCACGTGACAAAAGCGTGACCAGCGCTCGTAGGCGTGGCTAGTGCTCTCTCTGGCCGCGCGGTTTCGCTTTCGCTTGTATTCCGCCCCAAAATTCCTCGCGCCGCAGCGCAAGATGAGAATAGAGTTTTTGAAAATTTGAAACAGATATGGATGCTATTTTTCGCTGTGCTACAAACCTCTCAATAAATGGGGTGTCTTGCAGTAAAAGTTAACTATTCAATTAACAAGTGTTAGCTGTATTTTGCTGCACACCATCACTGACAATGCGCTCACAACCCAAAAAGTCTGTTTTAAAAAAATTGTTAGCCGTAGATGAAACGCCCTGTATAAGTGAGGAAAAAAAATTGGATGACGTTTCTTTTTAAGAGTGGGACGCCACAGCGTTTTGCAGCGTTATAGGAGTCGTTCGACGCGACGCTGGCCGTTGGACAATTTAAGGAAATGACGCCTGTATCATATATCTCGGTGGACACCCGAACCACACCGTAAAAGAAGGAAAATGAAATGAAAATTGGTTTTAAGGGAAAGGAAATGAATCCTGTCTCACATATCTCGGTGGACACCCGAACCACGCCGTAAGCGAAGGAATATTTTCGAAGCGCGGTGCCGACAACTACTACTATACGACCCCGACAGGTTTTCGACAGAACAGAATGCGTAAAAAGAGAGAACGCTCCTGTGAGAGGCCACAGAGAACACAGAAGTAACAGTGAGTCTGACATCGCACACTTAAACACGACAATCACCATTACAACAATCTGTAAATAAAGATCACCATGCGTTCTCCTCCCCCGCGTCCTCCGAACGGTCCGTACAAGTACAGGGAGCTGCTCGTCTTTAGAGCCGGAGTACCCGGGTTCGAACCCGGCCTCGGCTGCAGCGTGTCGATGGAGGCGAAACGCAGAAGGCTCCCGTTCGCTGTGCGATGTCAGTGCAGCTGTATCTCAACCAGACAGTGCATGGAGCGCTACTATAGTCCGAATGGCTGCCTGTCTCTCTCTTGTCTCCTCCAAATTGGGCAATAGCGTAGCACCGCTTATCTTCCACTACCCCGAACTATTCTCTAACTATTCTCTAAGAATTTTGCGCATTTCCTATCAACTAAACTATTTTCAAAAGTAGTAATGTGCAATCGTGATATTTATAAATAATAATGCTAAAATGTAAACTTCTGAATATGGGTAATAGGCTGGCGCCACTGCACGACCCCTCAATAAAAAAGGTGGACAATCGCAATGCTGTGGAAAAGGGCAGGGCGCTGTAGGAACTTACTAAAGGAGGTACCGGTTAAAGATCCCCAGCTGGTCGAAATTGCCCTGCAGCCTTCTACAACTGCACTTCTCTCTTTCCCGCCTTCCACCCCTCCATCACGGCATGGCTTAGGTGTTCACCGAGAAGTGAGACAGTTGCTCCGTCTTTACTTTCCTCAAAACAGATTTTGAACCCGCCGTTCGCGGGTTTGAATCCGCCCGCGGCGGCTGTGTTTCGATGGAGGCGAAACGCTAAGGCGCCCGTGAGCTGTGCCATGTAAGTGCACGTTAAAGATCCCCGGGTGGTCGAAATCATTCCGGAGCCCTCCACTACGGCACCTCTTTCTTCTTTCACGCCCTTCTTTATCCCTTCCCTTACTGCGCGGTTCAGGTGCCCACCGATATGCGAGACTGATACTACGCCATTTCCTTTCCCCAAAAACCACTTTTAAATTTTTTTCTTTCAAGTAGGGGAGGAAATGTAAACGCAATGTTTTCACCATCCTGACTGTACGCAGTAGTCAGCTAGGAAAAGTGAACTGCTTTCCACGTATCCATTACCGGTCAGACCATAAAGACAAGTTAGGCTTAACGTCGCCCATCGAAAACTTGAGTATGCTCGTCAGCCCTAACAGTAAGCTTGGCAGATGCCTTCATGGCGACCATTTAAATGTTTCCGCCAAGCGTAGTTCGTCGAGGCACACCCTAAAATACGTGTCCGCGATAAGGGTAATTCCGGTACAGCAGCAGCCGCTTCCATTCAACCAGTGCAGCTATATTCTCTATAGAGTCTGCAATGATCTCATTTCAACAAACACCATTCTTATCAGAATTCACGCCGGAAACTTAGCAGCGTCTTAATCGGCGGCGGCGTCTTACTCTCAGCTGGCAGCGTTCTCTTCCAGGTTGGTAGCGTTTGATTCCCAATCACAGTCAGCAGCGTTCTAAACTCATTCGAAGAATGTCAACAGTGTCAGTTTTGACAATTAAGGTAGCGTTCCACTCTCGGTCGAGTTCCATTTTCAGTCGGTGGCGTTTCTTTCTCAACATCAGTCGGACGCATACAAGCACTGCAGTGCAGTCTCAGTCGACACTGACTCACAATCGGTATATCGTCCCGTCACCTGCGGCGACAACAACAACAGAGAACAGAGTTGTACTCGGTTGCGCACAGAGACGCCCGCGAACTGCGGCGTCTGCCCGTGTTGCAGTGCAATGGGAAGTAGTAGTAGTAAAAACATTTATTTTCACAGAAGGAAGAGTAAGGGAGTAGGGTGTTGGGGATAGATAGAAGTGGAGCTGCAGTGGTCGGTATTCCCTAGTCCAGGATCCCGTTGGCCTCCGCCGCTGCCTTGGCCCTCGTCACCAGCATAAGCTGTGTGCTCGGGTCGGAGTCAGCCAGGAGGGCCTCCCACTGCTCTAGACTAGGGCTATTTATCTTTGGTAGTAAAGGGCTTTTTTCACAGCCCCAGGTGGCGTGGTACGTTGTGGCGTAGCCCCCACACCACACGCACTCTTTCGCATATCTGTTCGGCCACATTTTATGATACATGGCTCTGCTTGGGTAGGTGTCTGTTTGTAGTCTTCTGAGCGTGGTGGCCTGCTCTCTGTTGAGGATATCCGCCGGAGCCGAGTACTTCTTGCGCGCTCCCAACAACGCCTTTATTGCCTCCCCGTACGATTCTGGCGTGCTGAAGGGTTCGACCGGCACACCCGCCCTCCGGTTCGTGAACCCTCGGACAACGGTGTCTGCCATGAGATTTCCCTCAACCCCAGTGTCAGGGACCCAAATGATGGTGTGTTGAATGTGTGTGTTGTTTGATCCATGTCTGTGTTGGTTTTGTGCGAAGAGAATCCTCGCGGCTTTTTGGCCGATCCTGCCATCTCTGTATGCCCTCGCTGCAGCCTGAGAATCCGTCGCTATCCAGTAACTCAGTCCCTGCCGATGGGCTTCAGTCAGGGCTAGAGCTATGGCGATCTCTTCCGCTGCTTGAGTTGTCCTTGTGCGCACTGATGCACCAGTAATTATCTTCCCATTGGCGTTCACTACTGCTACCGCCCTAGCGTTTTCCTTCGTTCTGTACTTGGACGCGTCAACATACAGAACCATCTGTTTCTTCTTTAGGAACCTGTCCAACTCCAATGATCTCGCCGCCCGTCTTCCTTCGTGGTTCTTCGGGTCCATGTTTCTGGGCACTGGTTTAACCAAGAAAGTGCTCCTAATTTGGCTGTCAATGTCTGTCTTGTCTTCGCCCTCGCCTTCTGCCGGGTATCCTAGCTTTAGCAGTAGTGCGCGGCCAGTGGCTGTTCTTTTAAGTCTTTCGAGTTGAAATCTGAGCATAGTTTCACTGTGCTCCTAATAGGTGCCGTACACACCCATGTTCATTAACTTTTCTGTCGAGGCGCAGGTCATGACGCCTAAGGCTTGCTTATACGCCTTTCTGATGCATGTTTCCATTTTGTTCTTTTCCCCTTTATTAGGTTGTAGGTACGGAAGCGCGTACGTCATCCTCGGTATGATGAGCGCAGAAGTGATCCGTAACGCATCTCGCTCCTTCACCCCTTTTCTCTTGTTCGTAATCCGGCTTAACATCCTGCATATCTGTTTCGTGGAGTGTTCCAAGAGCTGGATGGTATGGTCTCGTTGCAGTGCAATGGGAACGCCCGCGGAGAATGACAGAGAACCAGTAGCTCCCGTACGTACTACTCGGAGGCGCCGGATGCACTGGTAAAAATTTAGAACAATCGGAACAACTAGGCCTACGCCATGGTCGCCCGGCCCCTAAAAGGGCCTGGGCGGCGGCCAGAGTCACCCGAAAAAACATTCGCCATATCGTTGCTATAATGAAACACGTCATTATTTTATTGCAAACATTTTTATCAACGCACACCAATGAACAGCATTCTTGAAGATTCAGTAGAACGCGGTGATTCCCGACGCTAAGAATTGTCGCAGAGGCTAATAGCCGCCATAGCCTCCCAGACCGACGGGACGCCGGGAGAGTGAATCGCCGCCATCTTGCACCGCTTTAAGCCATTATAGGCTTAGCGAAAACCTAGCTCCCCAGTAAAGTGCCTCGCAGCCGAAGCACGCGGTACAGAATCAGGTCGCACACGCAAATGCCGGCTACACCTCGTTACCGGCCGTCGACTGAAAGACAGACGCAGAGAGTTCATCGGCTAAACTAGCAGAGAAGTGCGTCGAACTCTGCAACGCATGCAGCTGCGTTCGCAGAACAGAGAACGCTTCGATCGCCGAGCAATGAAAATGTAGGCTGCTTAATAATGCCCAGACGCTCACACCACACTGCACTGGAATTCCTCTGTCTCGCTGTGAACCGACCTGCGTACCATCGCAGCCCTGGTACAGATGGAATCGTTTCGCATTACTTGTGGACCCTGCAGTACTCACCTTTTGCGGTGACGTGTCGATCCGCCGCAGTGACTGCCGCTGTGGAAAGCTGCTGCCGGTGGTAAGTACAGCTGCAGGTGTCCTCCAGTGTGTATCCGGTAAGTCCAATGTACAGCTGCAGGTGTCCTCCAGTGTATATCCGGTACCGGTAAGTCCAATTTCGGGCCGCGGAGAGTGCGTAATTGGCCTCCTCCTAGTCACACGATGAAGACGCGACTGGTTAGGCGGATGGCTGCTCTCTGGGAAGGCTACGTCAGCGGAGCACCGCGTGATCACGTGATTTCCTTTTCTCTCGTCAGCCAATAGCGTGATACCGTTCGTCGCCGTCATGGGGACCAGACGACAAGCTCTTAATGTTTGGGTCGTAATATACTACAAGATGAAATAAGAAATGTGTACTGCAAAACGTTTTTGCGCGGCGTTTATTAGGGTAGGGAAATGAATAATAATAATTGGTTTTTGTGGAAAGGAAATGGTGCAGTATCTGTCTCATATATCGTTGGACACATGAACCGCGCCGTAAGGAAATGGATAAAGGAGGGAGTGAAAGAAGAAAGGAAGATAGAGGTGCCGCAGTGGAGGGCTACGGATTAATTTCGACCACCTGGGGATCTTTAACGTGCACTGACATCGCACAGCACACGGGCGCATTAGCATTTTTTGTCCACAAAAACGGACTGACATCGCACAGCACACGGGCGAATTAGCATTTTTTATCCATAAAAACGCAGCCCCCTAGGTCGGGTTCGAACCCGGGAACTCCGGATCAGTAGCCGCGCGCCCTAACCACTGAGCCACCGCGGCGGGGTAGGGTAGGGAAATAAAAAGCATATTTTTGTTTCCCCTCAAATGAAGCGCAACACACAAACTTGTCTGCTCAGCGAATGCATGGAGCGTACCACGCAGCTGTCGCTAAATTTCTTGCACGGTATGTCGGATGAAGCTTCGATGACGAGGTCTCCGTGCGAAATACAAAGCATCCATTCTTCTGTCGTGACTAGGGGAACAGCTCTATTCGCCGCGTTGAAATTGAAACCGGCGTTCCGCGGCATATGGGTGCGACTTTCGATGACTGCTTCTAGGCTCTCAGCCGCCAGCGGGCAGACCGACCGCTTTGAGACGCCGCCGTATTAATACACAGACGTGAAAGACGATACTGCAAGCTTAGGTAGTTTCGCACTAACATACATAGATAAGTATATTACCATGTATGCAAATATACTTATATCTTTCACGGAAGTCGCCCAGCGCTGATACCAACCGAACGAACGCGGCGTATTCCTAAACGCGAAGTAGCGTCCAGCAGACTGAAATATGCACTTTCAGACGTGCAAGCGATTTCAACTTCGCCGAAGGTAAGCTTACCACTGTCTTAGATGCATGGGTGCACCGCCACAACGCTACCGTCGTCCTCCTGGACGAATTTCACAGACTTGAGAGGCTGCGCTGCAACCGCTGGCGGCATTTAGCACCAGAAAATGGCGTTGTGCGTTTGAAACGTGTGACTTCTTTTTTTCGTCTGCTGGTCTACACCTCCAAAGAAAGCGGTGCAGAAATTGTAGTTTCGTTCTACACTACGCGTAAAAGAAATGCGTCTGTGTAGGTGGGCGGAGCTACACTGGCATCAATGGCAAAAAAAATGAAACCATGCTACACTGGCTACACTACACTAGTAGCCAGTGTAGGTAAAAAAAGATATGTCCCTAGTGTCTTGTGCTCCACCTCGCGTAAATGTTATGTCCCACTTCCTCAGTTCCTCTTTACTCGCGGAAATTTAATTGGTTTTGGTGAAAGGAAAGGTGCAATAACCGCCGCATATCTCGGTGGACACCCGAACCACGCCGTCAGTGAAAGGATGAGGGACGGAGTAAAAGAAGGAAGAGTAAAAGAGGCACCATAGTGGAATTCCACTTAGACGCGGCGCCCGCGTTTCGGTGCGGGCGAAACGCAAAAGACGTCCATAAACTACCTGCCGCGGTGGCTCAGTGGTTAGGGCGCTCGGCTACTGTTCCGGAGTTCCCGGGTTCGAACCCGATCGCGGCGGCTGCGTTTTTATGGAGGCAAAACGCCAAGGCGCCCGTGTGCTGTGCTATGTCAGTGCACGCTAAAGATCCCCAGGTGGTCGAAATTATTCCAGAGCCCTCCACTACGGCACCTCTTTCTTCTAGCTTTCTTCTCTCAGTCCCTCCTTTATCCCTTCCCTTACGACGCAGTTCAGGTGTCCAAGGATATATGCGAGAGAAACTGCGCCACTTCCTTTCCCCCAAAACTAATTTAAAAAATAAAGTACACGTTAAAAGTCTCCAAGTGCTCGAAGTTATTCCGGAGCACTCCACTACGGCACCATTTTCTTCCCTTCTTCTTTCACGTTCACTTTACTCGCGGCGTGGTACTGGTGTTCATCAAGATGTGAGACAGTTACCTTAATTTCCTGACAGTCAATTGTGCTTTTGTGGCTTTTTGAAGCGAATCCTTCACTACGCTAGGCAAAGCCGCCTTCGCCGTACGGTACCGGTTTACCTTCAAGTGAGACAGAAGTCGTGTGGCTATAGGCCTTGCCATATGTGGTCCAATATGGTGTCGCACCAGTTCGCCTTTAAATTCTGAGCAACCGTTCGTCGTACAGCACTCTGGTTCGTGTAATAGCATTTCTCTTTGTACATAGCTTACATATTTTAGTCAAGTTGGCTCCTTCCCAAGTACTGACCGAACCCAATGCTGCTTAGCTTCGGTGATCGGACGAGGAGCCGTGCACGACTTACGGCCGTTACACCTCCTGGTTACCTTGATACCTCAGCTGCTCTCACACGGCATGAGCAGATCTTCACTAATAAGATCGTCGCCGATGCCGCCTACACGGCAAACATCATCCGTAAATGGCTTATCGGCCCTCGCTGGCATCAAGGGGGCAACATTGACGTTATGGAGCGCCCGTACTGTGGCTGTAGGTTTCGTGCTGACCTGTACTACCTAGTTTGGCATTGTGCAGAGTTCCGCAAGAGACGCGACGACCTCGTCGCCAAGCATGGTTTTCCCACCGATGGCGAGGAATTTCGTGCATTGACCAGAGCCGGAGCGAATGGCATCTTGGAAGATGATATTGGCAAATATGCTCCGATATGTGGTATCTACAGTGCAGTGTAAAGCGTGGCTGGACCACCCGTGCCGTCCATTCATGTATCAATAGACCCCTGCTTTTCCCTTCCTTAACCCAATACCCCAACAAACGACTTTGAGCCTCCCTTTCTAAATAAACAGCTCATTCATTGTCAAGTTGGAGGCTGGCTTGGACACGGGTTCACACCAATCACATATGCACCTTCAATTGCATGCTTTCTGAGACTTAATTGCTACAGGGGTTCGAACGATGACATACGCACCTTCAGGTGCAGGGCTTGAGGCGCGGTTGAGGTGTCCACCGATATTTCGAGATCTGAGAGCTACTGCGTCCTTTCCTCAAAACACATGCTTTCGCATTCCTCCACGTAAGTAGACTTAAGTACCCTTATTCTTGATCCGGAGTTCCCTGGTTCGAACCCGACCGCGGCGGCTGCTTTTCTATGGAGGCAAAACGCTAAGGCGCCCGTGTGCTGTGCGATGTCAGTGCACGTTAAAGATCCCCAGGTGGTCAAAATTATTCCGGAGACCTCCACTACGACACCTCTTTCTTCCTTTCTTCTTTCACTCCCTCCTTTATCCGTTCCCTTACAGCGCGGTTCAGGTGTCCAACGATATATGAGACTGATACTGCGCCATTTCCTTTCCCAAAAACCGATTATTATTATTATTAATATTATTATTATTATTATTAATATTATTAATATTATTATTATTAAAACTCTAAGGCGCCCGTGTGCTGTGCGATGTCAGTGCACGTTAAGGATCTTAAATTGGTTTTTGGGGAAAGAAAATGACGCGGTAACTGTCTCACATATCTCGATGGGCATCCGAACCACGCGGTATACAGGAAGGAAGGAAGATGGGAGTGAAAGAAGAAAAAAAGAAAGGTGCCGTAGCGGAGGTCTCTAGAATAATTTCGACCAAATGGGGATCTTAAACGTACACTGACATTGCACAGCACACGGGCACCTTAGCGTTTTGCTACCATAAAAACGCAGCCGCCGCGGTCCGATGCAATGCAAATGAGCTTTCGCTGGAACGCTCGCGCTGCATGCAGCATTGCTGTTTGCGTTCGATGCGGCGTTCTCTGCCTCCTTTATTAGAATTTTTGATGAAAGGAAATGGCCCAGCAGTGCCTACAAGAAAGCGTTGGGCCCAGTAACTCTCTCACATCTTGGTGGACACCTCAATCGGGCCTAAGAGAAGGAAGCAAGGTTGGAGTGAAAGAAGAGCGAAAGAGGTGCCTTAGTAAAAGGCTCCAGAATAATTTCGACCACGTGAGTATCTTTAACGTGCACTGAAATCGTATAGCACACAGACCTGTTTTGCGTTTCGCCTCCGACCCACCGCGGTGGCTCAGTGGTTAGGGCGCTCAGCTACTAATCCGGTGTTCCCGGGTTCAAATGCGATCGCGGCGGCTGCGTTTCGATGGGGGGGAGGGGGGGACATAAGGCGCCCTTGTGCTGTGCGATGTAAGTGCACGTTAAAGATCCGCAGGTGGTGGAGATTATTCGAGAGTCCTCCACAACGGCACCTCTTTTTTTCCTTTAATTATTTCATTACCTCCTTTATTCCCGTGAGCCAGTGGGCAGACCTGTGCACTTTCCTTTTCATTCTTCCTTCGGTCGCAGCAACACAACAGCAGCGCGCCGTCACGAAAACTAAGGACGGTTTGCGGCGGACGCGTTTCGATGGAGGCGAAACGGAAAGCTGCCCCTGTGAAAATGAAAATTGCTTTCTGGGGAAAGAAAATGCCGCAGTATCTGTCTCACATATCGGCGGACACCTGAACCGCGCCGTAAGGGAAGGAATAAAGAAGGGATTGAAAGAATAAAGTGGTGCCGTAGTGGAGGCCTCCGGATAAGTTCGAACACCTGGGGATATGTGCGCTGTCATCACATAGCCCACGGGCGCCTTAGCGTTTCGCCTTCATCGAAACGCTGCCGCCATGGTCAGGTTCGAGCCCGGGAAATCAGGATCAGTAGCCGAGCGCCCTAACCACTGAGCCACCGCGGATGTGTTGTGCTATATCAGTGCATGTTGAAGATACCCAGGTGGTCGAAATTATTCCGGAGCCCTCCACTATGGCATCTCTTTCTTCTTAACCTCCCTCCTTTATCCCTTCATGTACGGCACGGTTCCGGTGTCCACCGAGCTGTGAGACGATACTGCGCCGTTTTCTTTCCCCAAAAACCAAAATTTCAATTTCTTTTGTGCGATGTCAGTGCACGTTAAAGATCCCCAGGTGGTCGAAATTATTCCGGAGCCCTCCACTACGGCACCTATTCTTCCTTCTTCCTTCACTCCCTCCTTTACCCCTTCCCTTACGGCGCGGTTCAGGTGTCCAACGATATATGAGACAGATACTGCGCCATTTCCCTTCCCCCCAAAACCAATTATTATTATTAATTTCTTTTCAGTTTTCAAGTGAATATGCACAATACCTCGTGAGAAGTTAATTCCTTCCAAGTATTACCGATTGAGTAGCCTTACTCATTTGGTTCCTGCTTGAAATGAGCAACATGCAAAAAGATGCATTACGACCTACTTTGCCTGTCGTCCAAGTTGCGTTGGAGTAAATTCGTGGTGACGGCGTAACACGTTAATTAAAACAGCCTTCATGATAGGCGTTTAACACGTCATGGGCCAAAATGACGAGGGCACGTTGCAGGTTCAGGTCCCGGGAGGTGAGCCAGATGGGCCACGGTGGGGGTAGGGGCAAAGAATATGCGGGGGACTGACTGGAAGGCCGAGTGGCACTGTGTAAGGCAGAGTTAAGGCATGCGTAAATCAGTGTGTGGACAGTTGGAGCAGTGAGGTGGGGACGCGTACCCATACGAAAAAAAGTTTGGCTGGGCTATTGAGGAGATTATATTGAATAATGAGATCTTCAGGGAAGTCCAATTTTTGCTGCGTGCAGTATTCGTGGACAGTGAGTTTTTAAGCTCTGACTGCGTGCACCGTCGGTGGGTTCGTCCCTGGGATACCCTACGCGATGGGGCCTAGCTGCCGCCCTCACAGCATTGAGCCCACGACCGGTGGCCCTTCGGTGGATCCCTGGTCACATGGGCATTCCCGGCAGTGAGCTGGCTCATTAGCTTGCCTGCGGTACCATACAACTGGGCATGGGAGCGCAAGATTCTGGAGGCCCGTGTACTGTGCGATGTCAGTGCACTTTAAAGAACCCCAGGTGCTCGAAATTTCCGGAGCCGTTCACTACAGCGTCCATCATGGCCTGAGTCGCTTTGGCTAATGATAAAATTTTATTTTGTGCCACTGTAAAGCGGTTTTTTGACTCCACGAGCGCCACCGGGCAGCAGACGCTGTGCGAACGCCGCCGGAACAGTAAACGTGGAGTGAACGGGGCCGCAATGGAAGACGATGTGTAGATTTAGCTTGGCACCAGTTTACCATTTCTTTGGGCTCTCCTCACTGAACACTGGCCAATCCTTCGTCGTGGGTATGTGCCATGTCAAGAAAGCAACAACAACAACAACAAAACGGTAGCAGTACTAAGGCCTTTTATCTAGGCGGTGTTGCCATGATCCGAACGTAGTAGGTCCTTGGGGAAAAGGCGAAGCGGGAGCCATAATTCTGGATGAGGTTGGCTGATAACGCTTGCTATTTTCGTCCGACATTTAGGCATACCGGCGTAGGCGCCAACCTTGAGAACTGCATGGTGCTGATGCTGTCACAGTAATTCGTATTAGAAGTGGTAATCATTCTTTGAACTCGGCCGAGCTGTTTGCGTGTTCCGAAAAAAAAAAACGCTTTCTGGTTTGTGGTATGCATGCCCAGCGTTCTCGGGCAAAAATTTTGAAAATATGAAAATTGTGAGACCCTGTTATACAAGTACTGAAGGTAATGGTTCATTATTATGATATGTAGCAAAATCTTGCTTTTACAATGTTTCCATCGACGGCATCGAACAGTTCAAACTTGCGTTAAAAACCAACGGGGAACGCTTTTGACGATAGCAAAAACATCAGTAGAAAAAAAATACAGGGCTGTCGTTGGGTGACCTGTAGCAAAGGAGCGTCCTTTGGCCAGCCGTTCTGCGCGCCACTACATTCTCGTTTGACGCGTATATCTTGTGAAATGTTAATTTTTTCGAAGTGTTCCAGATTGAGTAGCCTCACTAATTTGTTGCCCTCGCGGTGGCTCAGTGGTTATGGTACGCAGCTGCTGGCCCGAAAGACGCGGGTTCGATCCCGGCCGTGGCGGTCGAATTCCGATGGAGGCGAAATTCTAGAGGCCCGTGTACTGTGCGATGTCAGTGCACGCTAGAGAAGTAGTAGTAAGTTCTTTATTATTAAAACAATAATATAAAGGAAGGAAAAGAATTTTGCTAGCCCCGGCATCTGCCATCGATACTGGAGCACCTGAGCTGGGGCAGCGGAAATAAAGGATAGCAGACAGAATGCACAAATGAAGTGAAAGAGGTGAGGGGACAGGAAGAGAGGATAGGGGGAGAAGTAATATATATAAACTATTTACACAATGATAAATGTGTCCAGGTTGTGCGCGTGATTAGTTAATGTTGGAGGAATTTAAACGCGCACAGCACTAACTGGAGTGGGGCGTCCAGTTATTAATCGTTCAATGTAGAACTCGCGGAGCGTTCAGTCACTGCGTGTAACTACTTGACGGAGAACAGACGGGACGTCAAGCACGTGTGTTCGAGGAATGCACAGAGGCTCACCAAGGTTCGCTCACGAGTGCGCGCACTGCCCTGCGGCCACAATAGCGTCTTGAGGGAGTCTGGTAGTATGTACAGCGCCCTATAGGCCGCAAGCATATAGAATAGGGCGTTAGAGATCCCCAGGTGGTCGAAATTTCAGGAGTCTTCAACTACGGCGTCCCTCATCATAGACTGAGTCGCTTAAGAAAGTTGAACACCAATAAACCATCATTTGTTTCTTGCTTTAAATGAGCAACATGCAAAAGAATAATTCTGACGTACTTTGGCTGTCGTCTAAGTTGCATTAGAGTAGCGATGGTTAAGAAATTTGAAAATATCAGCGGAAATTAGCGTGCGTTCGGTGAGCGTCCGAACGCAAGTGGCATCGCGTGTGGTCGAAAAATGTGTCACGGCAGCAGCGCAATTGATGCTGCTTGAACACGACATCAGAGATTCTCTGATTCTTTCAACACTGGCATCCTAGCGCTATTCAAATGTACAGTGCAATCAGACTCATGATCGAAAATCATATGGCGCAAAGTAATGCCAAGTCGACGCAGAATCAAGCTCTACAACATTCATTGTCGTGTGCGGGCGCTGGATGGTGAAATTCGCGTGAGCCGTAGGTTCATAATTTCTAGCTGCATCGTCATTGCGCATAGTGATTCAATTTTATTTTGTGCCACTATAAAGCGGCTTGTTTGATGCCACGGGTGCCGTCGGGATGCACCCCGATTTGTGCGAACGCCGCAGGTACAATAAACCTAGCGCGAATGGGGCCGCATTG
This sequence comes from Amblyomma americanum, assembly GCF_052857255.1. Classification (NCBI taxonomy): domain Eukaryota; kingdom Metazoa; phylum Arthropoda; class Arachnida; order Ixodida; family Ixodidae; genus Amblyomma; species Amblyomma americanum. The sequence continues at coordinate 86,974,774 of NC_135504.1, forward strand.
GAAGGCGACGTGTAGGTACACCTCCACCTCATAACGACGTCTTGGTAGCTGTACCAAGGCCTTGTATCTAGCAGGTGCTGCTATGATCCTAGCGTAGTAGGTGACGGTGGAGGGGGAGCCATAATTCTATATCACGTTGGCTCAGAACGCTGGCCGCAGATGCGCTGCACAGCCAGACATAGCAAGATCACAGATCTCATGGTCCAAACTTAATACATTCGTACGAAATTGAGGCATACCGATGTAGACGCAACCATTGAGCACTGCATGCTGCTGAGGCTGTCACCGTAATTCGTGTTAGAATTTGTAATCATTCTTTGAACTCTGCCGTGTTCTTTGCGTCTCCCGAAAAAAACGCGCTTTGTGATGGTGCGTGACCAATGAGAGTTTCTGAGATGTCTGAAGGCCTCACTGCTTTGAGTCGTACGAGAGATGAGGTGCTACCATCGATTTGGAGCAAACACACTCGAAGGAAAAGTATTAAGACAACTCAGAAAAGAGCGTCCTTTGGCCAGCGGTTTTAAGCACCGCTACATTTTTGTTTGACGTTCATGTCCGCGGTGGAGATTCGAGCGATGTATTGCAAAAAAAAAAACAAAACAATTCAACTTGCTCTCCGTCCACTTGTGGTTTTTGTGCCTGTTGACACTGGCCAAAATTACCGAAGGACGCTTTTTACACTTTAGGAAAGACAATAAATAAAATAAAGATATTGGGTGCATCATATCCAAGACCTCTAGGACTTGCTGTACAGGCACTTGAGCCAGCCAACGGAAGCCTGGTGCAACAGTCTCTGTTCTGCGTTAGGAGTAAATTGCTGTGTTGTGTTGAAAAAAATGATTGGTTATCAGGAAATGAAAGACAGGGTAACTGTCTCGCGTCTCAGTGGCCACCTCATCAACGCCACGAAGGAAGGGAAGGGAATATGGGAATCATTGAGAGAAAGAGGTGCCGCAGTCTAGATTGGGCTCCGGAATAATTTCGACCACCTGGAGATCGTTAACGTGCATTTACATCGCACAGCACAGCGGCGCCTTATGCGTTGCACCTCCATCGAAACGCGGCCACCGCGTTCGCTGCGTCGGGTACGGGGCACGCAACACGGAGCCCTGCATTGGCTCGTGCCCTCTAGATGGCGACAGCAGGCGATCACGTGATGGCCAGACTAGCGATCACGTGCACAGAGGTTATAAAAGGGAAGCGAGCAGGATGAGTGTGCTGACGTGTGCAAGGAAGAGAGAGCTGCACCGCAACTGTCGCTGCGCCTCGCAGTAGCTGCCATTATTCGCGAAGCGTTCGAAGAGTCTCGGAAGCCTTCGCCCCTGGGTAGAGCAGATTGGACTCAGCAGCGGACGGTGTTTTTCGGCGCCGACACGAGGTCCCTGCGGCATCAACCCATGCATCCTTCTCAAGATGTTCGAGATAGCGGGCGCCGTCGTCTACCACGAGGAAACCACGTCCGGTAAGCGTTCCAAGAGGTCTACGCTAAGTTTGCCATTGTCCAGCGCTGAATGGCATTGACGACAGTTCGGGACTTGGTCTTGGGCGACCGAATACTGCAACTTTCTGCAGTATTCGCATCAGGAAGAGAGAAAGCGGTCTGCGTGTGCGTAGAACGCCATTCGGCTGCCATCTCGTCGCTGCTGTGGGGAGGCTGGTGGGAGCGGTAGTATGAAATGAAGCCTTCACGAGCGCCTTGGACGCATCTTTCCGCTATTTTGACTGGTCTCCTCTTGTGATTTCAGTGTCACCGAATCCATCCAGTCTTCTGTCCTCAACCAGCGCAAGCGATATTTGTCGATCGCCGCTGGCAGACGGCACGTCATCACCCTCTTGAATGAAGCGGAGCTTTGGCGTCCCTCGTCTCCGCAGGCCTCCTGAAGGAACAAGAGCGTCTTGGACTTCCCTCACCGTAGGATCTGAGATTCCTGGCGGATTTTTCTCGCGTTCCATGGTGAGTCTACAGACTGCAGACGTTTTCGAACTTGCATTTAGAAGCGCCTCCGAGACGATCGCGTTCGCACTGTTTCGTCTTAGTATTTTAAGGAAGGTTAAGAATGCTATCTCTTCTCCTGAGCAGTATTCTTGCACCGACGCCGCACTGTTTTGAAGTTGTTTTTATCTTGCGCGCCTTCTTGATTTATGCTCTTTTTGGAGTCTTCTTAGACTTAGCTACTGGAGCCAAACTCAGCGAGCGCCTCCGCGTCTGGGCCACGCCGGGCACACAGGGTTACGGAACGCTGTGAATGGGAAATGCTGAGTTGCGTTTCTTCATTCAGTCTCTGGTTTGGTCGCTGACTGCTATTTATTCAAGTTAGTGTTGCACCGCCTGGGTAGACCTGTAACAATACCGATGGCGATGAAGCGTTGACCCTCCTTAGTGGCTCAGCGGTTAGAGCGGTCAGTGACTGGGTTGAAGGTCCCGGCTTCTATCTCGGCTCTGGCGACCGCGTTTTGAAGGCGAAATGCAAAATTCGTCTGTCTGTGGCCTAGTCCCCTTGGACTACGGCGTCCGTCGTACCCCATGTGATTTGCTCAATGGCGTCTTACGTCCCAAAGACTTAGGCAATGAAGGGTGCCAGATGATTTCGACTATCTGGGGTTCATTAACGTGCACTGACATCGCACAGTACACGGGTCTCTAGTATTTCCCATCCATTGAAATGCGACCGGGATCGAACCCGCGTATTTCGGGTCAGCAGCCGAGCACTATAACCACTGACTCACGTGTGTCGGTTCGGGGCGTTAAAAAAAGTGCAGACTGCAGACTGCTCATTGCTTGTTATTTCCTTCAGCACTACAGAACAATGTGGCAGACGCGCGGCACTGCAGCAATAGGCTGCAGCGTTTACTGGGTGACTAACCTGTCGTTAGCAACCATTAATTTAACGACAACCTGCCAGGGTGGCAGGTAGGCGCGCTGCCTATCCAGAGTGTGGCACGCACTCAATGTTGACGCCAAGCCGCGTCTACTTGCCCCGATACACCACAACTTTGGCTGTCTAACCAGGTTGAGCAGTAATTAATTATTGGTTGTTGAGGAAAGGAAATGGCGCCGTATCTGTCTCATAAATCGTTAGACACCTGAACCGCGCCGTAAGGGACGGGATAAAGGAGGGAGTTAAAGAATTAAGGAAAGAGGTGCCGTAGTGGAGGGCTCCGGAATGATTTTGACCGCCTGGGGATCATTAACGTGCACTGACATCGCACAGCACACGGGCGCCTTAGCGTTTTGCCTGCCTAAAAAGGCAGCCGCCGCGGTCGGGTTCGAACCCGGGAACTCCGGATCAGTAGCCGAGCGTGCTAACCACTGAGCCACCACGGCGGGTCAGTAATCAAACCGCAGCAAATATTTTTCGCATAGAGCGGTTGAGGTGCCCACCTCCAAAGTTGAGTTATGCGCCTTTCCCGCCGTCAAATCGAGTGCAGGGTCTAGACCAATACAAGCAACGTGGCCAAAACTGCAAATAAGGCGTGGCTGGTAAGTAGACGAATTGGCTTCAAGCAACTTTGCTCTGGACTGTGCCGGGAAGGACTGAAAGGGGAAATCGAAAATGTAGAACGCTCTCAATCAGGCATGCGTCTCGGCCGTGCCAGCGCTTTCAAGTCCCGCCCGGCACACCACCCTCAGGCAACTTTTTGCAGGCCACGCCGCGGCAGCCGCGTTTCAACCTTCGCGCTTTTTAAGGCGACAGCATTACTAGCCCCATTACGACAAAAGCCGACGGCGTGTCTTATGTGTGGGGCATCGTATTTGTGTGTACTCGCACACGGTACAGAAAAATCCGAGCGATGGCAAGAAAGAGGGTGACGACATCAAGCGGCCGTAGGACAAACACAGCCGCGTGCCGCAATTTTAGACGATCATATCAGTCTTACATAGCCGCCACCAGCTGACCTCAGTGCTGTGCCAGTATTGCCGACTACATTCGTTCCAAAAATGTGAGGAATCGTTCGTCTTGCAGTGTTCCAGTGGTGTCCTGCTATTTCTCTTGGCTTATAGCTTACATGTTCTAGTCAAGTTGTAGGCTAGCTTGCGAGAATGATTCGAACCTGTCCTAAAAGGCTCGGTTGAGGTACCTACCGAGATGCGAGAGTTAATGCGCCGTTTCCTTTCCTCAACACTAATTTCGATATTAAAATTGTTTCTCGGCCGTTTATATTGCAGCGTTGCGGGTGGTGTAATACGGTCTCTTGTTCCATATTGCATGGGCCTCTCAGGTTGGAGGCTAGTCCGCGACAGGTGTTCGAACCACTCTGACCTTTGTGGATTGAGTTTTTGGAGGCGCGTCTCCTGTTCATTGCTCAGTGCGCAACCTGTGTCGAGGTCGAACGCTCACGACTCCCTATTGCTTTACCTCTTCAGCCGTATTTGAGGTGTCCACCGAGAGGCGAGAGAGTTAGTGCGCAATTTCCTTTCCTCAACACTAATTTTGGCATTAAAATTGTGGCTAAGCCGTTCATGTAACAGCGTTGCCGGTGTTGTAATACGGATTCTCGTGATGCTTATGTTGGAGGCTTGCTCGCGACAGGAAGAAGGCCGAAGAAGGCACGTGAGCGCAGAGAGACGCCCAACCGGACAGTGGCCTGTGAAACGTGAAGGCGGGCCCGCAGCTTCAGACCTCCAGGCCGTTAATGCCAGCCAGCTTTCACTGATTACTGGGCTAGGCCGGTAAGCTTGTCCATTATTTTCTTTATTTGGTATATTTTCTTCCATAACTTTAAATCGGCCTTGTCTACTGGCAGAGGTGAGTGGTAGTGGGGTTGGTGTGTCAATTAATCGAAACACGAAAAGAAAAAGAAGCAAAATAGATTTTAAAAGAAGCTAGAATTGGTGTATTACTATGCCACTCTGTTTTTTACTAACATTTTCGGGTGTTATTGTTCACATTTAAAGAGACTAAAATATGCGTTTGCATTTTGGCGTTTATCTAGCACTTGTGGCACGCAGGAGGACCTAATGCCAGAGCGGGCCTGGGACATGTCCTCGAAACATTCCTGTGTATGTTAGAGCGCTAGATCACAAGGCGAACAATTTCGGGCTAGATATATTGGTAGCTGCCAGCATAAAGGATTTGGTGAAAATTGTTTTGTGGAAAGAAAATGGCGCAGTAACTCTCTCGCATCTTGAACACCTCAAGAGCGCCATAAGAGAAGTGATAAAGCAGGGACTGAAAGAAGAAAGGAAGAAAGAGGTGCTAACAATTTCGACCACCTGGGGACACTGACATAGCACAGTGCACAGGCGTCTATTGCGTTTCACCTCCGTTGAAACGCGGCCGCCGCGGTCGGGTTCCACCTGGCTCAATAGCCGAACCCCTTCCAATCACAGGAGCCACCAGGTCGGGCATGAAGCAGTGCAAGACAGAATAGGGAAATTAGAGCCGTAGTGGTAGATGAATTTGACTACCTGACTTAATTTAACATGCACTTACATCGTAATGCACGTGAGCCTCTTAAGAGCGCTAGCTATTCCTGGCGCGCTACCTGGTTTCACTACGCCCGCGAACACGTGACCACGTGTGCAGCTGTGCGCACAAGAACAAAGAGAAGAGCCGGGGAGGAGGAAATTCGCGCATGATATCCTGCGCAACAGGATGAGACGTCCCTATACCTCGCAACGAAGTCCATGTGTCACGGCTAAACAGTCGTATACGGCTCCTGAGGTGAGAGGATGGCCAGCTGCGCGGCTGGCCGACGCGTTAGGTCAGGCGAGCCTGGTGTCGATACCCTATGTGCCGCCGTGGGGAGTTCAGTCGAGGCGAGAACGCTGTTATTGCATAGAAAGAACGGCGTCGTACAGACTACTTTTCTAGGGACGCGACAGTCAAGAGGTCCGCAACGGTTTAGAAACGCGCTGCGTTTGGCTCCCGGCAAAGAGAATTCATTGCCAGGTCGTCCGTCACCGCATTCTTCCCTTGCGGCTTCACCGCAGTGCACGCGCATTGCTCGTCACGCGGCGCGCTCTGCTGTCGATTAAACAGTCTTTGTTGACAAGCTACGCAGTAAGTGTGACCGCAGGCAACCCTTTCAATTGAGTCTGCTCTTCGTATTGTGATTTCTACGTTTATGAGTTTCATACCGCGAGTTGCAAGCGTCAAGGAATCAAGCTACGTTCCGCAACCCGCCCCAAATCTTAACGAAGACATATCAGCCGGCTGAACGTTATCTCGCGGATGCGCATAAACCAGATATGCTAATTTAGCTGCATATGTTATCTTTGTGCTTCACCTTAGTCATGAGTGCCTAACTTTGATGTATTGCCCAGAAGATGCAATACCAATAGCTTTTGCATTATTCGCAGCAGACCGGATCGATCACTGTTTCCGTGTCCTGTCACGGACAAGAAGACGACGCGGGCAGGAGCGTCATCACCGTCTGTCAAGTCGTCCTGTTTTTATCGGCTTGCCGTCAAGTAACAATGCCTTCGAGTTCGAGGCAGCAAAGCACGTAAGCTGTTTGAAGTGCTATGCGTAATTCCATTTGTTTATTATGTTTCTATGTTACCTGGCTTCGAGCGCGGTGTAAAAAAAATGCAAAATATAAAAATATTCTCGCAATGAACCCCGGAAAAGTTTTTTTCCTGACAGCATGAAAAAAATTGTGTATGCGCACAAGTTCCTTAAGCATATGTGAAAGACCTCACTAAAGCTGCCCTTACAAAAATTTTTGTACAGTCCAAAGACTGTTCATAAGACTTCTATCAAGTCTAGAGACTCTCTACAGACGCCCTAGAGAATGTGTATAGGCAATACAAATCCCATACACCATCTATAGACAATCTATAAATCTATAGGCATACTTTTAGTAGAATTTTGTCTATAGACTGCGAATAGGCAAAAAGAAATATCTGTAGGAAGAGAACAGTCCATAAGAAGGGTATAGAATGTCTATAGACCATTTTATAAGGGTGTAAACATCTCTCAGGAGGTCCAATCGAAGATTCCTAATTACACTTCAGACTGTTGTGTCATTCATGTCTTGCTAACACTGACGGATCGCCTTGCCCCGATGGAGCAGCGACATCCTGTGGGACGACACCACGTGTCCAGACAACGGAGACTTGGTGCCTACTGCCTCTGAAGTGCAGTCGTCTTGTGGGTGCGACCGGAGGACGTCAAGAACGGATCCAGAGGAAAGCGTGGCGTAAGATGCATTGCAGACGGCCTTGCACTTCTACATTCGCGCTCAGTATGACCTGCAACAAAGCGGGGGTGTTTTCTGAGATTTCCGGATAAAGTAGTCAGGGTAATATAGCGGAAAAATGCGGCAAGATTTGCACTAAGAAAGCGGCACTCTTTATTAAGTGCGTAAAACATTCGTACCATACTAAGTTCCTGCTACCACCATTGAAAAAAAAAACAACTCAGAAGAAAAACTTGCCGACCAATCGAACAATACAATTCCCTCTCCGTATGTTACGTGCTGAGAGGTCTGAGAGGACTTCGTAGCATCTGCTCTATTTATGAAGGCGAAGTTTGGGAGCAGTTTGGAGGCTCGCGTTCAAGAACACCACTAGTTTGTCGCGTGGCGTCCCACTCCGTATCCAATGGTTGTCCCCTGACCACTTCGCTTCTACGCTCTTGCAGGTCCATCGTCATGGCGAGGCAAGCTCGACTCTACCCTGCTGTCACATTTGCCAAATTCAATGTGATGGCTTCTCTGGCTCAAGGGTCAGCCTGTCTGCCCCATCTGTGAGTTTGCAGCAACTCGTCATTCGCGCCAGTTTTTTTAGATGTCCACAAGCCATACCCTCGCCATCGTACCAGCCAGAGTGTATGGAAGCCCGTGTTAGAATGCAGCCCCAAAATAGCCCCCATCCATTTTGAGGCGGATTTAGAGAGAGAGGGGGGGGATTTATGCACATTGCCAGCGGCATAGAATGCTCAATTATCATGGCCTTCGGTACGCCACCACCGCGTTATCAATAAAAAATAAAATTTCTTTCGAACGTTTAAGGAAAACAACCAGGGGCTTTTACATTCTGAGGCCAGAATACAAACCATAGACCACAAAACCAGGTCGGTTCTCAAGCGAAAAAAAGGTGAATCTAGAATGTGCAGTGCCTTAAGACTGTATATACTTTCTGTTTACATATTCCTCACATGTCAGCCAGTGCTCAGCAGCGCTTGACAGAGCGCCAACGTTCGCGACCTTTTGATTATTACAAAACAGGCTAGCTAGACTAAATTGATTATCAGTATTCTGTTAAAAGAAAGTAGAAGGAGAAAGGCGTAGAATACAGTAATTCCAATCCAGAGTCTCTCGGGTCAGAAAGCTCCTCAAAAGTTGAATGTCGTCAATTTATTCCTCAAGCTTGAACGAACGCTCCTCAAATTTCGTGACCACAGATCTTGAGCACTATCTGAGGCATCGGATGGCAAGGGCGTTCGTGTTACTTCAGGAAAATAGCGGTAATAATCGATCGCTCCTGTGCGGCTGCTTTCGAGAAGAGTTGTATACCGGGTAACGTCCAAAGTCTGTTATTCAGTGTTGTGCAATGGAACTGCCAGCTATGCACATCGAGAGGCGAAAACAGCTTTTGGGATCGGCGAGGTCAGTGAATTGTAAAGCGGCAGCTCTGCTTCGAAAGGAAACCGGACTGAACCTTCATCCTCCTCTTCGATCCACGAACTTATTTACAGCGAATGGATTAAGAAATGGGTCGACTGTGTCGTATCTGCAACAGTTAAAAGCATGCGATTGACAGAACTGTAGAAGGTGCAGTACGGAACGCCTATACGGGTAGAGTGCGGATTCTGCTCGACTAGGAATAGTCTCTGTAGTATTAAGACGGGTCAGAAGAATAGAGTGCATGAAAGACAGACAACAGGGGATTTGTGGGTGGATTAAAAGAAGTCAATGGTTTAACCTTCATAGCACGTTAGTAGTCGTTTGTACCCTCTGGAATTTTTTCGGTCTCTCCTGCCCCCTCTTCGATATAACTAAACGTTGCTTCTGTTTTCGTTTCATCTCGGTTGAGCGAAGCTCGCCACTACATAGTCACTGCCTAAAGAAACGTGAAGGACCCTTCTCTATCTGTAAACATCTCCCAGGATGTCAAGTGCATTTTCTTAATTTGATTCTTCTTTGCTCTATCTATGAAGTTGTTCTAACACCGACGTACTGCTTTTTTTCTCTTTAGAAGCAGCGGCGTCCTGCGTTCAATTAAGAGCCAGAATCAACACAACGGAGGCAAATACCCAGTGCCTCTGAAGTGCGATCGTCACGTGGGTGCCATCGGAGGGCGTCGAGACGTGCTTCCTCGCTGAAAGTAAGTGCGATGTGAGCAACATTGCTAACCAGCTTATGCGTTTATAGTCTCGCTCAGTATGACCTGCAACGCAGCGGTGGCGCTCTCTGTGGTCTGCGGATAAAAGTCTGCCTGTTATAGCAAGAGGTTGTGGCACGATATGTACAGTCAAAACCGGCAGGCTTTTTATGCGTAATAATAGATAAGTAACATCTGATTTCTAAACTCCCATCGGCTCATGAAACAAACCTGAACCAATGTTTACGTGTTGCATGTGATAACGAGATTCAACCCTCTATGATCTGCGAAGGGTTTCTTCACGGTGCATGGTCACATTGTCAATCCAGTCGATAAGATCGCATTGAAGTTCCCCACACTTTATCCTACTACAGTAAGTACGACAAATGGCACTACCACCTGCGCTACATGGTGTCTCGCGGAGCGCTGGCGGTGTGTTGCAATGATCAATTGTAGCAGTGAGAAAACAGGCTCGTAAGAGCACTTCCCTCGTTACTACTATATCTTGAATGTGGATGCATCGTACATTGGGTGAACTACAAATGCAATTTTTACAAAATATATATTGAAAAACACTGGGCGATTGATTTACACGGACGTTTTTTGTGCTTGAATTAGCACTCTTAGTTGTCAAGACTATGAATAATACGTGGTAGCCGCCGACTTTAAATGCGAATTCGCCAGGTCCCATTGCTACTGGAATCGCCGCCGTGTTTGCCCACGTCTCCGAGCTAGGCGCCACGCTCGGCACCGTACATAGATTTCGGAGCTTTGCGTGATGCCAGTCATTCTTTTCGTTTCACCAGCCGGGGGGAGCACTAGGATCTCAAAGATTTTCGCTCATTGATTCCTCCTAGCGCTATTCAGGCATAACAGAACCGAATGAACCAAATAAAACCAGTTTCGGTTGGACACGCAGCAAACAACTGTAATAGCCCCTAGCACGAATTCGGTGTGCGCCCAGCGAGTGCCGCTAAGCCTAGCAGGCTATCCGGGTTTTGTTCAGCAGCCCGCCGGTCATTCGGAACTTCTAGTTAACCAATCGAATACTACTAACCCCAATCCATGAGGCGTGATGAGAGATTTGAGCGTCGTGTTCCGTCTCCCCTGTTCAAAAAGGAGAGCAGTTCAAGTGTACACCGGGATATGGTCGCATAGGGTGCAACTCCGGGTCCTCTAGCACCATTATGATACCTTTGCTTCTCGTCTATACTGTTGCATGATGCTTCTGATGCAGGGGCCCGCTTTGTACTGGCATCTCCACATCCCGCATTCGGTGTGATTGCCGTCTCCGGCTGCGCAGTCAACGGCTTCAACCCAACCTGTGAGCTTTCAACTTCTCGTTTGGGTCAGTTTTTGGATGAATTTGATAGGGACGGACGAATCCGTACCCTCGGGATCATAACGAGCGAATTCTTCATGACAAAACACACAGGTCCTTCACTGATATTATTTTTGTAGGTTTCGCATGAAGTTTCGCTCTTCACGCAGGCAGAATAATGCGATCAGCAAAGCGTAAACAATTGGTCTGCTTCATTTACGAGTTTCTTTCATGCTGCCCTATTGTCCACATGCTGTATAGGCACTCTAGAAGAGTTGAAACACAAGAACTCTGCTTATAGTCTTCAAGAAACTGTGTCGAGCTTAGGACGCAATACAACAATAAAATATAACTCCCTTGGCATAGTAATTAAACCCTAATTAGCCGAGAGTTGGTATAGTTTCGTTTTTAACGCATTTTTGGACTAATGCATGGTCTATGCAGGCAGCATCAGCGTTTTGGTCGGGGACCTCCTTAGGAGCGACGGCATCTCGTCCGCTGTGACGTCTTGAGCCGCTCAAACTCCTATGTGCATGCTGCTGGCACATGCTGCTAATGGGGGGGGGGGCGGGGGGTAAAAAAAAATGGCCAGAAATAGTTGGCGTCTATGGTGAAGTTCAGCTCATTGGCAAAAACACAACCCTGTGAAAGTCGAACAAAGGCGTAGAGACCTCAAGACTGGAGAAGTAGTGCAAAGATGTTCAACAACTGGTGAACAGGTGTGAACAAGTTCACGAAGTGGTTAGAAGAAACTCTGATGAGATCCATGCCGGTGAATGCGACAGATACGTCCCATTTTCTTTATCCCCATTTGGTGTCAACGGGACAAATATGTCCCACTTTTTCCGACTTGACTGTTTGTACGGAAATTGTGAAATTCGGTGAGAGCAGTTTCTGTGCACCTCATCTGCTCGTGCAACATAAAATGTTTCATCAGCACGAGACAGGGCACGTCCAATTAGATCACACTCTAATCGAAATGATACCGCGTAAGCGGAGAGAGAAAAGCCTATTCGTCTTAAACGTATACAGCTCTCCGAAACAGAGAAAGGATTGCGGCTTCGACAGGCTATTCGCAAAAACGAAACAGATAGCGGGCAAAAACCCTATCGTCATTGTCGGGGACTTTAACGCTCATCATCCCGCATGGGGATACAAATATACGCAAATCAAGGGCAGAGAACTCTGGGACAGCATTCTCCACAATGAGCTCATCTTGATCACTGACCCCATCAAACCAACAAGACAGGGCAATAGCGTGAGTAGGGACACTACACCTGACTTAACACTCACCGGAGGCCAAATCACGGCACGGTGGTGTAACACGGGGGAGGACCTAGGAAGCGACCACAAAATTATTGAGATTGTGGTAGAAGACGGACCGCCCACACCGAGACCCAAAAAGGTCGCAGCGGTAAATTGGGATCTATTCAGGGCGAACCTTCCTACCCGAGACGCAATCAGGGACATAGAATCAGGGACATAGGCACAGACCTTCTCGCAGCAGTTAAAGAAGCCACCGAAGAGGTGGAAGCAGACGAAACGCAAGAGGAGGTAGACAGGCGTATGATAGGCCTGTGGCGCAAGGAAAGGGAGCTAGAAGAAAACCTTGCTCAAAACAAGGGGAACAGAAACATACGTAAGCTCCTAGCCAAACAGAATAGAGATATCGAGGAGCACGCGTTGAACTTAACCAGACAAACCTGGGGTAGTATCTGCGAGCAGATGGACCGCAGAATCAGCAAAGCCAACACGTGGAAAATGCTCAGACATCTCTTAGACCCGGACAAGACAAAGTATGAGGCACGACAACAACTACAGAAGCTCGTATATAAATACGAAGGCACTAGCGATCAACTAATCTCTGAAGTGAGGGACAGGTACTTGAGGTGCACACCACCCACACCCCTCCCCGAGTACAAGGGCGCAGAGAATCCTCTTCTAGATGGGTCCATCACCATCGGAGAGGTTAGGGCGGAGTTGAACAGACTCAGAACTAAAACTGCGGCAGGTCCAGACAGAATCAGCAATCGCATGGTGAGGAATTTGGATGATGCATCAATTAGAAACCTAACAGCGTACATGCAGGAATGTTGGGACAAGGGCCGAATACCACCTTCGTGGAAAGAGGTCAACCTAGTCCTTATTCCAAAACAAGGTAAGAAACTAAGTCTCGAAAACCTGAGGCCCATTTCGCTTACCTCATGTGTAGGTAAGCTAATGGAGCACGTTATTCAAACGAGGCTAAACAGATTCCTAGAAGAACAAAAGCTTTACCCCGACACAATGATCGGATTCAGGACACATCTTTCTGCATGCGATGTTATGCTTCAACTTAAAGAACAAGTGCTAGACAACGAAACAGCTGATACCAGAGTAATAGTCGGCCTTGACGTGGCCAAAGCTTTTGACAACGTTGACCACGCAGCCATACTAGAATGCTTAGAAACTCTAAATGTAGGGGGAAAGGTATACAACTACGTGAAGGACTTTCTTTCAAACAGAACAGTTACTATCAGCCTAGGAGGGAAGGAAGAGAAAGGCATAAGGCTGGGCAACAAAGGTACTCCCCAAGGCTCGGTCCTATCACCGACACTCTTCAATATTGCAATGATTGGCTTACCACAGAAATTGACGCGTATAGAAGGGCTCAACCACACAATATACGCGGACAACCTCACCCTCTGGGTTACCAGAGGCAGTGACGCGCACATCGAAGGTACCCTCCAAAGAGCGATCGAGGAAATTGAGTCGTACCTAAAACAAGTAGGACTCAAATGTTCTGCCGAGAAATATGAAGCGCTCTTCCTCGGCCCACAAAAGAGACGAACAAAGCCCCATGAACATGGGATAACGCTAACGGTAAACGGGGACAAAATACCATCAGTGGAGATGATTAAGTACTGGGTCTTAGGATACAGACAAACGGTAAGAACACCGAAACGATACGAAAACTCGAATCGAGTGTAAGCCAGATGTGTAGGCTACTCAAAAGAATAGCAAATAAACACGCGGGAATGAAGGAGACGAACCTCTTAAGACTAGTTCAGTCATTTGTAATCAGCAGAATCACATACGTGGCACCATACCTACGGCTAGCCAAAGCAGAAAAAAACAAGATTGAAATCCTAATTAGGAAAGGCGTCAAAACCGCTCTGGGCCTCCCCCCGTACACATCCACCCAGAAAATTCTGAACATGGGGATTTCAAACACCCTAGACGAGCTCATTGAGGCTACCAGAGTAGCGCAACAACAACGACTTCTACGCAGCCATTCGGGGCTAAAAATACTAGAAAAGCTAGGCTTCGAACCTCGAGCGCGGCTCAAACACACGGAGAATATCCCAACAGACATAAGGAACAAAATCAGAATCCCACCACTCCAAAGGAATATGCATCCGGTACACCATGAGGGTAGGCGAATGGACAGAGCGAAAGCTCTGCAGAAAAAATTAGCCAATAGACAGGACGTGGTTTACACGGACGCGGCGGAATATGAAGGCAGGACGGGTTTCGTAGCCCTGGCGACCAGGGAGGGCGGAGACCGAGTCTCGTGCTGCAGCACCCAACAGAGTGATGCAACAGCGGCTGTGGAGGTAGCCATTGCGCTGGCTTTAACTCAACGGAATGTTAGGGTGATTATAACAGATTCCAAATCGGCTATCCGCAACTACAACGCAGGCAGGGTATCTGTCGAAGCAGTCAAAATTCTCACAGCCGGCCCGACACCGGCAGAACTAATTAACCTTGTTTGGACTCCGGCCCACGAGGGCCTCCGGGGAAACGAGACAGCGCACGCATTGGCCCGAGGACTCACACACCGGGACCCCAATGCGGTCTCGTCGAGTAGAGAGTCCCTTCAGACGAGCGAGGAGCTGAACACGTACCAAGATATTCTTAACCATTACAGATTAGGAAGACAGACATTACCTGGAGCATGCAAGGGCCTCAGCAAAAAGAGGTCATATGGAGAAAGTTACAGGCGGGAGTTTTTCCGAACCCACTCGCACTAAGCAGATGGCATCCGGAGATCCAAGACCCCAGGTGTAAACAGTGTAATGAAATAGCAGACATGATCCACATGGTGTGGACATGCCCTAGCCACAACGAACCAGACAGGAATATAGAGTCCTGGGAGGCTTTAATGGCCAGCCAGAAAGAAGAACAAAAAGAAGTCATCCGTCTGGCCCTGGACACCGCTGAATCCCAAGGGATCCCAGCCTGCTGAAAGGGGAGGAAGATGACGGCGGTCAAGACTCGTCTTTTTCGCCCTCTGATTCCTTGACGGGTGCAAATAGTTATTTCATCATCATCATCATCAGTTTTTTAAAAAAACACTGATGCCTAACAAAGGGTTAAGAAGGACTGTGTTCTAGATGCAAAAGTCTCTCCAGTGGTCCAGAATACTGTTTTTGATATTGATTCTGGCAATAGTTCTTACTGCGAAGCTGTATGCCTCTCCCGTCCAAGGAACTTTTCGTGTCGTTATCGCAAGCAAAAAATGTCTGGCTAAAAGTTGAATGCAGAAACACGTCTCCTTTGATAATAGCCATACAGAGAACAGCTCAGTACTCGTTTTCAATAAGGAAAACCACAAAGCAATCATCAAAACCACATGATGGATGATAAGGCGCGTGTGAACAGTGGGAAGAACGTCTGACGCGTTCCGGCAAACATTAGATTTGCAGAGCTGATTCGAACGTAACCTACAAACAAACCTGGTAATCCTACAAACAAGACTGCTTTTGCTAAATCCCTTTAACCTGGTATTGCAACTCGCTGCTCGCTTTGATGTGTTCACGGCTAAATGACGCTGGATGGAGCGTTTTTGATCCCCATTGCCGAACCAAAGACTGTTAGAGTAATGTAATAGATGGCTGTGTCGTTCTCGCCCATGAAAATTCAAATTGTGATACCCTTATAATGTCCTCCAAACAACCGGGTCTTTGCAGTATTCACAAACCGAATTTACGAATTTTTAAGCTTAACTTCTCTGCTTTCTTTTTTTTAAGCTTGACAACATGTGGCTGAAGGCTTGTTTCCAGGAATTTTATTTCCCAGTTATGTGTGTCGCCGGAAGGAGTATAAGATTTAATAAAGCGTAGTACAATTACGCGGTTTATTGCTGAGAGGTTTAAAATATGAATACCTCATACATCATGCTCTAGCACATTATCGCTCCTGAAAAGCCATTAACATATATGACTTCATCTCGTCTCCTCCCGTTTCGTCTCCGAACCATGTCATTGTTTTTCTGTCCCACACTCTTTGGTATGACCCGTTCGCTCAAACTTTTAAAGCGCTAGTGGCGATTGTTTACTCACTTATTCTAAGCGTGATGTGCATTCACGCCTAAAAATCGCGCTTCCTAAGAATGAGTGAGCGGCGCGTTGCTTTGCGCTTGCCAAGCGTGATTGATGGCAATTCTTTTGCGCTCTTGTTTTAGGCGTGCTGCACTTTCACACTTAGATATCTTGCTTTCACCCACACTTCTTCACGCTTTGCAGGCGAGATCGCATGGCCTACCTCAAGCTTGGCGTACTTGACAGACTTTAGCTCCCCCCCCCCCCGGCCCTAATACCAATTCCAGATTATTTCGTCCAGGCGTCCTAAATTGGCGTCGGTGTTGACGACTCCAAGAACGAGCGTTGGGATCTCACTCAAGGCGGGCAGAACATTGACACTTTTTGCGTAGTTGCGTAGTGTGAATTAGAATAGAATCAGAATTGGAGTACACTGTGGAGTGAAAGACAGTGAACTCAGTATTGGAACAGAATCATAATTGGAATAGCTACGTAAGTAATGCAATTTCTCTGCATCAGTGTACTTTATCGCCCTAATTGTTTTTAAATGCAGAAATGAATTCTGTTGCTTGCGCCTCGGTTTTACAGCTTCCGGTTTTACAGCTTACAGCTTCCAATTGCTTTCAATAAGCGTTTGCATCCTCGCACCAGACCTGACTGATATGACTATCACAGTGCAAATTCTACTTTATGAGAAGTACTGCTGCCCCTACATCTTTAAAACCACACGCTTTTCACGTGATCGTCTAGGAATGGTGATAGGTTGTCCACTACATCCACCTGAGATCCGGGACTGGAAGTATTAGTATACAAAGACAGTAGCCTTACTAGAATACAGAAGCTTGACTTATGACGCGATGGAATGTTTTTCTACAACAGTTGAACCCAGCGTTCCTCGGGTGTATGAGCAACGTAAGAAACAGAAGTTGTTTGCTAAGGCAGAATACTTCTTGCAAACACTACCATTGTCGAGGTGTTGCGATTGTTTTCTGCAACTGGTCAGTTCACGATTGCCCCCGTCGACTCTCTCGGGAGGGTTTTACTTCAGTCGACGTTAGAGACTATATCAGCTAGCCAAAGTAATGAACTAATACATTTGCTTACAACTGCACCAACCCACTCTTCGGGGCCTATGGCATTTAAAAAGGTACGAAATTTTCCACAGTGTTAATGTTAAGCACGATAGTCTCGAGTATGCTTCGATATTCTCTGAAACATTCACGAGGTGATCGTATAGTGAAGTAGTTATGCCTGATATTCTCCAGCAGCATAGGTCATTTGGATGTGGCAATCCGCCCCAAGCCTTGATTAGCCGGCTTCCTCCAAGGAGCTGCATTCTTCATTGTTAATTGATTAGAGTACAGGAAAAAACGTTGGACTCATAACCTGCGCTTATGAGTTCACACGATAGATTACACCGTTTGGGGCGTCATTTTATTATTAGATTATAAGATTATTTTATTAGAGCGACGATATACACAGACACTTCGCATAACCAAATATTGGCTGGCACTTTTTTCAATTTTTTCATTTATTTCGCCATTTACACGTTCTAAATGTTCTTATTTCCCATCACTATGCATTGGCGTTTGATTATAAGCATTTTGACGCCTTTTGAATGATTATTAAATTTGGTTTCATGAAAGGAATCGGTGCAGTAACTGTCTCGCCTATCTTAAGGGAAGGGATAAAGGAGGGACTGAGAGAAAAAAGGGCGAGATGCGGTAATGGAAGTGTCGACAATAATTTCGACCACCTGGAGATCCTTAACATGCACAGACATCGCCCAGCACATGTGCGCCCTTTGCGTTTCGCCTCCACTGAAATGTGGCCGCCGTGTTCGAATTCGAACCCGGGAACTCCGGATCAGTAGCCGAGCGCCCTAACCACTGAGCCACCATGGTGGGACCCATTGAACCCCCCTTTTTCCAGTTTTTTCTTCATTTCTTTAATAATCAATTAATTGCATTACACCAATCAATCACCAATCACTAGAACCAACAATTAACATGCAACAATTTTTACTGAGCTTTCGATTATTTCCGACACGCGCTGCCCACTGCTACTACGCCGATGGCTTTTCGACCGAACGAACTGTGTACGCTATCGGGTAATAGAAGAGTAGCCGTGAATTCACGCCGCGATACGCAATCCCCGAATTGCGACACTACAGGAACAATAAAACTCTGTGAATTAAGCCTACACTTCATTTCGGACCAAATAAAACTGCAACACTTTCCCTTTTCGGGTACAATGCTTGAAGGAAGAAAATATGAAGTCGAGAATTACTTACTATGCGGTCGTTGAGAGATATTCGGTGGTCCCTTCGCACAAGATTCTTATACTGTTTCTTTTTCTCTTGCAGCAACGGTTATTTGGATTCGGCATCATTGAACAGTGCTGCTTTGGTCGGCTTCTTCGTCCTGAACTAGGGGTGCGCGCCTGAGCCCCTCCTGAAGTTGCGGTCGAGTAAGTGTCCATACATCAATGTGATTTATACAGGCAGAATCCTTTATTACCTTTGCTAAATTCCTTCCCCAATTTTCAGTCAGCTTATGCTCTGCAGACTTGTTCTTTTTGGACACTAAGGACATAATCAGAGAGCATTGCTAAACTTGAAAAGTGCTGGTCGTTTAGCATTGCTAAGCGCGAAATATTCCGCGAAAGCTGCATTCCCAGGCGTGCACCACTGCCTGAGGGCGCGACTGAGCTGTTCAATGATCCAGACAGCCAGTTATGTAGTACCTCTCATTTCCTAGCGTCCCTCATAGCCTGAGTCGCTTTGGGACGTTAAACACTAAACAAACATTCCTTTCCTCAAAAATCATCGGCATCTATAACGTTGCCTATGCGGCAATGAACAGATTGAATGTCGGCGGCATATTCCATACTTCTTAGCTGAAAGACCCTCACAGTATGCGCAGTTTATCTCGAAGAACATCTAAAACTCACACTTTAGACCATATCTGATAACAGGAGATTTCAGTGTGCACTCTCGTCAATAAGGAAGCCGAAGACAGTAGAGGCCGAGTGATGAAATATTTTACTTTATTCAATAACACCTGCCTCCTCTAACGTGTAAACATTGATACTGTTCTCCAAGTTCATGCATAATGAGTTGCGCTGTGTAAGTTTTTGGTCACAGGGTCTTTATTCCTCTTTATCATCGAGCGCTTTTATCACAGTGTGTGTTTATCGATCAAGCATCAATCGTTCACTGAGCAAATCTGCTGCTCGTAGGAGACCTCAGCTGGGTGACCGTTAAAAACGAAGGTCACCCTAATTGGCACTGGAGGACACCGTTATTCTCAAAAGTATGCCCTGCGTCAAAGGCCACCTGTGGGGAAAAGAAATAGCAGACAAAGTTGCTACCTGCAGTGCAGAGAGGGGGAGAGCTCTTTAATGAAGAAGAGATTTTAGCCGGCGTTTGAGAATCGCTGACAATCTGCTATCTTTCTTACGCTTGGAAAGAAGAAATCACTGCTGTGGCCCACACCAGGCAGTGCTGATGCTGCCGGCAATGCAGAGCTTCTATCTGCAATACTTGGGAACACTGTGCAGCACTTTTAATAAGCATTCAATGATTTCTATACGTTTGTTATCTCACATTGCATGAATTTTTTGAATTTTTTTGCCTTCAAACATTAAAAGTGCTGCCTCTCAAAACATTGCTCTGACTTTGGCAGGCCACTTAAGGCGTCGTAGTATTTATATCCGACGGCGTCACTCCCATTGTTTCATGCCTCGGCTGACAAACTGTCCATTATCCTGGGGCCGGTGCAAATTCTGTGCGGTTAACACGAAATCACAAATGCAATGTCGGAGTGCCCACGAGACTGTCCGCAATCCGCCAGCCTCTAGCGTGTCGTCTTGAAGGGCTTGAGCCATACGTGTCATGTGGAGTCGAGGTGTGAGTTCCATCTGTGGCCGTGTAAGTGTATTAAGGTTGAGGTGCTCTTTCTAAAGGGTGCGCTATATGCGTAAACCTTGTGTTGTTTCTTGGCGTTTCCCGACGCGCGGTCTGATGTTCTGCGCATGAAAAATATCGAAATTTAGTGCCAAACTTCCGGCTCAGCCTCCGGGCTGATCTCAACACTTTTTCAACGGCGTATTTTGCGTCCAAACATCTTATAATCCAACCTTAGTGGTAACTCACATGCCAAGGGCAATATTTAATGGTTTTTGAGCATGTAATTGTTGGTTAAATAGGATAAAAAGTAGAGTGCGAAATTTGCCTTCGGGTGACAGGTTTAAACGATCATTTTGGCTCAAAAGCCTTTGAAGGCAATCTAAATGGGAACATGCACCGCCAAGCATGCATGATCAATGATGGGCGAGCTATCTGTTTGTTAAAACAAAACAAGAAAACCTATCTATAACATTTGAATTAGAACCGCTTTATTACGCGTTCAAAAACACAACACTAATCCATTGTGCTACACAGGTGCAACGCGAATGACGGTTTTCAGTTCTGCTCTTACACCATTCCGCAAATATCCTTGTATTCTCGCGCATGCGCAGGACAGTAGCCCGCGTGCCACAAATTGTCTGGTTGCATTCTTCAGTTTGCCCGGAAAAGAGGTTGTATGCAATGTGTTGCCACTGAACACCTCAATCACATTTCAAGGAAAGTAAGCTTTGACAGGTGGAGAGAAAAAAAAATTAGCAGTGGTTTAGCACTGGTTAAACCTGGAGTGACGCGATAGCTACAGCTGGCCACGCTGGAGGCTCGAAATGCTACTGTATATAGTTACCCCTACAAAATGGCATCTGCGATTGTCTCACGAACAACCAGCCCATGTTGAGGAAACCCAGATGGTCAGAATAAATCCGGAGCCCTCAGTACGGCGTCCCTCAAAGCACGTACGTCGCTTCGGGATGTTAGAGCCCAGAAGTTATCTGGGTTAAGTATGACACCCGCCGGTCTGTACTATAGCGAGGAGGTCATTGCCCGAATTATTTCAAAACAATTTGCCAGAGCCCGCCGTCATTGTTTGACCGCAAAACATACATAAGTACACGCTTCAAGGAGCTTTCTATGTGGACAATAGTGGCATCAGCGATTGTCTCTGCCGCTGGAACTAAGCCGCTTCTGTCGTGCCAAACAGCGCACGTTAACGAAACAGTGCAAGAAGGAAGGGAATGAATTACGGCAACGAAATGCATGGTTGTGACGAGAATGTGTAGATATTCTTAGAACTTTTCGCAGCGCAAGAAGGAAGGGAATGAATTACGGCAACGAAATGCATGGTTGTGACGAGAATGTGTAGATATTCTTGGAACTTTTCGCGCGATGTCTGTGCACTGAAGTTCTTCTTTTCCTCCGGCAGCACCAGTCCTTTGGATGTGGCAGCCTAGATCAAGACTCATGTGGTCGCCTTCTTTTTCCTGAACTAGAGCGGCTTGCAGGCCCTATCTGCAAGGTGCGCCAGAGTAAGTGCGCCATGAGTGGCATTTCTAACCAGCGTTGATTGCAATTCAGGGCGTGATGGTATTGGGCAGTAAGCTAAGCGCAAATTGGCTACCTGTATAGGCTGATTTATTTTCCTTCAGCTAATCTAGTACCTTCTACATGGGCGCAAACAGCGGCGGTTAATTATCAGTCCTAAATGTCGCCTACTGGTTGACTACTATAAGGAAAGGGGACAGGGGACGATGCGAATTCGTGCAGAAATTTGAAAAAGCTAATCATACAACGCATTTACTCGCCTAATGAACACGGTCGCGTAATGAGCGCAGGCTGTACTTGTGCTGTCGAAACGTACAATTTATTGTTTTCTTCGCGTCATTATTGCAGCTGATTCTGTTGACGCGCAAGTCTGCTGATAATAATGAGGGAATGTCTGTGGGTGCCCATTCTTCATTGCGAAACAACTGCACCATGTGTCGAATGCTAAAAGGTGTGAGCTATATGCTAGAGCGAACTGTAGCTGCACACACTTAGCATTTCGGGCCGCTACGTCACCTATGGGTGCGGGATTGAGGTAACCGTATGCTCTCATACACGGAACGCACGCTGAATACTGCATTTCGCTTTTTTGAGAACGTTAGTCATGCCGGATGAAGTGCTTGTTCTCCCAATCTAACCTTCCTCCCATTTTTACCGCTTCAAATGATTTCGGGCCACTCCCCCGTAGTGGGTATGTGCCAGCAGCGCCTGAGGCTTTCCGTCCTTCCTTCCTTCCTTCCTTCCTTCCTCCCTCGCTTCCTCCCTCCATCCCTTCTTTCCTTCCTTCCTTCCTTTACTTCCTTTCCCCCTTCCTTCCTTTCCTTCCTTCCTTTCCTTTCCTTCCTTCCTTCCTTCCTTCCTTCCTTCCTTCCTTCCTTCCATGTAGCAAGAATGAGCAATCTAGTCATACATAACATGGGTGCTAGCCAACACTACCAGTACGCAAAGCAGTATCAGCAAAAGACTACCGATAGATCTGTATCATCGAAAGTATTGTAACAGGGGCTTAGGCTGACGCTCAGGCAGCGGCGAAACCACGGCGGCGGCAGTCTCTCCTCTGTTCATGTCAGCAGGCGCACACTCTGAGCGATGACAGTACGGCTACGATGATGATCTTCTTCTTCACAATGGCCCCGGGGAGAAAAGGAGCCATTTTTGTGCAGACAACGCAACCGGGTCGTATATAGTGCGGCTTGAGTCGTTGGACATGCGTAGTCTCGCGATCACGTAGGCGGAGATCGGGAGACGGTGTGAGGTGCTCATTGAGGATGTGCGCTCCAGGACGCGGTAGGGGCCACGGTATTTCGAAAGAAGCTTCTTTGAAAGGCCGGAAGCAGTGGAAGGGATCCACAGCCAGACAAGTGAACCGGGTGGGAAATCCGGATCAAGCTAGCCGTCGTCATGGCGATGTTTTTGGCGCCTCTCAGTGTCTGCCGTGAGCGACCGTGCAATCTGGCGGGAGTGTTCGGCGTGCTGGGCAACTTCATAAACAGTTGTACAACTTTGTCGATGCGAGTGGATGGATGTCGGCCATAGAGCCGAAAAAATGGGGTGACACCGATGGTGGAGTGGGTAGCAGTGTTGTCGGCGTACGTAATATAGGGTATAACTAGGTCCCAGTTCGTGTAGTTAGCAGCAACGTACATCGCCAGCATGTCGCCCAGAGTGCGATTAAATCGTTCAGTTAGACCATTTGTTTCCGGTAGGATGTACAAGTCCGATGAATGATATTGCACTCAAATTGTTCAGTTAGACAATTTGTTTCCGGTAGGCTGTACAAGTCCGATGCATGATATTGCACTCGGCGAGTAGAGCTTTAACAATGTCAGCCAAGACGCGTCCTCCATTACTGAGGAGTTCACAAGGAGCACCGTGGCGAAGTATAAAGCGCTGCATAATGAAGGATGCAGTTTCTGCATACCGGGTCAGGTGACCAATGGCAACAATGACCCAGTGGTTGCCAGCAGCGGTGTACGGCAGAGGTCGTATATATCGATGCCAACATGGTCGAACGGGCGAGGAGAACAATGTAGTTGTTGCAACTCTCCAGCAGAATGGTGAGGCAGTTGCTTACAGCATTGACAGGACGTACAGGAGCGGAGGTACTCCACGATGAAGTTATACATACCTTCCAGTAGTACCATAGACGGATGCGAGTGTACGTCTTGAAGACTCCCGCGTGGCCGCATTGCGGGTCAGCTTGGAAACTGGTGCAGATTTGGGGCCGGAGATGTCGGGGAATGACGAGAAGCCATTTCTGTCCATCTGACTTACAGTAGCGTTTATAGAATAGATCATCGGGAATTGGAAAATGTGAAGTTTTGGCGACGAAGGGCGCAGGATGCTGGAGGCTTAGATGGGTTGGAGAGAAAGTCAAGAAGAGAAGCAATCCTTCCACTGCGCAGAGGGTATGGCATGTCACAGATGGTGAGCAAAGGTGCAGTGGGTTCGAGGACGGAGAGGGTGGTAAGCTCGGCCGGTAGCAGGACAGGGCATCAGCGTCCTGATGCTTGCGGCCGGACCTATATACGACACGTATGTTATATTCTTGGACACGGATAGCCTATTGGGCCAGGCGAAGAGAGGGATCTTCTAGCGAAGCAAGCCAACATAGGGCATGATGCTCGGTGACCATGTCAAACGGGCGGCCATAGAGATAAAGTCTCGACTTGCCAAGTTCCAAGAAAATGGCCAAGCACTCTTTTCCGTCACTGAGTATTTGGATTAGGCTTTCGTGAGGATGCGGCTTGCGTAAGCAACCACATACTCCTCGAATCCACACTTGCGTTGGGCGAGGCCAATGCCACTGGCGTCCGTGTGTACTTCGGTTTGAGCTTGAGGGCCGAAGTGACGCAAGATGCCGTGAGGAGACTGCGCAAGGTGTTGTAGGCGTAGTCGCAGGCAGGCGACCAACTCGGAAAATCCACATTGTTGCAGAAAAGCTGAGTTAAAGGGGAAACAATGGCCGCAAAGTTGCGAATAAAACGCCGAAAATAGGAACAGAGGGGCGTAGTTTCTTAATGCAAGTAGGTTTTGGAAATGGAGGCAGAGCACAAAGCTTGGCGGTGTCGAGGTGGACGCCCTCTTTTGACACAACGTGGCCTAAAATTGTCAGCTCGCGAATTGCCAATCGACAGTTCAGTTGAAGGCAGGAGTCCGTAACGCATGTTTAGACATGCTTCAGCCAGGAAAGATAAGTCGCAAAGTCGGGCGAAAAGATCACGACGTTGTCGAGATAACACAGGCATGACTTCTATTTCAGGCCGTCCAGAATGCTGTATCTCTATGCGCTCAACCGTAGCCGAAGCATTACAGAGGCCAAAGGCATGCCGTTAAATTCATACAGACCATCAGGGGTCACAAATGCTGTTTTAGGGCGGCCATCGGCTGCCATGGGGACCTGCCCGCACCCAGGGCGTAAAACGAGAGCAGAGGAGAGTTCCACTCCTTGAAGGCAGTCCAAAGCATCATCAGTGCGCGTAAGAAGGTAAACGTCCTTTCGCGTGATGTTATTGATGCGGCGGTAATCAACGCAGATATGAATAGTTATCTTTCTTCTTCACGAGCAGCGCGGGCGAGGCCCAAGGACTGTTTGAGGCTTGAATCGCGCCGCTCTGAACCATCGTGTCAACTTGGTCTTGAATACCTTGGCGCTCACTAGCGGAGACATGATACTGGCACTGACGCTGAGGGTCGTGGTCACCGGTGTCGATGTGGTGGGCGACAGTCGACGTGCGGGTCAAAGCGGGTTGGTGTGAATTGAAGGAGCAACGAAACTGATGAAGGAGCGCGAGAAGTGGTGTGCGTTGATGTGCATGAAGAGAGGCGTCGATTGAGAGAAGGAAAACGTCTGGAGGCGAAATGTCGAGTGCAGGAACCGGTGGGCAGAGGGCATCTAGTTCGAGGGACGGCGAATAGTCAGTTTCAATGCGATAGAGAATGAAATCAATGACCTGCACCGTTGCCGTCGCTAACAAGGTCAGAAGTGATGGGCACAAGAACAGTCAGGTTGTTCAGTGTCTTCGGCAACGACGGCTTTGGCAGGAGGAGCAGAAGGGGCATAGGGAGATGCAAGGAATTCCGGAGTTAACATGAGCGCAATCAATGACTGCCTATTGGCGGGACAGGAAGTGCCAACCCAAGATGATTTCTTTAGAACAGGTTGGCAAAATGACGAATTCAATCACGTAGAGGATTTCCTGAATTAAGACGCGAGCCGTCGCTAACGGCGCAATAGCCTGCGCGCTTTCGGTGTGGAGCTAGAATCCAGAAAGTCGGGTCGTCCCTTATCGTAAGGAGCGGCAAAAGGAGGCGGCCATGGCAGAAACAGTAGCACCCATGTCGAAAAGCGCCCGAACAGAAACAGCCTCTACAGAAACGGCGATCAGGTTGGCGGCGCATAATTGAGGCCTTGTACATTTCGCTGGTGGTGCAGTTCTCGCCTCAAGAACTGCGGCGTCTAGTTTTCCTCTTGCGAAAGATTCGGGCGCCGACGCATTATAGAAAGGGAGCGGCGACGAGGAGAAGGTGAGCGCTGGGTGCACGGAAAAGGTAGTGCGATCAGGTGAAAGCGGGCGAATCTGCGGCGCCTCGGCTGGCGGTGAGTATTCACTGGGAGGAGGCCAGTAACCGGCATCTGGGGAGATTGGCGCACGATGACGGCAAATCCTGGCCACGTGACCAGGAAGTCCGCAAGAGTATCAAATAGGCCGATTATCACTAGTACGTCAGTGAATGCCTGTCGATGCGGTCGCAAAAAAGGCGTCGGGGCGTGAGGAACTTGAGGCACAGACGTTTGAGGTGGAGTGTAGGTTGGGCGGTATTTAGGCGGCCACCGCCGTGCAAAGGCGGCAGCGTAGGTTAGGGGTGCAGCGACAGGTGTGGGCGGCTGTGCTGGTGCGGGCGGAGGGACCGCTGGAAGGGCCTCAGCCACTTGTTCGCTGATGGCAGTGCGGAGGTACTTCCAGCAGAGATCTATGAATGTCAAGTAGAGAATGCGATTATGCCTATACGAACATTAACCCATTATCGTTAACCGAACAACTGTCATCCGTGAAAACTGGATCTTAACAGGGTAAACTGAACTACAATTGCAGCGAATTCGCATTTTTTTTAAAACTACGCAAATAGACAGTCATTTTTTTCACAGTTGAATGGGCAGATTTTACTGCGTGTAGGCCCGAACATCCCCATTTATTGGAACGTAGAAAATAAGCTCGTTCCTATTCTCGCAGTGCTGCCGAGGCTCGCAGGAGAGCATCTACAGCACCAGCCGAGCACGCGACCGCATCCTCTGGTTGCGGCACCAGGGCAACACCCAGCCAGATACGTCACAGGTTGGTAAATCATTATGATGTCATTAATTCCACAAGGTCCCTGGGCTCCCCTGCAGTATTTCCGGTGTCGCACATATTGGTTTTCAATTTTTCTCAGTATCGTTTGCGCGAAGAAAATGCAGCCGTGGAAATATGAAGCAGCATTTAACGCGGAAGACAAAACACGGTTTGGTATCAGAGAATTGAGTGAAATATTTATCTAGCTTATGTGAATGAATGGATGCTCCCTCTTTGCTGTACTCCTCCCGTTGTTGAGCACGGAAATCTGGTATTGAAGGGATGAGTAGAAGATCTAGCACACAACCCAGGACCTACACCTGAGTAGCATCAGTTAATTTAGCCAGCTGATTTCATGTGCTTCCGTTTGATTACATAATTGTCGCGGTGGCAAAATTTTAATTCTTACCGTAGCCAAACAGCCCGTGAACAACTGCGTACACAGTACGCAGGTTCAAGGAAGCAAGAAACACGAAGGATCTGGAACAAATATCGGCTGACTGGCGAGCGGCCCTATCAAAACGCACGACAGAATTTTTTGTTGCTCGACACAATTGTGTCGCGAGCAAACCATTTTTGTCGTGCATTGTGTTGTGCGACAGAGGTTCGTATCCAGGGTTACTTTGCGCGACAGTGGTTTTTGCAGTAAGTTCTGTGTGCATGGCATGGCCATACCAGGTATTATTTCCCGCAGAGAATAACGATAGAGATTAAAAAGGAGTCCTGTTCTTTTTCGTCTATATTCTACACTAGAATTCTTGACAAACTTTTGCAGACATTCATTACTGAATCGTTGCGCATTGGTTTTCATTATCCGTTTGATTTCGAATCAATCAATCAATCAATCAATTTCTTTAATAGACTGCCATCGGAAGGTAATGAATGTCTTCCTTACTCTCCCCTTCTCCCAGAGTCTCGCGCGCATGGCTCAAGAATCGGAGGCGCAAGGCCAGGGCGTATTCATCGCTACCTGCGCCCAGTGTGGCCATCTGTCCAAGGGTTGGACCATCAAAGGCACCTGTCTCTCTCTTTGGCCTTCGTAGAACTCCTGGGGCAAACAATTGGGGTACGTTTGTCTTTTCGGTGCTTTCGCGATCGCGGCCGATGTTGTCACAGTAGAAACGAATTGCCCCTACAAGACGAGGATATCTCTGCTAAAGCCATGCAGGCTTGTTTACGAGTTCACGGCACGCACTGCAGTTTAGCCACATACGCTGTGTAGCTCACTGTTTGCTTTGATGGTATTCTGTTCTTCAGCCGTGGCTACACGATTCTGATGGAGGAGAAATGCATGTCGGGCTGCATATTTGAATTTCATCTCCCATTGTAGAACCACAGATGGGCGGATATATTCCAAAGGCTTCCATTACGAAGAACCTCGTGGCCCACAGTGGGGCGTGAATAAAGAAGTTCAGTGACGTCAGTTTACTCCGCGTCTGTTCAGATCAATTAGGTTAATTATTCATTAATTGCATCTCGCGTAACATGAGCCACTCAGTGTGTTAGCTTGCGAACGTTTCGGTAAAATCAAGATGTCCACTCATTCAGAGACCTGTGCTGGCGACATTTATTTTCTCACAACTAAACCCAGACGCAGGCTGGCACTGTAGTCATTTGAGCGTCCCTCGTTGCTTTTAGCTAAAGGACGCAGCCTGCTGAGAGGAAGGGTGGGCGTATCTGGACCTCAGCTATGGCTGCTCGAGTCATACTACCGCTCTGGGGCCCCTCACAGTTGCTACCATTCGTCTCTTCACCTAAGACTATGAACTCACATCGTCAACCTGGGAGCTTTAATTAAACGCATTGCCATGCACATCCCAAAAATTGGAAGAGACACTTAAGCTCCTCCTTAAGGTTACGATGCGATAGCGTATTAAGTTAATCGTCTTATATGTAGAAATGTCATTCTGTAGTTTACATTCACAGATAGATACCACTCATGGTGCAGTGGTGCGGCGGTTAAGGAATCCGCCACTGCCCTGCGATGGCACGTGCTCCCAGCGGTAGACCTTGTGCTAGCCAAGTTTGCTCTTCCTGACTGACCAATCATTAACTGCCGCCTGCCACGGTGGGCAGTTTGCTCACAATCCGGTTTGGCATATTGTGATGATGCTGCAAGACCACGTCACCTAGCTGGCCCACCTGCCTCTTGGGTTGCTCTCTGGGCACCAACTGCCAGAGATGCTCGTGATTTATCAGTCACAATGTTGACAACGCCGACGCCGAACTTTCTGGGTAAAGGGGTCTTTAAAGCTATCCCGTTAAAACAAGCACGCCTTTTCGGATTGACCGCAGCTTCAAACCGCCAAACGAAGCACTATAGAATCCATACCAAGACACACATACGTTACGAGAGCCGGGATAGCTGGCTCGCACCGCCACCGTGGACCAAATCGTGTCTGGTATACGGCCACTCTTGGCACATTACGTCCAAGACGTGCTGGGCAAAGAGCAGCAATCCCCTTTCTATCGGAGATCTGACCTGAGCTTCCAAATCGGCTGTTATCTTTCTCTGTCTTCTAATGAATCGTAGCTCTCATATAACAGAGCACGCTCATTTTGTTTTTTCAGTTAGCCACCGGGGTGGCTCAGTGGTCACCATGCTCGGCTGCTGACCTGAAATACGCCGGTTCGATCCCGGTAGCAGCGGTCGAATTTCGATGGAGATGAAATTCTAGAGGCCCCTGTGCTCTGCCGTATCAGTGCACGTTAAAGAACCCCAGTTGGTCGAAATTTCTGGAGCCCTTCACTACGGCATCCCTCATAGCTATATGAGTCGCTTTGATACGTTAAACCTCCTGAACCTTTTTTTTTATTGTGTGCCACGGTGGCCCTCTTCACGCTAAATATGCTGTGTTTTCGTAATTGTCCATATTAATAAACATATGAGACAATTAAGATCCCTACACATCTATAATAGCCACGCAAAGATGGAGGCAGGATAAACTAAATAGCCCTATAATTTCCTAGTAACTGTGCTTTGTGAACATAGTTTGTTCGTAAGAAGTGGAAACAGGACATGTAATGAATGGTCGCACCGCTGTTAAATCTGTTCCGTGCTGCTCAACTCGGCTCTTTATACCCGGCGTCAATCCATCCGTTATAACGCGGTCAGGGCGTGGCGGTTCCAATTCGGCGCAGGCAAAGAGGATAAAAATGCGCGTCAGCTGTAGATCTTGGTGTGGACTCGCTGGACCCTTGCAGAAGTTTTTTAGGCAGTTTATATAGACTTCTGTATTTATGCCCATACAGATTTAGTATACTATTGTGTACAGACGGTCTATAGACTACGAGTAAACAGTACGAAATATCTATAGGAAGGCAAAAGAGTCTATAAGAAGTCTGTAGACTGTGTATAGACCATCTTTGAAAGGGAATCAAGAACTCCAAGTGTGGTATAAATGTGTGCGCAACGCTCTACTACGGCGCAACTTTTGGCCCACTTGCAAATTCAGGATGTCGTTATAAGAGACCAATTAATTTTCATCCCATCTTCTCCCCCAGACTGATCATCGTAGCGGCAGAAGATGACGCTAGCGAGCAACGGTGCCAGACGATCACGGCAGATATTCGCAGTATAGCGGCACTCGTTCTAGCATCCTCTGCGCGGTATTACGCGAAAATTAATCCACTAACCTGAGCGTCCACATTTCTTGCTTGAGAAACACCACAGGAAATGCAGTATGCTAAGTGCTTAAGAAACTCTTAATTTGGGGGAATGCAGTGCCATAGTCAACGACACATGTTCCTTATTGTTGAACGACCGTAGGTAACCACTTTCCATACGGAGCTGCGTGCACCCACTGAAGCGCGTATGCCTGGTCTTCGCAGTAAGCAACGACGCCTTGGATGTGGCGCCGGCAAGAGCAACTGCCGGGAAGCTGGCTTCTCTGCCCTGGACTAGGCTATCTCTGGTGCAGCCTGGTCCGGCGTTCAGGACACATGTCGCACAGTAGTGAGTGTATTAAACTTCCTTTGCCCGCATTTTAGGATTCTAGATTTAGGGTGGTACTGGTGTACACTGATGAACTCAGTAGGAAGGTATCACATGGGTTGGACTGAACGTTTCAGCGTCGGACTCTGTGAATCAAACCTGTTCTCATTGTGTGGGAATAGCTGGGCGGAGCCGGAGTTCCCGGGTTCGAATCCGACCGCGTCGGCAGCGTTTCGATTGCGGCGAAACGCAAAAGGCGCCCGTGAGCTGTGCGATGTCAGTGCACGTTAAAGATCCCCAGGTGCCGAAATTATTCCGGAGCCTTCCACTACCGCTCCTCTTTCTTCCTTTATTCTGTCACTCTACCCCTTTCCTTACTGCGCGGTTCGGGTGTACACCGAGATATGCGAGAGTTATTGCGCCATTTACTTCCTCAACACCAGTTTTCATTTCTGAGGCAGTTGTATTGGGTAAATCCCGGATGACGGGGCAGGGCCCATGCCTGACAACACTGCTGAGGGCAGGGGGGCTTCGCAAGATTTCAAATGGGACCCGGGCCCCCCGGACCTATCAGATACGTCCCTGTATGTAACAATCATTTCTACAGGGTGACTCCCTTTCGCAAGCGTAATTTCGGCCGAGAACACTTAAAAGTTATGACTGTGCAGCTTTCGGCAGACAGTGGCCACCTCCGCATTTTCTTGTAACGATCCCCCCCCCCCCCACACACACATACACACACAGGACAATGTTAGCTTTCGCAGCGATTCTAGAATGTGACAGTTAGTAAAGTCCCCTTGAAATATGACGCTTTTGGTCTCGTGCTTCAATTGGGCTGCGGAGTTTGAATGACAGAGCAAACTCCTCAAGGGCCCCCGGTAGCCGGGGCCGCATGCCACAGCTCCCTCTAGGCTGGTGACATTTGTTTCCTGACAGCATGAAAAAATTGCATGTGCACACTAGTTGCTTAAGCATATGTGAACAGCTCTACTGTAGCTGCCCTTACAAAAAATTTTTACAGTCCAAAGACTGTCCATACAGTTCTGTCTATCAAGTCAAGAGACTCTCTATAGACACCTACACAATAGTCTATAGGAAATACCAATCCCATAGAATTTTGCTTAACAATGACGCGTCGACTTGTTCCGAAGCAAGCCACGGCATCCTGTGAACTGAGAAGTCCCGGAGTCAAGACAAAACACAGTCGGAAGCCAGTGCCTCTGAAGTGCAGTCGTCACGTGGGTGCCACCGGAGAGCTTCAACATCGTCAACATCGAGAGGAGCATTGCTGACGGCCTTGAGATTTTGCAGACGCTCTCAATAAGACCTGCAAGTGCATCGGTGGCGCTTTTAGCTATGGCTGTATCTGCCCGAGACGCGGGGAGCGTAAATTTCTGCGGATTATTTCTTAAAGGTTCCGAATATAGCAATTTTTCTAGAAAAATGTGGAAATATATTTCTCCTGCTTCGCACATTCGGCTGTGCGCCGTTAAATGCGAAATAAAAAATAAATTCGGGATTTCCGGCGCACACACGAGAGGATCGCCATGTTCTCACAATTGTGGGCTTTTGTGTGCTGCTGGAAATTTTACCAGCGCTAATAAGGACCGCTTGCGCTGACTCCCGCCTTTTTGAGAGCATTCAAGAGATGGATCCTTGAGGTTCTTGCACGCTGTCAGTGCAAAAGCAATCTGTGGCCTAAGGGCCTTTACCATAAGGGCGTTTAACCTGAAGGTCTCCACCGCAAAGGCATTTGGCTTCAGCCACACAATAAACTTTATGCGGGTGCGGTAAATGGAGTGCCAAGAAAACGCATGTGGCATTGAAAAGTGTTTCATTTGCCGATCACGTTTATGGCGATGCTAATGCAGCGACATTTGTGTACCTTATTTTCTCCGGCAGCATCAGCTATTTGGATGCGGCAACCATACTTGAGCCTCCGGCAGTCGACTTACTCGTCCTGAACTACGGATCCTTCGTGCCCCTCTTGGAGGAATGGCCGAGTAAGTGTACCAACAGTGGAATTCTTCCCTGCAGTTCATAAAAATCAAGAGAAAATAAGGAAATAGTCGCCTGGCGACACGCTGCGACTGACACGCGGCGGCGATACACCAGCAACAACGATATAGTCAGTGAAAGAAAAAGAAAGGTAGCGTTTTTTTCTTGCCGAAAAAAGTAAAACGAATGAAAAGAGCATATGCAATGAACTTTTGCTTCATAAACTTGCATAAACGTGAACGCCAACAGTACTGCTTCGCTAAAGGTGCGGACGATGTTCGAAAGGATTCCAAACAGGAGTTCAGCATCAGCAACGGTGTCTCAAAGAAGTTTGAATACACGGCCGTTCCCTTCATGTCGCGTCCATTGCAGAGGATGCGACTGCCTCGTCCTAACAGGTTCATCTGGAGAGCTCACTCATGAGATACAATGGGGATTATTCGGTGCACATTTTAAGAGCGTTAGCTCTTACTCGTCACGTTTCTCGATTTATTGGGGTCTGCTACCACCTCCCTTAGGCGTGAAATTTTCCATTGTCGAGGAATTCAAGATGGCGCCCCCATAGTAAATCGATATAGCAGCCCAACTGGCAATTGACTGGTGACGTCATGAGTATATCGAAGTGGAGATTGATTGGTGACGTCACTGCTATACCCGCGATGGCTGCCACTTGATGACGCCACTGATAAATTCAAGATGGCGGGCGCCATTAAGAAATCATTAGCAACCCAATTGGTGATTGATTCGTGGCGTCGCTGATGTATCCAATTCGTGATTGATTGGTGACGTCACTTGTTCAACGTCTACCGGACGGTGGCGGCATCACTATTTTTTTGTTGTGTGGATAGTGTTCAGTGGATCCTGGAAACAATGATGTTCACGGCTGCTTCTTCAGGGTGAGAGGGGATCAGTGAAGAGCGGAGTCATCTGTGCGGTGGCAGACACCACCTGCAGTCATATAAGTGCCTGGACCACTGTCACCACGTGGGCGTGGTCGGTGTTGGCCAGCAGCCTCGGCGGCCGGGACGCAGGTGAGAATTACTGCCAATGGTCACGTGCACGTGCTTGGCCACCGAGCATCTCTGCCTTGTTTTGTCTTTCCCAAGCAGCTGGCCACAGTGTAGTACAAGGCTGGTGCATATACGGTGGGAACTCTCTGTGCCAGTAATTTGTTACTGGAGGTGATTGGAATATAATTTCCTTCTGTATAAATTTGTCCACCTTATATTTTACTTTCACTCCTATAAACTGATTCTGATCCAGAATATTATCGTCTATTTATTTGCCAAATATGTTGAAACAAAAAAAGGTACGCTTATATGTTCGATGGTATCCCTTTTTTGTTCAATTAAAGACAATAGAAGAGAGCCTCATCTGCTTATGCGTCATGAAACCCAACACACACAAACGCATCCACACCAGAAATACAGGCCACTTAGAGTAACTACTGGTGTAACAGTCATTCGCAGACAAGACGGGAAGGCCTTTTTTCTATGCGGTGCACCTTCCCCGATTTCTGCCACGCATTCGGAATGATAGATTTTTGCAATCACATTTAACGTTTCGGGCAGGAATCTCCAGATTTGGACCTGGGGCAAAAAGGCAGAGAAGTCCTGGGTTTTTCGCACCTTTGAAACTAAACGCTCTCACAACATCTCATATTACCGTAAAAAATGCTAGCTTTGTCCTGAATCTTGGCATAAATGTGGCCATTCTGGTCAAGATTATCGTTGTACTGACTAGAAGGGCTAGGGTTAAAATGTGCGCTTTTTTGCGCCAGAAGATGGCTACCGCCAGGCACTGTTCTTTGTCACGACTTGGGCCTTCGTGAGTTAACTGTTAAGGCCGAACCAGCCTTTCTTCGGCGTAGCTTCGGCGTCTCGGTCACTAGCGTCGCTGAAGGCGAAATTCCTGCGATTGCAGCAAGGCGACGCAGGGAGACGCAGATATCTGGCGAGGGCAGATCTCAGCGTCGCCGCTGGAAATACCTCGTAGGTGGGGATTGGTGGGAACCAATGACCACGCATTAACAGCGACATCCGGGATTTACCTCCGCCTCTTATCAGCCGTGCCCCTTCGGTACCCTGGCAATTGTCCCCCTTGCCACTGCAGTAGGTTCCCTTCAACGCTAAGAGGATTCACTATAGACAAATGATAATTCAGGGGCTTTGTCCACGATCCCCCTCAGTCCGGAAACGCCAGTCCGTACGCCCTCATGTGTTTGGCCGCCTTCTCCTGTGGGTGCAGAGTTAAAAAGTTAGTAACAGCGATAAACGATGCCTTGTGGTTTCCCATTTAGAATGAACCGAGTTATAGAGTTTTGCATTAGATGTTAAAAGCAAATATTTCGAATCTATTTCTTTAGGCCGCCGGAACTGTAGTACAGTAAATCATCATTCGGCCCGTATTAATCTGAAAACCAAGATAATTTGAACTGCCGTGGGGTTCCTACCCAAGCGTATTGCGTCAGACTTTCGTTAAATAGCACACTGTAGGGCTCGCATCAACAGGCGCCCAGAGCACCACCGAGTTGAGGTAGTGCGTGCTGGACTGGCGATCGTCCAGATATCATTCAGACCGCGGGCTATGAAAAGTAGATCGTTCCCTGTGCTGTGCTGGTATGTGCTCGACAGCATGCGTGACGACCATCGGAAGAAATAATCCCGACATACCCGCCAGCATCTGACCACGAGTGAGGAATGGGAGGTCCTACTGCTCTCGACGGACCCGGCCAGGCAAAATATCGCCACTAACTGGGCCGCCTATGGCATGGAACTCCATGAACTCACGAACGTAGAGTGCAGTGGGGCTGTGCGGGGACCCAGAGTCCTGCGTGTTCAAAATCCCTTCGTCATTGCATAGAGTATGTGATGGAATTCCGAAAAAGCTTCGTTGCTGCGTAGTTTTCTCGCAAAAGCACATGACTATCATCGCCAAGCTTCTCGGCGCATAATTTTTTCACGATGGTAGGTTCTTTGGCTAGTTTTTGGCGGCCAGTTTATAATTTTCAGATTAAATTCACGGTGTTGTACTTTATTGCGTTTTCAGCTGATAGTATAGTTTTTATGCTGTGCAGACCCCTGAATCACCCTTCCTTTTACCATAGAAAGCAAGTTCGCCCTTATTCTTGCAGTGATGGCACAGGAGAGCACCTGAGCAGCCAAGAAAGCAGAGGCCTCTCTTTGGATCTGGTAACAAGGCAACACCCACCCGGATACGTCACTGGTGTGTCCCTCTCCTGTCTCTTATTTGGTGATGTCTGTTCCGTTATAACCAGAACTGAATGTGGGAGACAGAACGCTCAGCGTTATCACAAAGTGAGCAACCGTGGGCCACTGGGAGCGAATGGATTATTTCAAGCTTCCTTTGCTACATTTTCTTGTGAGATGTTGAAAACAGTTCTATGTTTTATCACATCTGTACAGACAAAATTCCAATAAGGAGGGGCGTCAGGCAAGGCGACACGATCTCGCCAATGCTCTTCACCGCCTGTTTACAGGAGGTATTCCGAGTCCTGAACTGGGAACAGTTGGGGATAAGAGTTAGTGTAGAATACCTAAATAATGTGCGATTCGCAGATGACATTGCCTTGCTGAGTCACTCAGGAGGTGAACTGCAAATCACGATCAATGAGTTAGACAGGGAGTGCATAATGGTGGAAATTAGACCGCTGAGAAATAGGCTGGGAAATAGACAGTCTGATTTGCTTCGTGTAATCGGGCATATGAAGCGTGCGCTGCTTCGGTGTTCCCTGCACCATGGTGGACGCCCGGAAGATTAGTGCCCGAAATTCCGCCAAAGTGGTGCGACGGCACCAAGAAAAGCAGAATCGTCGTCGGGGTCAGCTCGGTTGTTCTCGATAGGAGCACGAGACAAACAGTCGGCATCACTGTGCTTCCTACCAGACTTATAGACGATGGTGACATCGAATTCCTGAAGTCGAAGGCTCCAGCGTGCAAGCCGTCCCGAGGAATCTTTCAGGTTCGCCAGCCAACGCAGCGAGTGGTGGTCGCTGACGACCCTGAAATGGCGGCCATATAGGTATGGGCGAAATTTTGTTACTGCCCACACAATGCCAGGCATTCTTTTTCGGTGGTGGAATAGTTCGCCTCAGATCGTGACAAGGTGCGGCTCGCGTATGCGATTACGCGTTCGAGACCATCCTGCCACTGTACAAAGACCGCACCAAGGCCGATGTTGCTGGCATCTGTGTGTAGTTCAGTGTCGGCTGACTCGTCGAAGTGTCCAAGGATTAGCATACATTGGAGACGAATGCGGAGGTCTTCAAAGCCTTGCTGTTGCTCCAGGCCCCAGAAGAATGGTTCGGAATCTTTCGTGAGTCGCGTGAGGGGCTCAGCGATCTGGGAGAAGTTCTGCACAAAACGCCGATAATAGGCGCAGAGACCCAGAAAGCGGCGCACGCTGCGCTTATCGGTGGGCACAGGAAAAGCAGCCACGACAGCATTCTTATTGCGGTCTGGGCTAACCCCTTTAGCGCTCACGATGTGGCCCAAAAACTTCAACTCTTCGAAAGCGAAGTGACACTTTTGGGGCTTCAGGGAAAGACTGGCCGACCGAATTGCTTTGAACACAGCGCGCAGGCGTCTCAGGTGCTCTTCGAACGTGTCAGAAAAGATGGCAACGTCATCCAAGTACACGAGACGGGACTGCCAAATATTTGAGATCGGCAAGAACGGTGTCCACCCTCTGGAAGGTTGCAGGAGCTGAGCACAGGCCGAAAGGGAGCACCCGGAATTCGTACAGACCGTCCGGTGTAATAAAAGCGGTCTTTTCCCGGTCGCGTTCGTCCACCTCGATTTGCCAATAGCCGCTTCGTAAATCTAGCGATGAGAAGTACTTGGCGTGGCGCAGCCGGTCCAGGGAGTCATCAATACGCGGGAGAGGATAAACATCCTTTTCAGTGACTTTGTTTAAACGTCTGTAATCAACGCAGAACCGTAGGGTTCCATCTTTCTTTGCCACTAGAACAACAGGTGACGCCCACGGGCTCGTCGACGGCTGTATCACGTCGTCCTTGACCATTTCTTGAACTTGGCGGCGAATGACATCGCGCTCCTTCGAAGAGATGCGGTAGGGCGGCTGACATAACGGCCGTTGGTTGGCGTCAACTATAATTCGGTGCTTTGTGAGTGGTGTCTGCCTAACCTTGGAGGTCGAGGCAAAGCAGTCGCAGAAAGACTGGATAACGCTTTCCAAGCAGCGTTTCTGGTTAGTTGGGAGGTTTGGGTTCACGTCATTGTTTATGGGAGTGGTCGGTTCCTCCACTGATGCCGGGGCTCCGGACAAAGCGTGCTGTCCCGCGAATTCGCTGAGTTCCTCGAAATACGCAATAGCTGTTCTGCCAGGCAAACACTGAGGTTCACAACCAATATTGGTCACCAAGAGTTCGGTTCGGCCCTTGTTCAGTTCAACAATTCCTCAAGCAACACAGACTTGCCAACCAAGGAGCAGCGACATGTTGGTTTCAGCGATGCCACGAATTTTGGTGCTGTTATTGCACTCTAGAGTAAAAAACATGCTGGATCTTGATGGGATCAAAACGTGGTTGTCACAGACGCATAACTTAGCCTTGCGTGGCTCGGTATCGTCGTCGACAGGACCTTGGGTGGAAAACGACACGATTAGCTCCTGGAGGTGGATAACGGCACCGTAATCTTGAAGGAAATCCAAACCGAGTATGAGGTCTTTGGAGCACTCGGGTAACACAGCAAAGCAACCAGGGAAAGTAATGCCGCGGATCTGGATTCGCGAAGTGCAGACACCGATCGGAGTTACCACGTGGCCACCAGCTGTCCGGATCTGCGGCCCAGACCAAGGTGTCAGAACCTTCCTCAAGACCGTGACTATAACCATCTGCTCATTACCGAAAAATCGGCGCCGGTATCCACGAGTGCGGTAACGTCGTGGTTGTCGGCGGATACCGGAATTTCGGCGGAGGCCAGTCGGTGCTGTCCCGCGAATTCGCTGAGTTCCTCGAAATACGCAATAGCTGTTCTGCCAGGCAAACACTGAGGTTCACAACCAATATTGGTCACCAAGAGTTCGGTTCGGCCCTTGTTCAGTTCAACAATTCCTCAAGCAACACAGACTTGCCGACCAAGGAGCAGCGACATGTTGGTTTCAGCGATGCCACGAATTTTGGTGCTGTTATCGCACTCTAGAGTAAAAAACATGCTGGATCTTGATGGGATCAAAACGTGGTTGTCACAGACGCATAACTTAGCCTTGCGTGGCTCGGTATCGTCGTGGACAGGACCTTGGGTGGAAAACGACACGATTAGCTCCTGGAGGTTGATAACGGCACCGTAATCTTGAAGGAAATCCAAACCGAGTATGAGGTCTTTGGATCACTCGGGTAACACAGCAAAGCAACCAGGGAAAGTAATGCCGCGGATCTGGATTCGCGAAGTGCAGACACCGATCGGAGTTACCACGTGGCCACCAGCTGTCCGGATCTGCGGCCCAGACCAAGGGGTCAGAACCTTCCTCAAGACCGTGACTATAACCATCTGCTCATTACCGAAAAATCGGCGCCGGTATCCACGAGTGCGGTAACGTCGTGGTTGTCGGCGGTTACCGGAATTTCGGCGGAGGCCAGTCGGTCGCAGCGCATCGTCGAGGTCGTCGGGTCAGGTCGTCGTCGGTCGGAGCGTCGCGGCGAATCGTCGGGTGGAGGCTCTTGACTCGGTCTAGTAGCGGCAGCCCTACCCCTGGAGGACGCCGTCTTCAGTTTTCCCGACGTGGGGGCGTACCTCTGACCTCGCCAGAGGATGACGGGCGGCCGGGCGAAGAGAACCGCCTTGGGGATGGCGATCGGGACTGGGGTCGCTGCGAGGTGGAAGATTGCACGTTATCAGCCAAGTACTGTTCGATATCCCGTGGTCTTTCACCGTAGCGTGGTCGAGGTGCGTCAGGTGAAAAACCCCTTAAACCCATCCTGCGGTAGGGGCAATGGCGGAGGATGTGGCCGGGCTCTCCGTAGTGGTAACAGAGCGGCCGATAGTTTGGCGTACGCCAAACGTGCGCTTTGCTCACGGGAGGCCTGAACTCCTGCGGCACGGAGGGTGCTGTTGCGATTGGCTCCTGCAGGTGTTGCACAGGAGCGATGGGAGAAAAGGCTCGCATCGCTGGCCCGGGAATTCGTAGCGCCTCGCTGTACGTCATAACGGAGGGCGCCGGGTGTGGAGCTGGGGGTGGCTGCACAACTCGTCGGATTTCTTCGCGGACCACATCCGTAAAGGCAGCGACGCTGACCTGTGGAGCTTCAAAGCAAAGTTTCGCCAGTTCCTCACGCACAAGGCTTTTTACAAACTCTCGAAGGTCCTCGGGGGGCAGCGATGTAGGTGTGTACTGGGACTGGGAAGCGGCTGGTACAGTAGCCTGACGTCCGTAGTGGGCGCCCTGTTCCTGTAAAGAGCGCTCGATACCCATTGCCTCCTTGGTGAATTCGGAGACTGTTCGTGGCGGGTCACGGACCAGTCCGGCAAACAGCTGCTCTTTTACGCCACGCATTAAGTGGCGTACCTTCTGGGCTTCGGGCATAGCAGGGTCGGCTGATTGAACAGCCGGGTCATGTCCTCGATGAACATCGCGACGCCCTCGTTCGGCTGCTGTGATCTTGAGCGCAGGGCGATTTCAGCTTTCTCTTTTCTTTCGCTGCTGGTAAATGTCGCTAGCAGCTCTCGACGAGAAGCCTCCCAAGTGGTAAAGGATGCTTCGTGGTTCTCAAACCACGTTTTGGCCGAGTCCTGCAGCGCAAAGTAGACGTTGCGCAGCTTGCGCTCGCCGTCCCACTCATCGAAACCTGCCACTCGGTCAAAGCTGGCCAACCAGTCTTCGACGTCCTCGAACCTGTCCCCGTGGAACGGTGGCGGCGATCGAGGTGCGTCAAGGACAAATGGCGGTGCATTCCCGGAGTGCTGACTTGTCTGGCTAGCCGCGGTGGATGTCATGGCCCTTATCGGCGCTGTCAGTTGGCCGAACTCGGATTGTAGGCCTCGCAGGCGGCGGCTCGCCTTGTGGTCTGGTGTTGTAGCCACGCGTTGAGAGCTGACGTCAAAGGTGTCCTCGAAGTCAGCGTACATGGGCCGTTACCCAGCACCTCCACCAAATTAGTCACTGAGAAACGGTTGACGTAAGCAGGGCTGGTTTACTTGCTTTAATTAGACGCGCAAGACGTTGGAACGCGCAAGGCAGAAGGCAGCACGAGAGATAAAGACGAAGCATCTAGCCCCGAAATGACTCAAGGCTTGCCAACTGCCAGGAAATGCAGTTTAGCCGTATGGCGCCATTAGAGTAGTTTGCAGCGTAGCAATATACAAAGCGAAAGATGCCGGCGTTCACTGTGTTCATTGGCGTTGACAACGTTCTAGACGCCGATGGCTTTGAGGAAAGGAAGGGCGCATGACTGGCTCCCTTGATATGCGGACGCCTCATTCGTGCTTTGATACATGTGGCGGTAGTGAGAGAGAGATGTGGCCTTAATGCATTAGCGCTGACAGCGTTGTGGCTGACATGCGGCACTAATATAATAGACTGCTGTGTCTGCCGTTCTCGCTCATGAAAATTGAGATTGTGATACCCTTATAACGTCTTTCATATTACCGGGTCTTCGTAGTAGTTCACAAAGCGAATTTACGAATTTTTAGGCCTAACTCTACTGGCTTCTATATTGTAAGCTTGACAACATGTGGCTCAAGCGTTGTTTCCTGGAATTTTATTTCCCAATTATATGTGTCGCCGAAGGAGTATCAGATTTAGTAAAACGTATTACAATAATGTGGTTTACTGCTGAGAGGCCTAAAATATGAATACCTCATACTGCATGCTCTAGCACGTCATCGCGTCTGAAAAGCCATTAACATATATAACGACTTCGTCTCATCTGCTCCCGTTCCGCCACCGAACCATGTCACTGTTTCTCTGCCCCATGTCTTGGTATGACCTGTTCGCTCAATTTTTAAAGCGTTAGTGGCGATTGTTTCCTCATTTATTCTAAGCGTGATACGCCTTCACGCCAAAAAAATTGCGCTTCCTAGGAATGAGCGAGCTGCGCGTTTCTTGGCATGCTTGACAGCCTTTAGCTCCCCCCCCCCCCCAACCGGCCCCTAATACCTATTCCTGTTGATATCATCAAGGCGTCATAAATGGGTGTCGCAGTTCACGACTCCCAGAACGAGTGTTGGGATCTCGCTCAAGATGGGCAAAACATATGACACATTTTTCGTAGTTGCGTAGTGTGAATTAGAATAGAATCAGAAATGCAGCACACTGGGGAGTGAAAGACAGTGGACCCAGTATTGGAATAGAATCATAATTGGATTAAATTCGTAAATAATGCAATTTATGTGCATCAGTGTAATTTATCACCCCTACATTTTTAAATACTGAAACGACATCTGTTGCTTGTGCCCCGGTTTTCCCGGCTACATTTGGAACAGAATCATCATTGGAATAAATGCGTAAATAGTGCAATTTCTCTGCATGAGTGTAATTTATCGCCCCTGAATTTTTTAAATACAGAAAAGAATTCTGTTGCTTGCGTCCCAATTTTCCCGGCTACATCTTTCAGCTCCCAATTGCTTTCAATGATAAGTGTTTGCATCCTCGCACCAGACCTGACTGACATGATTATCACAGTGCACATTGTATTTCATGACAAATACTGCTGCCCCTAAAGCTTTAAAAGCCCACGCTAAACACGTAACTGTCTAGGAAGGGTGACAGGTTGTTGACTACAACCACCTGAGATCCGGAACAGGAAGTATTAGTATAAAAAGAAGATAGCCTTACTAGTATACGGAAGAAGCTTGACTTATGATGCAATGGAATGCTTTTCTACAACAGTTGAACCCAGCGTTCCTCTGATGTATGAGCAACGTAAGAAACAGAAGCTGTATGCTGTATGCGAAGACATAGTGCCTCCTGTGAACAGTTCCGTTGTTGAGGTGTTGCGATTGTTTTCCGCAACTGGTCAGTTCACGATTGCCCGCGTCGAGTCCTTCGGTAGGGTTTTACTCCAGCCGACGTTAGTGATTATATCAGCTAGCCCAAGTAATAAACTAAAAAAGCATGTGCTTACAACTGCACCAACCCACTCTTCGGGGCCTATGGTAATAAAAAAGATACGAAATTACCACAGTGTTAACCGCGATAGTCTGAAGTATGCTTCGATACTCTCTGAATTTTTCGCAAGGTGATTGTATAGTGAAGTTAGGCCTGATATTCTCCAGCAGAATTGGTCATTTGGATGTGGCAACCCGCCCCTAGTCTTGATTAGCCGGCTTCCTCCGAGGAGTTTCATCCTTCATTGTTAATTGATTAGAGTACAAGAAAAAATGTTGGACACATATGCTGCGCTTATGAGTTCACGCGATAGCGTACACCATTTGGGGCGTCATTTTATTATTAGATTATAAGATTCTTAATAGAGCGACGATATACACCGATACTTCGCATCACCAAACATTGGCTGGTAATTCTTTTTCATTTTTTTTATTTATTTCACCAATTACACACTCTAAATGTTCTTATTTCGCATCACCAAGCATTGGCGTTTCATTCTAAGCATTTTGAAGCCTTTAAAATGAATGTTAAACTTGGTTTCATGAAAGGCACCGGCGCAGTATCCGTCTCGCCTATATTAAGGGAAGGGATAAAGGAGGGACTGAGAGAAGAAAGGAAGAGGTGCGGTAATGGAGAGATCCAAAATAATTTCAACCACCTGGGGATCTTTAACGTGCATAGACATTGCCCAGCACACGTGCGCCCCTTGCGTTTCGCCTCCATCGAAATGTGGCCGCCGTGGCCGAGTTCGAACCCGGGAACTCCGGATCAGTAGCCGAGCGCCCTAACTACTGAGCCATCACGGCGGGACCAATTGAACCCCCATTTTTCCAGCTTTTTTGTTCATTTCTTTATTAATCAATTATTTACATCACACCAGTCAATTATCAATCACTACAACCAACAATTAACATGCAACAATTTTTACTGAGCTTTCGATTATTTCCGACACGCGTTGCCCACTGTTACTACGCCGATGGCTTTTCGACCGAACGAACTGTGTACGCTATCGGCTAATAGAAAAGTAGACGTGAATTCAGCGAATTACAAAATTCAGTGAATTCACTGATTTCAGTGATCAGCCTACTGAATTCAGTGAACAAAACTCAGTGAATTAAGCCCACAGGTGCACACTTTTTTTCGGAATAAATAGAACGGCAGCACCTTCCTTTTTCGCGTAAAATGCATGAAGAAAGGTGATGATGATTATGGATTTTTATGGCGCAAGGGCAGCTATGGCTAAAGAGCGCCATGTCACAAGGTATTTTTTCTTTTTCTCAAGGTGGGGTAAAAGACCCATTTCCCAAGCATTTCACCCTAAATAAGCCGAGCACCAGACCAGGGGAAAGCTTGTACCCATTGTATCACCGGTGGGTACCCGGCGGCACTGCGGATCGAACCCCGCACGTCCCGCATACGGCATGAAGGAAGGAAATATGAAGTCGAGAATTATTGTGTGATCCTTGAGAGATATTCAGTGGTCCCTTCGCACAAGTTGCTTATACTATTTTTTTTCTCTTGCAGCACCGGCTATTTGGATTCGGCATCATTGAACAGTGCTGCTTTGGCGGCTTTTTCGTCCTGAACTAGGGGTGCGTGCCTGAGCCCCTCCTGAAGTTGCGGCCGAGTAAGTGTCCATACTTCAATGTGATCTGTCCAGGCAGAATCCTTTGTTACGTTTGCTAAATTCTTCCCCAATGGTCGCGAAAACGGCGAAGATTTTCAGTCAGCTTATGCTCTGCAGTCTTGCTGTTTTTGGACACTAAGGACAAAATCAGAAAGCATTGCTAAACTTGAAAAGTGCTGGTCGTTTAGCATTCCTAAGCGCGAAATATTCCGCGAAAGCTGCATTCGCAGGCGGGCACCACTGCCTGAGGGTGC
Source organism: Amblyomma americanum (assembly GCF_052857255.1). Lineage (NCBI taxonomy): Eukaryota > Metazoa > Arthropoda > Arachnida > Ixodida > Ixodidae > Amblyomma > Amblyomma americanum. The sequence continues at coordinate 87,019,350 of NC_135504.1, forward strand.
GACTGAGCTGTTCAATGATCCAGGGAGCCAGTTATGTAGTACCTCTCATTCCCTCATAGCCTGAGTCGTTTGGGGACGTTAAACACTAAACAACCATTCCTTTCCTCAAAAATCATCGTCCTCTATATCGTTGCCAATGCGCCAATGAACTCGTTGAACGCCGACGGCCTATTCCATACTTCTTAGCTGCAAGACCATCACAGTATGCTCAGTTTATCTAAAATCACACCTTAAACTCACACTTTAGACCATATCTGATAGCACGAGATTTTAGAGCACACTCTCGTCAATGAGGAAGCTGGGGGCAGTAGAGGTCAAGTCATGGAATATTTTACTTTATCCAAAAACATATGCTTCCTATATACACGTAAACATTGATACCGTCCTTCAAGTTCATGCAAAATGAGTTGCCCGGATGTATGTTTTTGATCAGAGTCTTTATCCATCTTTATCACCGAGTTCCTTTATCACGGGATGTGTTTATCTATCAAGCATCAATCGTTCACTGAGCAACTCTGCTGCCAATACGACAGCTCAGCTGGGTGACCGTTAAAACCGAAGGTGCCGTTGTTTCATGGCTCGACTGACAAGTGTCCATTATCCTTTGACCGGTGCAAATTCTGTACGGTTAAAACGAAATCACAAAGGCAACGTCGGAGTGCCCACGAGACTGTCGGCAATCCACCAGCTGCTAGCGTGTCGTCTTGAACGGCTTGAGCTATACGTGTCACGTCGGGTCGCGGTGTGAGTTCCATTTGTGGCCGCGTAAGCGGGTAAGGGTTGAGGGGCTCTTCTAAGGGGTGCGCTATATGCGAAAACCTTGTGTTCTTTCTTGGCGTTTGCCGACGCGCGATCTTACGTTCTGCGCATGCGCACCATCGGAGTTTATTGCCAAACATCCGGTTCAACCTCCGGCCTAATTTCAACGCTTTTCGAATGGCGGATTTTGCATCCAAACATCTTAGAATACAACCAAAATACTAACTCTCATCCTGAGGGCAATATTTAATCATTTTCGCGCAGGTAATTGTTGGTTAAACAGGATAAAAAGGAGATTGAAAAATTGATTGTTTTGGAGAGAAACTTGTGGCGGACTGGGTAGCAGTGTTGTAGGCGTACGTAACATAGGGTAGAATGAGGTCTCAGATCATGTGGTTGGCAGCAATGTACATCGCCAGCATGTCGCCCAGAGTGCGATTAAATTGTCCAGTTAGACCATTTCTTTGCGGATGGTACGCTGCACAAGTCCGATTAATGATATTGCACTCGGCGAGTAGAGCTTTAACGACGTCAGACAAGACGCGTCCTCCGTCACTGAAGGGTTCACAAGGAGCACCGTGGCGAAGTATAAAGCGCTGCATAATGAAGGACGCGGTTTCTGCATACTGGGTCAGGTGACCAATGGCAACAATGACCCAGTGGTTGCCAGCAGCGTTGTACGGCAGAGGTCTTATAAATCGATGCCAACATGGTCGAAGGGGCGAGGAGAACAATGTAGTGGCTGCAACTCTCCAGCAGAGCGATGAGGCACTTGCTTAAGGCGTTGGCTGCACGGGCAGGAGCGGACATACTTCAGTATGAATTTACACATGCCTCGCCAGTAGTACCGGAGACGGATGCGAGCGTACGTCTTGATGACTCCCGCGTGGCCGTATTGCGGGTCAGCGTAGAAACAGGTGAAGATTTGGGACTGGAGATGTCGGGGAATGACAATAGGCCATTTCCGTCCATCTGAGTTATAGTTGTGCCGATAGAGTACATCATCGCGAATTGTAAAATGTGAAGCTTGACGACGAAGGGTGTGGGATGGTGGAGGCTTAGATGGGTCGGAGATAGTCAAGAGAAGCAATTCACTCATCTTTACGCTGCCCAGAAGGTATGACACAGGTGGTGAGCGAAGGTGCATATGATTCGAGGGCCGAAAGGCTGGCAAACTCGGCCGGTAGCGGGGAGCCGGACAGGGTATCAGCGTACTGATGCTTGCGGCCCGACCGATATACGACACGTTTGTTATATTCTTGGAGACGGAGAGCCTATCGAGCAAGGCTACCAGAGGGGTCTTGTAGTGAAGCAAGCCAACTTAGGGCATGATGCTCAGTGGACGGCCTTAGAGATAAGGTCAAAACTTTTCAAGGACCCAGAGAATAGCCAAGCACTCGAATCCAGACTTCCGTTGGGCGACCACAGCCCCGAGGCCAATGCCACTGGCGTCCGTGTGTACTTCGGTTGGGGCTTGAGGGCCGAAGTGACGCGAGATGGGTGGTGCCGTGAGGAGACTGCGCAGCGCAAGTTGTTATAGACGTCGTCGCAGGCGGGCGACCAACTCGAAAAATCCACATTGCTGCCGAGAAGCTGAGTTAAAGAGGCAACAATGGCCGCAAAGTTTCGAATAAAACGCCGAAAATAGGAACAGAGGCCTAGGAATCTGCGCAGTTCCTTAATGCAAGCAGGTATTGGAAACGCAGTCAAAGCACGAAGTTTGGCGGTGTTAGGGCGGAGGCCCTCTTTTGACACAACATGGCCTAAAATTGTCAGCTCGTTAGCAGCAAAGCGACACTTTTTTAAGTTCAGTTGAAGGCCAGCGTCCATACGCATGTTAAGACGTGATTCAGCTGGGACAGATGAGTCGCAAAGCCGGGTTGAGAGATCACGGCGTCGTCGAGATAACACAGGCAAGACTTCCTTTTCAGGCCTCCCAGAATGCTGTCTATCATGCGCTCAAAAGTAGCCGGAGTATTACAGAGGCCAAAAGGCATTGCGTTCAATTCATACGGGCAGTCAGGGGTCGCAAATGCGGCTTTAGGGCGATTGTCGGCGGCCATAGGGACCTGCCAGTACCCAGAGTGTAAAGCAAGAGCAGAGAAGAGTTCCGCTCCTTCAAGGCCGTCCAGAGCATCATCAATGCGGAGAAGAGGGTAAAGATCCCTTTGCGTTACCTTATTCAGGCTATAGTAATCAACGCAGAAACGAATATAGCCATCTTTCTTCTTCACGTGGACCAGGGGAGAGGCCCAAGGACTGTGTGAGGCTTGAATCATGCCTCTGTGAGGCATTGTGTGAACTTGGTCTTGACTAACTTGGCGCTCACTGGCGGAGACGTGATGTGGGCGCTGACGCTGAGGGGCGTGGTCACCGGTGTCGATGTGGTGGGCGACAGTCGACGTGCGGGTCAAAGCGGGTTGGTGTGAATCGAATGAGGAACGAAATTGATGAAGGAGCGCGAGAAGTTGAGTGCGTTGAGGTGCAGCAAGAGAGGCGTTGATGGAGGGAAGGAAAACATCTGGAGGCGAAGTGTCGAGTGCAGGAACCGGCCAGCTGAGGGCATCTACTGCTAGGGACTGCGAATCGTCAGTTTCATTGCGGTAGAGATTGAAATCAATTATCTGTGCGGTACCGAGACACTCACCGCGACGCACAGCGGACGCATATGTAAAGGAATTGGACACGAACAACGGGCTAAGGCCAGCTGACCGGGTGAGGACGGTGTAAGGTGTGGACAGGTACTTGCGGCAAAGAGGGGCGATGGTGTAAAAAGTATGTTGCCGTCGCGAACAAGGTAAGATGTGATGGGGACAATTACGAACGGAAGAACAGGCGGGCATGTTCAGTGTTTTCGGAAATGACAGCTTTGGCAGGAGCAGTAGAAGGGGCATCGGCAGACGAGGAACTGCTGAACGCAAAGAAATCGTTCAGCACGAGCACAATCGATGACTGCCTTATGGCTCGACAGGGATTGCCAGCCCAAGAGTATTTCTTGAGAACAGGTTGGCAAAATGATGAATTCAATCACGTAGAGTGTTTCCTGAATATCGACGTGAGCCGTTCGTCGCTAACAGCGGAATAACCTGCGCGCTTGCAGTGCGCAGCAAGAATCCAGAAAGTGGGTCGTCACTTTTCGCGAGGAGCGACAAAAAGAGGCGGCCATGGCAGACACAGTAGCACCGGTGTCGACTAAGCCAGAACAGAAACAATCTCTATGGAAAGGCGTGCAGATTGGCGGCAGATAATTGAGGCGTTGGACATTTCGCTTATGGCGCAGTTCTCGCCTCAGGAACTGCGGCGTGTAGTTTTCATCTTGCGAAAGATTCGGGCACCGGCGCGGGGGAGAAAGGGAGCGGCAACGAGGAAAAGGTGAGCACCGGGTGGAGAAGGCATTGTGATCGGGTGAAAGCGGGCGACTCTGTGGCGGCTCGGCTTGCGGTGATTATTCACTCGGAGGCGGCCAGTAACCGGCATCTGGGGAGATTGGCGCATGACGACGGCAAAGCCAGGCCAATGGCCAGGCAGACCGCAAGAGTAGCAAATAGGCCGATTGTCACTAGTACGCCAGGGATTGCCAAATTGTCGAAGCGGTTGCAAAAAAAGCCGTCGTAGCGTGAGAAACTTGAGGCACAGACGCTTGAGGCGGAGTGTAGTTTGGGCGGTAGTGAGGCGGCCATCGCCGTGCGACGGCGGCAGCGTAGGTGAGGGGTGCAGCGACAGGTCGGGCGGCTGTGCTGGTGCGGGAGGAAGGACCGGTGGAAGGGCCTCAGCCCCTTGTTCGCTGATGGCAGTGGCGCGAGGCTATAAACACTTGAGGCCATAACTACTCGGCTATAAACATCAGTCTCGATCTCCTGCGTGCGTTCTGCATTTCCCCGTTTCATTTCATTGTTCCTTTTTGTTTACTTCTTCCGTCCTCATTCATTTTAATTTCGTCCAGGAATTAGTTACCTGAAAAACTCTATGTGCCCCCCAATTCTTGGCCACACCCACTATGTGGGCATGTGCCATAGTATGAGGACAACAACAACAACGCTTGTTTCATGTGCTCACCCGCTCGTATCATGTGAGCCAGTCTTTAGCGTCATGATCGTCAGGACCGCATAAGAGTGCTCCCGAGGGAGCCGGAAAAGAGGACTGGTGAGCCCACCTGCACGGCTTGGTGGTCGGCGGCTTCGAGCATATAAGATATCGCGGGTTATTGGCGCGTCCAGGCCTCTGAGACCACCACTCGGGTAGCAGCATCCCACAGCTTACACGAGATATTAGGAAGCAGGTAGCGTGGTCGGGCCAGAGAAGGGGCAAGGAGGATCGGGGATGAGGTTAAGAAGGGAAAACAAGGAAGACCTCATACAAAGACTGTTTACATACTGTACAGGTAAGAGCAACTGAGAGTGTCTCGCAGTAAAGGGAGCTTCTTAGCGGTCGGGAGTGTCTCAGCAAAGACTGTTTACATATTCTACAGATGAGAGAAACTGAGTGTCTAACAGTAAAGGGAGCTTCTTAGCGGTCGGGAGTGTCTTAGCAAAGGCTGTTTACATACTCTACAGGGGAGAGCAACAGAGAGTTTCTCGCAGTAAAAGGAGCTTCTTAGCGGTCGGGAGTGTCTCAGTAGCTCGTTAAGTACCCATCGTATTCCCCAGATCCCTGGCTGGGGAATACAGTTCGAATAAGGATGTCCAATCAAACCTGCAGACGATGACACTGATCGTACCGCCCACGGCAGGGACGGTACTGATGTTCTCTCGACCGAGGGACAAGACCTGGTCACGTTGTTGTAAACACAGCCTCCAGGTGGGCGCGCACGTGGGTCCGGTATGCGCCCATGTAGCCCAGGAATGCACGCACGTGACACAGGAATGCGGGCCCATGTGGGACAGGAATGTCAGGTTGTTTCCCAGTAGGGGTTCAAGAGCTTGCACTTCCTCGTCTGATGACCGGAACGCGGAACCTCTGCTGAAGGCGCAGCTCTCCGTCAATTTTCAACCCCAGCGTGACTGATGAGAACAACCGATGGCATGCTCGACAACGTGGGGACGCCATTGTCGTCGCTGCTTCAGACATTCTTGCAGCCACGATTCTTACAGAAGGATCAATAGGCTTCTCGTTGGTTTTCTGGAAATCCGGGTCGGGGAGTCCGCGTCTTTGATCATTTGGACTGGAAGCCACACCAGGTATAACAGGGTCGGTAGCGTGTGGCTGCGCAGGCCCAGGGCGGTACGAGGATGTTAAACTGAACCTCCACCAAACGTAACGGGGCCTTGGTTTAAGCTCAGGCGGCGGCGAAAGCACGGTGGCGACAGAGTCTCTCGTCTGTTCAGGTCAGCAGGCGCTCGCTCTGTGCGATGGCAGTGTGACTAGGATGATACCCTTCTTCTTCACAGTATTTACCGGAATTTGTTATGGTGTATTTTGAAACGCTACATCACTGCGCAACTTTGCTGACTCAGTTTTTCCCACTGCAGGGGCTGCAACTGCCTCCCGTCAGCCTCACCTTAGCAGGTACGTGGCCAACTCTGCCAAACTTTGTAAATTCACTCGGGAGGGGCAGCTGTCAGTACATCTCCAGCTGCACTGTAATAACTCTGCCAATGCATTTGTAATGCGTAACAAGTTTCCAGCAACTAGACCTCTAACGTTCTCCTCCTTTTCAGCAGCAACACACATATCCATACTTCACTTTGCCGTATCTGGCAAGACCTTCACCACTGATGTCGATTGAAATGATTGGGGCACCTCATGAACACTGTACGTAGGTAGGCTGCTTGTATGGACGGAGGTGGTATGCCCTAAAACCCCAAGGCGCAGATTTCCATGTGTAATAAGTGACACCAATACCGCTCAACTTGGTCAGGCAAACGCGCCGTCAGCATGGGAACCGGGAGCAGCTACACATAAACTATTCCGTAGGAGCTCGACGCACCAAAGAGTGCAACGATGTATCCTCACAAAATGTTGCGTTCGAATTGTCGTGCTTCACTTGTGCAGTGCAAGTGGTGCAAAGTTTACGACGCACAATGCCTGTTGCCTGTGACGTTGTAAGAGCTGCTCTATTTGCAACCTTCGTCCTCTCGCTGTTTTGGTAGTTGTGTTCCGATGCTTCCATCCTAATCATCGCGACGACGACCTCATGTTGGTCTCACAATGAAAAGGAGTTTTTACGTGTCCTATGGGAGCCGCCCTATCAAAACAGAACAGAAGGCTTTCTGTCGTCGGTACAGTATTCCCCACAGTATTTTCGGATGTGGCGTTGTAGTAAAAGCAAGAATAGTTGCAGTAACAACAGAATTTTTTTTTAGTTCTCGTCACAGTGACCGATGCAGTTCTGTCAAAGAAGGCGGCTTCAAAATAATCTGCGACCGGACGGCGAAACATTTGTCGCCTTTTTGGACCAGCACAGTTACTACCGCGAACATACTCATTGCGAGCTTATAGTTGCATTGAAAGCAAGCTTGGCAGTGTTGATTCCACCGCTATTCAGTTTGATGCAGCAATCACTTAACTCCCTTTGAGCCGCCGTGGTGCTTCACTGCTTGTGGCTCTCGACTACTGATCCGAAGGAAGCGGGTTCTATCCCGGCCCCGGCAGCTGAAATTCGATAGAGGCCGAATTCTAAAGGCCCCTGTGCTCTGCGATGCCAGCGCATGTTGATGAACCCCAGGTGGTCGACATTTTGCGGACCCTTCACTACGGCGTGAAGAGTCGATTTGGGACGTTAAAAACTCGTTTTATGGTCGTGGGACCATAAAACTCGTGATATTTGATTTCTCCTGTGACCAATCATAGAATGGCTTCACATCCTTCTTATGGTAAAATGATTATCCGTATTTGCACTGTAGTCCAGAGGACAGGATGTATAGTGTTCAATATTCCTCCAAACGTGGAACGTTGCCGTAATTTTGTAGCGATAGCTACAGTACTGTAGCATTTTGAGCCGTCAGAGCGGTGGCGCCGCCACACTGTCACGTGGTGCGGAGCAGCTCCTGGCAGCGTGGCGCCGTGGCTGATCACGTGGTTGGTCATGTGACCAATTTCCACTCTGCCAGCTGTAGCTATCTTGTCACTCCAGGTTTAACCATAGCTAAACCATCGCCAATTTTTTATTTTTTATTTATTATCTGATTTATATTTGCTGGCACTTTGTTTTCTTGCATTGTCTACATCCAGAATGGAAATTCAGGCCTCTTCGTGATTAACGGTGTCCCCATCACTCATAGGAAAAACTTTCATGACCACCTCTGCCCATCATGCAGGCCTGGTGCCGCGCATTCGTGGTGATGGCTTTTCGGCATCACATTTAGCACATTGAGCAGGAATAATACATAATATACCAAACAAGGGAAGAGAAATAGAAGGGCGCATCGCTTGACCGCCGAACCTCTGCGCCAGGACTGGTAAGAGTACTCTCAGCAGGGATCTATGAATGTAAAGTAGAGAATGCGATTCCGCTTATACGGACATTAACCCATTGTCGTTATCCGAACAACCTCCATCCGTGAACACTGGATCTGGACAACGGAACCGAAGGGAATACCAAATTGCTAGTGCACCGAATTAGCATATGCCCACACTACTCAAATATACCGTCGTGTTTTTTTTTCAGTTCATTTGGGAGATTTTACTGTGTAAAAGCCCGAACATCGTCATTTAATCGAACGTAGAAAATAAGCTATTTCCTATTCTCGCAGCTCTGCCAAGGCTGGCAGGAGGGCATCTACACCACCTGCCGAGAACATGCCTTTCCCTGGTTGCGGTACCAGGGCAACACCCAGCCGGATACGTCACAGGTTGGTTAAACAAAATGACGTCATTGATTCCACAAGGTCCCTGGGCTCCCCTGCAGTATTGCCGGTGTCGGGTACATTGCTATTCAATTCTTGGTACCTTTTACGCGAAGAAAATGCAGCCGCTGAAATGTGAAGCAGCACTGAGGGCGAAAGAGAAAACACCGCGTGTTATCGGAGAGATGAGTCAAATATTTTTTTATAGCCAATGTGAATGAAAGAATGCTTCCCGTTTGCTGTACTGACCCCATTGTTGGGCAAGCCAATTTGGTACCTATAGGATGCGAAGTCGATCCTGCACACATGCCCAGGAGCTACAACTGAGTGGCATGAGTTAATTTATCCAGTTCACGTCATGTGCTTTCGTTTGCTTACGTAATTGCCACGGTGAAAAAATTTCATTCAGACCACATCCAAACAGCCCATCAGCAATTGTGTACACAGGATGCAGGTTCAAGGATGAAAGAAGCATGAAGGGATTGGAATAAACGTCGGCTGACTGGCTATCGGCCCGATTCAAAACGCACGACAGAATTTTGTGTCGCGCATTACAGTTTTGAGCCGCGAGGAGTTTTTTGTCCTGTGTAGTGTCGTGCGACAGAGGTTCGTATCCTGGGTTCTTTCGCGCGACAAAGGTGTTTGCAGTAATTCTGCCGCACGACACGCATCTTTCCTGTACTTATCTTCATAGCGGTACCAGAACGCAAACTTTTGCAGACGTTTACTGAATCCATCGCGCATTTTTTTCATTATCTGATTAATTTCGCATCTGCCGTGACGTTAATCAATCAACAAATTAATCAATTCCTTAATTATTTTTTCTCAGTCGAGTTGTAAATCAGTCTAAATTTCTCAATCAATTTTTCAATCAATCAACTCCTCAGTCAATCAATTTCTCAATCAGTTGAGAACAAATCAATTTCTCAAACAATTTCTCAATATCATCAATTATTTTAGCGAATCAATTTCATCAATTAAAAATTTAATCAGTTTATTTACATAAATTGCTCTTTCCAATTTTCTTTTTTTTTCTTAACCGTCCTACCGAATGTGACGCGCCACGGATTCTGCCCTAGAGCCCTTAAACCGCTTTCCCTGGGTCGTCTTCGTGTATGGACCTCATATTGAGCAACCCCGCGGAGTGCAGCTCGAAAAACAGCGTCCGAAATTCTGTCAATATTCTCCAGTGGAAAACGGTTTTTTGGGGCCATTAAAAAGGGAATGTGTTGAGTGCCGCCGCCGACTAGCGACCGACCGAGCAAAGGCACCGGCGACCGCCAGGGTTCCCCCAACCTGTTGTTCTCTGGCTGTTAATGTTCTCTATCCAACGACATTCCCTTATCTCAGCACTACGCCCATGTCCTTCGAAAGGAAATGAACGTCCTCTTTGCTATCCCCTTCACCCAGAGTCTCGGACGACGGAGCTTCCTATTTCGGCACCCGTGCCCAGGGTGGCCATCTGTCCAAGGGTTGGACCATCAGTGCCACCTGTCTCTCCCTTTGCCCTTCGTAGACCTTCAGGGGCAAGCAATTGCGGTATGCGTACATCTCTTCCGTCCTTTCGCGATCGCAGCCAATGTTGTCGCAATAGAACTGGATTGCCCTTACAAGATGTGAATGTCTCTACTAAAGCCATGCAAGCTGGTGTTCTGGTTAACGGCACGGTACTGGAGTTCAACCGCATACCCGGTACAGCTCACTGTTCGCTTTGATGGTTTTCTGTTCATCAGCCATGGTATTCTGATGGAGGTGAAATGCTGGACGGGCTGCATATTTGAATTTCGGCGCTCATTTTAGAAGCACGTAAAGCTGGATATGTTCCAAAGGCTTCCATTATGAAGAACCTGGTGGCCCACAGTGGGGCATGAATATAGAAGTTGTGACCTCACTTGACTCCGCATCTGTTCAGATGAATTAGGTTAATTATTAATTGCTTGCGTCTCGCGTAACATGAGTGACTTTGTGTGTTAGCTTGGCAACGTTTCGGTAAAATCTGTTGTGTGAAATTTTATTACCAATTTAATCTTTTGTGGGAAAGCCGTCCGAGGGCTTAGTGAAATGCCTCACCACATGTACAGTGGCGTGGAATAAAAAAAATATTAGCACAACTGACGGATCACCGGAGTAAAATCACTCATCCATCCATTTTTTACGTAACTGTTGCGATATAATCCTCAAATTTATTGGAAGGATCCATTCGTAGTCTCAGCGACTTCCTGGCGCATAAAACTTTGAAGCATTTAATTAGGACGCAGTGGGCTTCCTAGGAGATGCAAGGGAATGGCTTTTTTACTTTTGCGAAGAGAGGTTAAAGGTGCACTAAAGAGGAAACTGAACCGCAGGAATTCTGTCTAAACGTTCCGGGAATTCCTAGAAACTTCGAAATATTGTCCTGTGTGGCGGATTGCCCTAATTAAATCGGATTAAACGTCCCCGCTCCCGCGTTTTTTTTAACTGAACGCGGTAGGGAGGCGGAGACAACCCATGCATATAGTATTTTTAGCCAGTCCAGTGGCGACTTCGCTTTCACTTTTTAGGTTTCTGTGAACGAACCGTTTCAGTCACAGACAATATAGCCGCGAATTAGGCTAATGGAAACAAAAATACACGTGGACTCTCTTTGATATACTTACCCTGCCTATCGCGTTGAGTTAAAAAATAAAGGCGGCAGCCGGGACGTTTATTCCGATTTTATTAGGGCTATACGCTGCACAGGACAATCATTAGAAGTTTCTAAGAAAGCCCAGAATGTGTAGATAGAGTTCCCGCGGTAAAAAGACGAGTTCAGATTCCTCTTTAGTGCACCTTTAACTTCGGATTTTCCGGGTTACAGACCACGGCATGGTTTGAATTGTCACTCAACCTGTCACGGCCCAACTTATCGGCATTTGGAATTGAGTATTACCTAGGCAGTAAGCATTCCCGCATGCTTCTGTCTTGTCTTTAACACAATTAACCACTAAAGTATTATAGCAGACGGAACAAGTGGCATATGATGAGGCTATAGAGAGCCTAGAGGCTAATCAATTATCAGAGCCCGCTGACTAGTAACAATTTTTCTCCGTAACACTGACACACTTTAGCTTCCACGGATCTTCTGCGGCTCGTTGTAATGCTTGTATGCATGGCCTTTGCGCATGGCCTTTGCAGACAGCAGCAGCGCTTTGAATGTGAGGACGTCCTATCGAGCTGCAGCAGTTGGTCGGCTGCGACGTCCTGTATTAGTCCGGCAATCATGTCCACGCTAAAAGCGGTGAGTATTTTTCATTGGAGCCATCCTAGTGGAAAGTTAAACATTTGCCATTCAGAGTGGAATGAGAAATAGGGGAGGAGGCGAAACAGGAGAGTAAGGGTACAGACGGATTAGCCGCTGAGATGGTGCGAGGGAAAGGAAGGCAAAAATAATGCATATATACTGGGGGTGGAAAATATCTCAACTCGCCGGCGATCGCTCTTCTCCATAGAAGAGAAGGTCTGAGTGTCTCAATTAAGGCTACGCAATATCTGAGACGTTTTCCCTTGCATGTCAGGAAGAGGTGCACAAGGCAAAACGACTATGGTAAAGTGCCCGAGTATTCTTTTATATGCTTTAGATATGTTCCTAATGAGTCACTGAGGAGATAACATAATTTCTACACCGTTGCATTAGTATGAAACAGACTGACTTGACTGAATCGATGATCTTCATTCTAGGAATGGAAATTAAGAGAATAGGAATGGCGTAGAATGCAGTGTGGAGTGGTGTGGGCAGACCTGCTTACTGCTATCCTTCGTGAAGACAGTTCATGAAAAGTTTAATCTCGTCAAGTTATGGGTGAAGCTCAAATGTAATGGCCTCAAACATCGCGGACACATTGTAGTTTTTGAGTCATGAGCCACAGGAAGACGGGAGCGTTCGCAATATTAGATTGCTGCTATGCGTTTACTTTCGTGAACAGTATTAAACCTCATAATGGCGAAGCTTCATGAATCAGTGCTGTGAAATGAGACGGCCACCTATCCGTATCGAGTAAATAAGCTTTCGGCATCGCCAAGGTCGATGAATTGAGGTGAACAGTAGCAAAAATTCCAAGAGAAACGGAACTGAACGTTAGTCAAATTGTTTCATCTGCGGACATACATTGCAGTGAATGGCATATAAAGGTTTTATGTTGTACTATCAGCAACAACAGTTGAAACATAAGAAGATATTTTTAGCACCCTTTACATACACTGCGTCCAGTACAGCTGGCCACTATAACTAATTTTTAAGTTAATTTATGCAATCATCAAATTACTCTGGTTCACAAGGTGTGGTGCACTCTGAACAGTGGATGACCAAATGCGTAGTCCAGTGTCACTAGGGTCCTTCAAGATAGAGAACTGCGCATGCGCTGTGCAAGTCGGGCTCACAAGAGACTATCGGAGGATAGACACGCATGCACAGGGCACACACGCCCAGGCAGGTGATGTGGTTATTTATGCTCACTGGCAACAACACAAATTTCTTAAAGAACATAAGGAGAAGCAGCGCAACAAACTCTAGGTAGTGAGAAACCATTACTTTTAAAAGCCTTTATAATATTTGAAGGCTGCGAGCGCTCATATACGCCCTGCTCTGGATAGGTCTGCCACGCTTTAATGCATTGTATATCGGCCTCGCAAGGCCGCCATGCAAGTTGCTCATGTGTCAGTTACTCAAAATCTACTTTGTTCTTTATTAACCTGCTCCTGTCCTGCAATTATAATGTAACTAAACCCGGCTACATGATCACTACGAGCTTTAAACTCCGGTAAGTTTTCGCCGGTGGGCTGTGCTGAGCACGCAGCTTCGCACTAACTGCCTGTGCAGATGTGAAGGACTCTGCGCCAGCTGTAGAGATCAGTGAAGAGGTGCGGTCGAAAGTTGGTTGATTCAATTCTTCGTTGGAATGTGTGTGTGTGTTTCTCTAACTTCACTTTTATGCTATGCAGCAGCGGCACCCCGGCGTCCAAGAAGAGACAACAGGGCCGGGTGGCTTGTGCCCCTGAAGTGCAGTCGTCATGTGGGTGCCACCTGCTTCCTCGCCGGAAGAAAGCCCGGCCGGAGTAAGATGCATTGCAGACGGCCTTGCACTGTTACATTCGCACTCAGTATTACCTGCAACGCAGCACTAGCATGGTCTGTCGCAGAGTGCTGACGTCATATTAGTCTCGCCAATGTTGTGCGTGGTGCCGCCGCTTTCAGCCGCCTCATATCACAAGCTCGGCAGCGGGCTATTCCCGAGGCTTTTGCTGATTGACTCCTCGTACGTCCCATTCCTCTGCAGTGTTAGAGACGCGTTCGGCCGCCGATTCGTCTTTGTGTGCGGCTGCACACAGGTGCCGTTAGCGAAGGCCCTTCCTGCTGCTTGTCTCATTGGTTAACGCACAGTCTCGGCTGGCGTATTTTACAGCTTCGAATGCTTTAGCATTACACGCATTGTTGGATGTATTCTAGGCATGATAGTCTTAGCCGCTTTTGCGTAACAGTTTATTTTTCCATGTACACATGGTGAGGGTGCAGGAGAAAAAAGCCAGAAATTGTGGCTTGGCGTGGCCCTCGGCCCCTAACCCCCCGGCCCCTAAGACGGACTAACCTAAAGAGGCAAGTTTCACAAAGTTACCCGAAAAGGAACTGCATTCACAATAACCAATAATTCGGCACAGCGCACCACCAGCGCGTCTGAGCCTAGGGGCCTCCGTCCTTCTTTCCTGTACCCGCTCGGTCACACGTCACGGGTTATGAGAAAGCGCTATATTTAATGATCAGAGCCATGCTCCATGTAGTGCCATACAAGTAAACGAAGTGCTTGTCCCTAATTCTCCGTAAAAGTGCCCCTTTTAGCAAAGGTCTGTGCAAAGATATACTCGGGCAGTCTACTGAATAGCCTCATTATGAAGAATTCAGGAGCCGACAAATCGAGCATTACTATTCCCACTCCATGCTGCGTTCTATGAGATTCAACACGCCGTGGTTGCCTGCACTCTACTTAAGAAGGCAAAGTTTGGGAGATCTTTGGAGGCCCTTTTACGATTAAATTTGTTTATGGGCACGTTGTCTAGCACTCCGGATGCAGTGGTTCCATTGATTCCTCTTTGTTCTCTTTACTTCTGCACGTTTCGCTGCAGTTCCAATGGTTCCTCTTTCTTCTCCGTTTCTGTACTGTTGCAGGTTCGGTGTCTTTCGGAAGCCATCCTCCACCCTGCGATCCCACTTCCCGCAATCGGTCTGATGGCTTAATTCTGCGGCTTATGACTCAGCGTGCTCGACCCGATCTGTGAGTTTGCAGCTTGTCATTTGTACACAATTTTTTAACGAATTTGATCGCAATGGTCACACATAGGCTCTTGTGATTGCAGCGGCCACACTGTGTGTTGGCCGACCAGGCGAAAGGTAAAAAAAATTAGAAATCGGAGTAAGAAAAAATTTCAGAGAGGGGCGGAATTTTTATGCATTCCAGTGGTCCATGGCATGTTCAGCTACTCGATCAGCCGTTTTGAGCATTATAAGGTTCATTGGCTACCAACTTCTAAGTCGTGTACTACAAAAGTGGTCATAAAACCACCACGTCGTCACCGTAGCATCATTTAAAAAGAAATTTCTTACAAAGCTCTGGATAATCGAGAGCAGCACTTTCATACTGTGAGGCGAGCACAGAATCCATAGGCCACAAAACAGCATTTTGCATTTAGCCAAAAATATGTGAATTTGGAATATTTAATCCGAAAGCCGAAAGTCAGCAGAAATGTGGTCATGGCAGTAAAGTGCAAATGCACGCTGTTTTAGCCGTCAGCTTCACCCACCCCCAATGAAAGGCAGATACTCTCCGCTAGATAGACTGAAACTGGGTGACGTTGCTAAGCACCGGTATGGTGATACACGCATCGATAGGTGCGAAGAAGCTATATCAACTTATCGACGACATTAGCAGTCTGCAGACTCCAGAACAGACTTTTATTGGAACCAAGCAGGTACACCTAGGTGATGACGATTCGTGCTCGTGTGGCGTGTGCTGGCTTTAAGCGCATATGTAAGCTTCGGGGCATTCTGAAAAGCAGCACCACATCTGACTGAATGGTGTACGGGCATTGCTCGTCACGTGGCTAGCTTTGCTATCGATTCAACTGTCTTTCTTGACAAGCTGTGCAGTAAGTGTGACCTCAAGCAACCCTTTTGACTGACTCAGCTGTTGACGTTTCGATTTCTACGTTCATGAATTTCATCCTGTTGGCTGCAAGCGCCAAAAAAATGAGACTACGTTCCGGAACCCGCGCAAAATCTTAACGGACATTTATCGGACATATCAGCCGGCTGAACGTTATCTCGAGGGAAGTGCGTAAACCATGTATACCAATTTACCTGCCTTTGTTATTTTTGAGCTTCAGGTTCGCCATGGGTGTCTAACTTCGATGAAAGGATTTGCCCCAGGAGATGCAATACCAATAGCTTTTCCATTTTTCACAGCAAACGGAGCTCCAATGAAAGGGCTCCAATGGAAAATTTCCTAATTCGACTTCAGACTGTTGTGTGTTTCTAACACTGACGCATCGCTTTGCCCCGATGCAGCAGCGACATTCTTTGGGCCGACACCACGTGTCCAAACAACGCAGACTTGGTGCCTACCGCCTCTGAAGTGCAGTCGTCTTGTGGGTGCGACCGGAGGACATCAAGAACGGATTCCTCGCCACAAGGAAGCTCGGCGTAAGATGCATTGCAGACGGCCTTGTGCTTTCACTGTCCCACTCAGTGTGACCTGCGACGAAGCGGTTGCCTTTCCTGATGTCTCTGGGTAAAGTGGTCTGCGTAATATATAAAGCAGGAGACTGCGGCAAAACTGGCACCGCAGAAAGCGACACTCTTTTTTTTAATGCGCAATACATATATAACATTCTCAGTTCTTGTGACTCGCACTCATTCGTGAAAGAAGGCAGACTCGCTCACTTGCGTGTTGCAGGTCGTAAAGCGCATTGACTGTGAATTATTTCCGCAACGGTTCTTTGCCATGCATGGCCACATCTTTGACACAGGCCGACAAAGTCTCGCTGAGCTTCTTCCCGTCTTTTCCAGCTACATTAAATGCGCCAGCGGACATGAGTATACCTACCTGCATGGTTTGCCGCAGGGCGGTAACGTTATATTCTGAAGAGCACTTCTGGCATTGACATTGATTACTTCATCATAGTATTTCTCTTTTGCCGCTATCTGTAATAATGTGTATGCAACATAAAGGCGTTGACCGATAGAAAGGAATCCTTATAAGCTATGTGTGGCATATCCCAGACTCATCTTTGTGGAGGTGTTTTCAACGCTTGAGTGCATAGGGATGAAATGAGCTCTGTACCTCCCATCCAAGTGCATACAAGACAATATATTACGGGAAAGCCGTAGAGCGCACACTAGAAATAATTAGTGGGTGGCTGAAAACATTCAGTGGGTATTTGCATGGTGGTTTGGCTGCTGGAATTGCCGCCGGCATCGCCCGGACGTCCAAGCCGGACAGCATGACAGCACGCTCGGCGTCCTCAGATTTCCATGCTTTACGTGGTGCCACTGCTTTCCTCCAGGCTTTTTCCTAATTTATTTCTCGTACCTTCCGTCCCTCTAAGGTCTTAGGGGCTCGTTCGGCAACCTACTCATCTTTGTGTGGGGCCACATACAGCTGCCGTTAGCGACATTAAAGAGCCTTCGTAGATATTGTCTCTTTGGGCTTCATTGCACTGTCTCGGCTGTGGTTTTTTTATAGTTTTGAGTGCTTCAGCATTGAAGATGTTCTTGAAGCTGTATTTCAGGTCTTATATTCCTAGCTGCTTATGCGTAACAAAGCTTACTAACCGAACAAAGTCTGTTCCTGCTGTGTTTACAAAGAAGCTGTAATTGCATTTATCAGAAATTCGCGACATCCCTCTGCCAGCACATCTGATCCTAGGGGCCTATGGCGTTCTTTTCCGCACCCACTCAGTCATTTTTATATGTTGCAGATGACGTCGCAGCTCTCTCTAATGCTCCAAGCCATGCGCTAAGTATTAGCACCCAAGGAAACAGAAGTGCTTGTCTCTAATTCTCGGTGAAGGCGCTCCTTTTAACAAAAATCAATGCCAGACACACTCTTGTGTTCTTCCCTCTTGAATCCTTATGAAAAATTCACAAGAAAAACCTGCCTGCCAGTCGAAAACTTTCACACCACGCTACGTGCTGAGAGGTCTGAGAGGACCTTGTAGCAGCTGCTCTATTTATCAAGGCGAAGTTTGTGAGCAGTTTGTAGACCCGTTTAAGAGCACGATTGATTACGATCGCGTGGCGTGCCACTCCGTTATCCAATGGTTCCACTGGTTTTCCTCTGACCACTTCGCTTCTTCAATACTGTTGCAGGTTCCTCCTCATGGCGAGGCGAGCTCAGCTCGACCCTGCCATCTCACTTCCCGCATTCGGTGTGATGGCTTCTCCGGCTCAAGGGTCAGCCTGTCTGCTCCGAACTGTGAGTTTGCAGCAACTCGTCATTCGCAGCACTTCATTTAGATGTCCACAAGCGATACCCTCGCCATCGTACCAGCCACAGTGTATGGAAGCCCGTGGTAGAAAGCAGCTGAAAGATAGCCCCCATCCATTTTGAGGCAAATTCGGAGGAGGGGGGTGTCATTTTTACACATTGCCAGGGGCATAAAATGCTCTATTGTCAGGAAGGTCCTCGGTACGCCACCACCGCGCTATCAATGGAAAACAAAATTTCTTTCGAACGTTCAAGCGATACATCCCGGGCCTTTTACATTGCGAGGCCAGAATACAAACCATAGGCTACAAAACCAGGTTGCTTTTCAAGCAAAAAAAGGTGAACCTAGAGTGTGTAGTGCCTTAAGACTGTATCTACTTTCTGTTGACATATTCCGGACATGTCAGCCGGGGGATACTCAGCAGCGCTTGACAGAGCGCCAACGTTCGCGACCGTTAGGTATTACAAAACAGGCTAGCTAGACTAAATTGATGATCAGTATTCCATTAATAGAAAGCAGAAGGCGAATGGCATAGAATACAGTGACTCCAATGCGGAGTCTCTCATGTCAGAAAGACTTGGTTGCGGCTTTCATTCAAGAACACAGCCCCTCAGAAGTTCAATCTCGCCAATTAAGTTATTCCTGAAGCTTGAACAAATGCTCTTGGATCTTCGCGACCAGATTTCTTGAGTAGTATCTGAGGCATTGTATGGCAAGGGCATTCATGTTACTTCAGGAAAACAGCGGCAATAATCGACCGCTGCTATGCAACTGCTTTCGAGAAGAGTTGTATACCGGGTAACGTCAAAAGTTCGTTATTCAGTGTTGTGCAATGGAACTGCCAGCTATCCACATCGAGAGGAGAAAACTGCTTTCGGGATTGGCGAGGTCGGTGAATTGTTGAAGGGCAGCTCTACTTCGAAGGGAAACCGGACTGAACGTTCATTCTCCTCTTCGATCCAAGAACTTACGTATTCACAGCAAATGGAGTAGTAAGAAATGGGCAGACTGTGTCTTATCTGCATCAGATAAAAAACATGCGATTGACTGACCAGTAGAAGGTGCAGTATGGAACGCCTCTACGGGTAGATTGCGGATTCAGCTCGATTAAGAATAGTCTCCGTAGTATTAAGACGGGTTAGGGGATTATGGGGCATGAAAGAGGATTACAGTGGATTTGTGGGTGGATTAGAAAGAACTCAGCGGTGTAACCCTGATAGCACGTTAGTAGTCGTTTGTACCCTCCGGAATTTTTTTTACGCTCTTTTCTGCCCCCTCTTCTATATAACTAAACGTTGCTTCTGTTTTCTTCTCATCTCGGTTGAGCGAAGCTCGCCACTACATAGTCACTGCCTAAATTAACGTGAAGGACCCTACTCTATCTGTAAACATCTCTCAGGAAGCCAAGTGCATTTTCTTAATCTGATTCTTGTTTGCTATATCTATGAAGTTGTTCTAACAGCGACTTACTGCTTTTTTTCTTTTTTAGGAGCAGCAACGTCCTTCGTTCAATTAAGAGCCAGAATCAACACAATGGAGGCAGATGCCCAGTGCCTCTGAAGTGCAATCGTCCCGTGGGTGCCATCGGAGGGTGTCGAGGGCTGTTTCCTTGCCGAAAGTAAGTGCGATGTGAGGAGCATTCCTAACCGGCTTATGCATTTATAGTCTCGCTCAGTATGACCCGCAACGCAGCAGTGGCACTTTCTGTGGTCTGCGGATAAAAGTATGCCTGTTATAGTAAGATGTAGCGTGATATGTACTGTAAAAAGCGGCAGGCTTTTTATGTGTACTAATAGATTAGTAACATCTGATTTCTAAACTCCTATTGGCTCGTGAAACAAGACTGAACCAACTTTTACCTGCTGCAGTGAGATAACAGCCTCAGAATAGCATTTCCCGGTTTACTACTTATACCTGTAATGTGGGTGCATCGTACATTGGTTGAACTAAAAATGCAATTTTTACAAATAATTATTAGAAAGCACTGAGTGATTGCTTTACACGGACGTTTCCTGAGCTTGAATTAGCCCTCTACTTACTTGTCAAGACTATGAATAATACCTGGTAGCCGCCGACTTCCAATGAGAATTCGCCAGGTCCCAGTGCTACTCGAACGCCACCGGGCTTCTTCGCGTCTCCGAGCTAGCTAGGCGCTGCACTCTGCATCCTATATCGATTTCAGAGCTCTGCGTGATGCCAGTCATTCTGTTCATTTCACCAGCCTAGTGGAGCCCTCTGATCCCGATGTTTTCACTCATTAGTTCCTCCTAGCACTCATCTCTCTACTTTTTTAGCGATGCCCTGGGCCGGCTTCTGATCGTTGTGCGAGGCGGCATCCAGCTTTTGGTAACAGCAAAGGCAAGCCTTCGTTGATCTTTCTCATCGAGTATCATGCGCTCTCCACGGCTGCAATAAATTGCTACTATTGTAGCACTTTCTTAACCATTCAGGCATGACAGCATGATAGGCATAACAGAACCGAAAGAACCAAATAAAACATGTTTCGGTTGGACACGCAACAAACAACTGTAATAGCCCCTAGCACGAATTCGGTGCTGTGCCGTGCAAGTGCCTCTAAGCTTAGCGGGTTATCCGATTTTGTTCAGCAGCTGGCCGGTTATTCGGAACTACTATTTAACCAATCAAACACTACTAATCCCAATCCATGAGGCACGCTGAGAGATTTGATCGTGTTCCATCTAAACTGTTTAAAGAGGAGAGCAGTTCAAGTCTACACCGGGTTACGGTCGCATAGGGTGCAACTCCGGGTCCAATAGCTACATTAATATACCTTTGCTTCTCGTCTATACTGTTGCAGGATGCTGCTGATTCAGGGGCTCGCCTTCTCCCGTCGGCTACACTTCCCGCAGTCGGTGTATTTGGCTTCTGCGGCTGCGCAGTCTGTTTTCAACCCAACCCGTCAGCTTTCAGCTTCTCATTCGGGTCAGGTTTTAGATGAATTTGATGGGGACGGACGAATTGGTACCCTCGGGATCGTAACGAGCACATTCTTCATGAAAAAACACACAGGTCGTTCACTGATATTATTTTGTAGGTTTCGAGCCTTCAACAGACGAATCCGTACCCTCGGGATCGTAACGAGCACATTCTTCATGACAAAACACACAGGTCCTTCACTGATATTATTTTGTAGTTTTCGAGCCTTGGACTGACGAATCCGTACCCTCGGGATCGTAACAAGCACATTCATGACAAAACACACAGGTCCTTCACTGATATTATTTTGTAGGTTTCGAGCCTTCGACGGACGAATTCGTACTCTCGGGATCGTAATGAGCACATTCTTCATGACAAAACACACAGGTTCTTCACTGATATTATTTTGTAGGTTTCGAGCCTTCTGTGGACGAATCCGTACCCTCGGGATCGCAACGAGCACATTCTTCATGACAAAACTTACAGGTCCTTCACTGATATTATTTTGTCGGTTTCGAGCCTTCAGCGTGGTGGCGCCGCCACGCTGCCACGTGGTGTGGAGCAGCTGCCGGCGGTGTGGTGCCGTGGGTGATCAGGTGGTTGGTCACGTGACCAAGTTCGACTCTACGAGCTGTAGCTATCGCGTCATTCCAGGTTTAACCAGAGCTAAACCACTGCCATTTTTTATTTTTGAATTGATTATCTGATTTATTTTTGCTGACAGTTTGTTTTCTTGCAGTGTCCACATCCAGAATGGAAATTCATGCCTCTTCGTGACTAGTGGTGTCCCCATCACTCATAGAAAAATCTTTCACGACCACCTCTGCAAATCTTACATGCCTGGTGCCGCACATTCGCGGTGATGGCTTTTCGGCATCACATTCAGCACTTTGAGCAGGAAAAATATATGATATAGCAAACGTGCGCTTACGTCTTTTCCGTCCTTTCGTGATCACAGCCAATGTTGTCGCCATAGAACTGGATTGCCCTTACAATTCGTGAATGTCTCCACAAAATCCATGCAAGCTGGTGTTCTGGTTTATGGCATGGTACTGTAGTTTAACCACATACCCTGCACAGCTCTCTGTTCGCTTTAATGGTATTCTGTTCTTCAGCCATCCTATTCTGATGGAGGCGAAATACTGGAGGGGTTGTATATTTGAATTTCGGCTCGCATTTTAGAACCACATAAAGCCGGACTTATTCCAAAGGCTTCCATTACGAAGAGCCTGATAGCCCACAGTGGGGAGTGAATATAGAAGTTCAGTAACCTCTGTTGACTGCGCGTCTGTTCAGATGAATTAGGTCAATTATTGCTTGAGTACCGAATAAGACACACCACGTAGCACCGTTTCACATCCAACATTCTGAGACAAAAAATGTTGAATATTGTAGGTAATGATCAATTCTTCCTTTTTGTTTTTCCATCGCTCGTGTCTCGCCGCTGATAGCAAAAAATTTAACAGCGAAAAAATGCAAGCCTGATCTGCAGATACGATTTATCTCTTTACCGCTCAAAAATGCTTTTGTGTGGAATTGTTGGGTATATGTAACGAGCGTATTTCGGTATATTGTGTACTACGCTTTCGTTCGTGAAAATTCATTAATAGATCTTGACTAACCGTGTCTTATGCTCTTTTTCCTCTAGTCCCGTGTGTCTGAGAAAAATGCTGTTTGAAGATTATAAATCACCAATAAATATTTCAAAAACATCTAAGAAAATGTGGCAAGAAATTCACAAATTCCACAGTGACATCACTTTGCACAATCCCTTTTCTGTCAACCACTGGTCTAAAAACAACACACGAAGAACAATTGAGCATACTATAGGTGAACATTTCCGCGCAGTCTCCAGTTCTTCACACTATACAGAAACACATTTCGAAATATATGAACACCACTGAGAAACAGTCATCTGGTGAAATCTATTATGGTTTCACCGATTATTGAATGGCGCCTCATGTAAACACCCAGCGCATATAGCGCCTTTTTTCAGTTTTTCGGTTTCACAGTATGTCGGTTTTACAGCACACAGTTGTCATGTCCTCACTATCTGCCCACTGTGGCAGGTGACAGTTAATAACTGGTCAGGAGAGGTTGCTTTGAGAAACAACCTGGGTCTCACAAGCCCTACCATTGACAGTGTTTTTAAATCTCTTAACTGCTGCACCACTGCGCCAGGATTGCTATGAGGACTCCCTGCGATCTATGAATGACCAATTTTGCATATTTGGGCATAGGCAGAAGCTAGGCGACTGAAAAGGAGTACTTGCGCAAGAGGGATCTCTAATGCTTTTGAATTGTACTCTTAACGGTAGGTAAAGTGTTATATGATAACCAAAGAAAGAGCAGTGTCCATGTCTGCTAAGTGATATGCAAAGAGAACCCTGGCTGCAGAAGGGACCGATTAACGCTATCGGAGCAAAAAGTTCAGACGGAGCTTTAGTGTCTCCCCAAGTTTTAGGCATGGACATCCGCTTTGTGCTTTTCTAACAGGGAGCACTTCAGGGGCAGACAACCTCCAGCCACCGTCCGCGAAGTACTGTACTTCCTTTAATACACATATGACAAGAAGGGTCTAGAGTCCAGGCTGAAGTAGATTGTTTATTTTCTACCTGAACAAAGTAATATGACTTGCAGGTCAGCTGCAGTGAGCATCTGTCTGACCTTGCTTCTATGTGGCCTTGCAGAAATATCTGGCCGGTAAAGGCCGGTGAGTCGGACAATGACTACTGAGGAGAGATCATACATTGGATGTTTGCTTTGCAGGCAAATACTAGCAGATGGGAATTATTGACCCTTTTTTTTATTTGTACGTGCAGTGCTGTCTTTGTTCCCATAGTCATCTCTCTAGCCGTCCTTCCCTGATATACCCAGTATAACAGTCTCTAAGAAAGGTTCTTTTCGTTTGTCTGAAAGAGTTCTTTTCTGTGGCAGGCATCATCATTGAGACAGTCATAATGTCTCAATGGCCACTGGAGCACTTGCTAGGCATTGTGCTTTTGGCTTTGTTGGGTGCCTTTTATATATTGAACCTTAATCATCATAAAAAATGTAGAGGCCACAATTTATAAACTGCGAAAGGTGTTGGTAATCAGAAAGTGGACTTATGAAGTACTGGCAGTGCTTGTTCCTTGTCTACCGTATGTATCACGTTTGTCATAATGAAACTGGGAACTTGCAAACTCAAAAAAAAAAGAAACAGGCATCTTTGAGAGACTTCAGCTGCACTGTAAGAACTGCAAAATAGTGAAGCTGCCACATTCGAAAGGATTGCTGATGGCACTCTAAATTTTTTCCTTGACTGTACTCTTGCAGGGTTACTGAAATTAGTGTCATTGTTAAGGCACATCTAAGAAAAGTTGTTTTTATCAGAGTTGAATCATTCCACTGAAAACTAAAGAAAATTTGTCCCTTTGCTGGCAGTTTTTTCTTTTTGCACTGTTTCAATTTTGCAGTTGCTGGCGTGGAATCTGAGGCAGGAATTAAGCAAGTCTTATGTGTTTCTTTATTGTACTGTGTGGTTACCACTGGCATAAAAACACAATGAAGAAGGAAAGATTTTAAAACCAGTTGTGAGAGAACTCGTAGGGTGCTTGTAAGGCATGTCTTGTCACATGTGTAGAAGCAAATAGCGTGAATGCATGTGGTCATTGCTATTCTGATTGCTTCCTGTAGGGTGATGAGCTTGCAGCTCCTTACATTCAAGAGGTCAGTGCTGTGCTGCTGCATCGGCCTGGAACGCCGCACTGCTCAAAGTTTCTTGCCAGCGTGTCCTTGTTTGTGCTTTACTACAAACTGCACAATTCACTAAATTATTGTAGCCCCTTCTCTCCATCAAAGCATAAAAACACTGTGAAGAAGGAAAGCTTTTCAAACCAGTTGTGAAAGAACTCATAGGCTGCTTGTAAGGTATGTCTTGTCGCATGTGTAGAAGCATATAGCGTAGCATATCGTTTTAAGAAAGTCTTGCTTACTTGTGTTTCAATACGCCATGCTCCCAAAGATCACCCCCACGATAATCACAGCAAGCTTTACCGAGCCCCACCACCGTGGCTCAGTGCTTAGGGCGCTCGGCTACTGATCCGGAGTTCCCGGGTTCGAACCCACCCATGGCGGCCGCGTTTTGATGGAATCCCCCCACGAGCACGTAACTCGATGCATTAAAAACATATCGCCTTCGAAACAAGGCTTGATAATTTCAGAATTAGTTCTATGATAAACTAGGGTGAGGGTGTTCTCATAGTTGCTCTGTGAAAGGAGAAAACTGCTTTGAAAACTTCCGCTTCCATGTATTCCTACGGGCGCAAAGCCTACTTTTTACCCCCACGTTTTTCCCCCAGTCGGTCCAGCCAGCGATACAAGCACCACCGCAGATCCTTTGCGTCACAGATCTGTGTTCGTCTATATACAAATTCAACAACACAAACCCACGTGCTTGAGTTTTTTAGTATTTTAGGCTGTTTGCGGCTGAGTTGTATGTTCCTCAAAGGTGGGTTTTCTACGCAGGACCAGGGCTGTGGTTACTGTCTGCTAAGTGGTCGTCACGTGGAATGGTTCGAACGACAGCCTGGACCTACTCTGTTCACAGAAAGGCTCCAGGCTGGGAAGCTTCCCAAGGTGAGGACTGCTCCGAAGTGTTGACTTTGGCTGCAAGGAGTGACACACACGGGGGAACTTTGCGTCTCACTTCCTATTTTCCTGTATTCGCAGTGTTTCGCTATTTCTGCATGCACGGCGCCTGCATTGGTCACTAATGCAACAGCACGCAAACATAAAGCATTCTCCGGTCCGGGTGATTTAGTTTCAGTTTCAGTCACGTTTTCGAAAAGCTTTATTTAAATGCAAAAATATAACTTTTGCGATGCTTAATTATGCGATAGGATTTTTGAGGACCGAATTTAATGTACCCACAGGATACCACACGGGGTGACCGTAAAGACAAAGGTTAACCTGAACGACAAATTAGGATGCCATTTTTACCCGGCGTTAGAAAATTGCTGACATGGTGCCGTATTGGGGAGGAGATTCGAGAAAGAAAATCAGTAGAAGGTTGCAATGAAAAATTCTTAAAATAAAAAAAAAAACTCTGGTCACGCATTGAAGTGATTGCACATCGATCGTGCATACTATAAGTGGACAGGGGTAAGCTAAAGATTTGAAAGATTTCTTTTGTAAGTTTATGGACAATCTATAGATTGTGTGAAGATGTTTTTGTAAGGGCGGTGCGGCGCTCTACACCGAGACACTGTGCACTGAGGGACACTGGGCACTGAGCGGCAGCAGATGCTGGGGTAGAAAAGCAGGGCCCAGATTGAAGAAGTAGACGGTGGCTGATCTGCTCCTTCTCGCTCAGTGAGATCCTGGACAGTGCTCCCTTGCTCACAATGCAATACGATACGCGGTACATATGCAGTGAGATGCCTGTATCGTCTATCTACGCAGGCTGCATCGACGATTGCGATGTTCCAACTATTCTGGAGGCTGCGTGCGTCGGCTTTCTTGTCCTGAACTAGCCCTGTTAGCATGGCTAACGGGCAGATTGCGGAAGGGTGAGTGTGTTGAGACTGCCACTGCAGAATCCATTTGACTGCTATGCATGGCGTGATGGTATTTGTGTGTAAGCAGGATTCATAGTAGTGCCTTCGACATCTCCGGCCAAAAACTTTAATCCTCTACTCCTCCTTCAGGGGTAACTGGGACGCAGTTCGCCAACGCCTACGTGTCCCGCACCATGCCAGACATGAGCACCGCGGTGCAAGTAGTGAGGAACAAGTCCCCTGTTTCATCCTGTGCTGGCCTCTAAAAACGCTGCAGCGAACAAAGTAGGAAGAGGAGACGCCTTGGTGAGTGAGGGCAGTACACCGCCTGCGCTGTCCGATGCGCTTCAGTTGGTCGTTTAGAATCAGAGTTGGGCAGTGTTTATTATCGTGCCGCACCATATACATATCCGCAGTACGTCTCTAAAGTGACCAGACTCTAGTCTCTTGACCAGTGCAGGCAATAGAAGTCTGCAAAACAGATCCGTTACCATGGAAAAGGAATAGAAAAAAACCATACCCTTGGTGCGATTTTGCAAGCTATGTGTGCTTCCAAATGTGACCGTATAAATATTTCAATGTGGAGCTCGAAAGCTGCACAACTATGAGCGAGATAAATTAATTTAATGGAACGAGAGCTGAAGAGGTCGGACTGCAGTCATGTGACGCTTAGTGTCCACGAAGGGGAGCAGGTTGAAGATTAAGTCATCCAACCAAAACAAACAGACAGGTGTGTAGGCCCGAACATCCCCATTTATTCGAACATAGAAAATAGACTAGTTCCTATTCTCGCAGCGCTGCCAAGGCTGGCAGGAGAGCATCTACACCACCAGCCGAGCACGCGCCTTCAACCCCTGGTGGCGGTACCAGCAAGGCAACACCCAGCTGGATACGTGACAGGTTGGTAAATCATTATGACGTCATAGATTCCACAAGGTTTTTGAGCTCCCCTGTAGCACTGCCGGTGTTGGGTTTATTGGTTTTCAATTCTGCTTGGCACCTTTTGCGCGAAGGAAATGCAGCCATTGAAATATGAAGCAGCAAATTGCTTATACTGTTTTTTTTCTCTTGCAGCATCGGCTATTTGGATGCGGCATCAGGGAACAGTGATGCTTTGGTCGGCTTTTTCGTCCTGAACTAGGGGTGCGTGCCTGAGCCCACAATAAAGCTGCCGTCGAGTAAGTGTTCAAATTTCAACGTGATTTATCCATACAGATTCCTCTGTTACCTTTGCTAAATTCTTTCTTCAATGGTCGCGAAAATAGCGATGATAATGAGTCAAATTATGATTTGCCGACTTGTTGTTTTGGACACTAAAGAAAAACTAAAGTTGTCTTATTTGGATTGAATACCACGTTTTAATGACACAGAGGAAGCGAGGACTAAAACCAGTCGTGCGAGGTTTGCCCAACCTGGAAAGTGTTGGTGGTTCAGCATTGCTAAGCGCAAGTTATTCTGCGAAACTGGATTTGCAGGCGGGCACCACTGCTTGAGTGCGCGATTGAGCTGTCCATTGATCCAGGGAGCCAGTTATGCACTACCTCTCACTTGCTTGCGTCCCTCATAGCCTGAGTCGCTTTGGGACGTTAAACAGTAAACAACCGTTCCTTTCCTAAAAAATCATCGGTATCTATAAAGTTGCCTATGCGGCAATGAACACATTGAAGGCCGGCGGCCTATTCCATACTTCTTAACTGAAAGACACTCGCAGTATGCGCAGTTTATCTCGAATCAAATCTAAAACTCACACTTAAGACCATATCTGATAGCAGGAGATTTTAGTGCACACTGTCGTCAATGAGAAAGCTTGGTGCAATCACATCTAAAGCTCACACTTTAGACCATATCTGATAGCAGAAGATTTTAGTGCACACTGTCGTCAATGAGGAAGCTGGGTGCAGTAGAGGGCAAGTCAGGGGATATTTTACGCTATCCAATAGCACCTGTCTCCTATATACACGTAAACATTGATACCGTTCTCCAAGTTCATGCAAAATGAGTTGCCCAGATGTAAGTTTTTGATCACAGAATCTTTATCCATCTTTATCAGCGAGTGCCTTTATCAGTGTTTTTATCGATCAAGCATCAATCGTTCACTGAGCAAATCTGCTGCCCATAGGAGACCACAGCTGGGTGACCGTTAAAATCGAAGGTCGCTTTTATTGGCCCTCGAGGACACCTCAATTCTCAAAAAGA
The DNA here is from genome assembly GCF_052857255.1 of Amblyomma americanum. NCBI lineage: Eukaryota > Metazoa > Arthropoda > Arachnida > Ixodida > Ixodidae > Amblyomma > Amblyomma americanum. The sequence continues at coordinate 87,048,058 of NC_135504.1, forward strand.
TGCCCTGAATCCAAGGCCACCTGTGGGGAAAGGAAATAGTAGACAAAGTTGCTACCTGCAGTAAAGAGAGTGGGAAAGCTCTTTAATGCAGAAGAGATTTTAGCCGGCGTTTGAGAATCGCTGACAATCTGCTATCTTGCTTACGCGTGGAAATTAGAAACCACTACTGTGGCCCGCCCCAGGCAGTGCGCATGCTGCCGGAAATGCACAGCTTCTACCTGCAATACATGGGAGCACTGTGCACCACTTTTAATAAGCATTTAATTGATTTCTATACATCTTTCGCTCCACAATGCATTGATTTTTTTATTTTTTTTAAACATCAAGAGTGCTGCCTCTCAAAACATTGCTCTGACTTTGGCAAGCCTCTTAATGCGTCGAAGTCATCGTAACCGACAGCGGCACTGCCATCGTTTCATGCCTCGGCTGACAACTGTCCATTATCCCGGGGCCAGGGCAAATTCTGTGCGGTTAAAACGAAATCACTAAGGGTATGTTGAAGTGCGCACGAGAAGGTCGGCAATCCGCCAGCTGCTAGCGTGTCGTCTTGAAGGGTTTGAGCCATACGTGTCACGTCGGGTCGAGGTGCGAGTTCCATGTGTGGCCGCGAAAGCGGATTAGGGTTGGGGTGCTCTTCTAAAGGGTGCGCTATATGCGAAAACCTTGTGTTCTTTCTTGGCGTTTCCCGACGCGCGATCTTAAGTTCTGCGCATGAGCACCATTGGAGTTTGGTGCCAAACTTCCCGTTCAGCCTCTGGGCTAATCTCAACACTTTTATAACTGCGGATTTTACATCAAAATATCTTAGAATAAATCCTAAATGGTAACTCACATCCCGAGGGCAATATTTATTCATTTTCGCGCAGTTGATTGTTGATTAAATAGAATAAAAAGGAGAGTGAAGAATTTGTCTTCGTGTGAGGGGTTTAAACGATCATTTTGGGTCAAAAGCATCTAAATGCAGTCTAAATGGGTGCATGCACCGCCAAGCATAAATGATAAATGATTGGCGAGCTATCTGTTTGTTAAAACAAGACAAGAAAACGTATCTCTAAAAATTGATTTGCAACCGCTGTCGTACGTGTTCAAAATCACAACACTATATTCTGTTGTGCTACAGGTGCAACGGGAATGGCGGTTTTTAGTTTTGCTCTTACCCCTTTTCGCAAATATCCTTGTATTCTCGCGCATGCGAGAATACAAGAGAGGAGAGATCGGATGCCTAGTCGTGCACCCCATTGGCGGTTGCCGCAGCCCGGCCGCGCTGCGTTAAGGCCCTCTGGGCCTCGAGGGTGCAGCAGCCAGACAGGGTCGCCTCCTAGTCCTCTCGGGTGCGGTCTGGTATAGGGCGTAGGGATGAGTTTGAATCTACTCCGTTACCCTTGAGGACCCGTGGTTATCTTGCCTTCGTATTACATATTCCCTGCCCTAGCCAATTTATTCCTCTTGATTTCAACTAGGATGTCATTAACTCGAGATTTTTCCCTCACCCACTCCACTCCTTCCTTCAATCATGGAGGAACATTAGGCGTCAGTGTTACCCAAACAGCAAATATAATCGGCCCAACATTAAAATTGGATGATTTTCTAAGGTCCTTTACAGGACCGGTATTTACCAGTATATTGCCAATACTGGGCCAATTACCTGTTCTGCTTGGGTTGCGGTAGAGCAGCCGTTCGAGCAGCCGCAGTTGCTTAGTGGCTTTGGCGTTCACTTGCTCCTTTCAAAGTCCCGGGATTGATCCTTCATAGCTAGAACGTTAACGACGTCGTCCTCGGTTAAAGCCAAATATCTTTTCTGCAGCTATCCTGAATTCTTCTACATTCCATCTTATCCCCAACTCGTTGATGGGCTTCCTCATCACCAGTTTATTCCGTTCCCTCTACAAGTCTAGGCTAAATCGATACCTTACCTTCTTGTGGCCAACAATACTGCAACAACACTTTTGCTATTTCAGGAACTGTTTAATATTATAAGCACTAAAAAACTGTGTATTGAAGAATTCGTTCCACGTTTGTTTTCTATCATGTTTGGCTGCCGCACCGGTTATTGACCATGTCGTATCATCCACTGCAGGGGAGCGCTGCTGTCTCCCGTCAGCCTCATACACGGATGAGTCGCCAGGTATGTGCACTCACACAGTGGGCGCTTCAAGTGGGCCTCTACCGTCATTAGACTGTAAGAAAGGAAAGTAAGCTTCGATAGGTGGAGAGAGAAAAAATTGGCGGTGGTTTAGTTCTGGTAAAACCTACAGTGACTCCATAGGTGCAGCTGGCCACGCTGAAGGCCTGAAATGCTACCGTAATGTACAAAATGCCATCCGCGATTGTCTCACGAACAATCAGCCCACGTTGAGGAAACCCAGATGGTGAGATTAAATCTGGAGCCCTCAGTACGACGTCCCTCAAAGCATATACGTCGATTCGAGATGTTAGAGCCCAGAAGTTATAGTTTCACTTAAGTCGGAGCTTCGATCGAGGTTCAGTATGACACCCGCCGGTCTGCACTATAGAGAGGAAGTCATTGCCCGAATTATTTCAAAACAATTTGCCAGAGCCCGCAGTCATTGTTTGACCGTAATACATACGCAAGTACAGGCTTCAAGGAGCGTTCTATGTGTACAAAAATGGCATCAGCGATTGTCTCTGCAGCTGGGACTAAACCCCTCTGCTGTGCCAAACAGTACACGTTAACGAAACAGCGCTAGAAGGAAGGGAAGGAATTACGACAAGGAAATGCATGGTCGTGACGAGAATGTGTAGATATTCTTGGAACTTTTCGCGCGATGTCTGTGCATTGAAGTTCTTGTTTTTCTCCGGCAGCATCAATCCTTTGGATGTGACAGGCTACATCAGGACTCCAGTGGTCGCCTTCTATTTCCTGAACTAGGGCGTCTTGCATGCCCAATTTGCAAAGTACGCCAGAGTAAGTGCGCCATGAGTGGCATTTTTAACCAGTGTTGATTGCGATTCGGGGCGTGATGGTATTGGCAAGTAAGCTAAGTGCAAATTGGCTACCTGTATAGGCTGATTTATTTTCCTTCAGCTACACTAGTACCTCCAACATGGCTGAAGACAGCGGCGGTTATTTATCAGACCTAGAAGTCGCCGACTGGTTGACTACTACAAGGAAAGGGGATGCGGACGATGCGAATTCGTGCAGAAATAAAAAAAAAGCCTAGTGAACAGGGTCGCGTAATGAGCGCAGGCTGAACTTGTGCTCTCGAAACGTGCAATTGTTTTCTTCGCGTCATTATTGCACGTGATACTGTTGGTGGGCAAGTCTGGTTATAATAATGTGAATGTCTGTGGGTTCCCGGTTTTTCATTGCCAAACAACTACACCATGTGCCGAATGCGAAAAGGTGTGAGCTATGCTAGAGGAAACTGTAGCCGCACAAACTTAAGAGCATTGCGGGCTGCTACGTCACTTATGGGTGCGGGATTGAGGTAACCGTATGCTCTCATACACGGAAAGCGTGCTGAATACTCCATTTCGCTTTATTGAGAATGTTAGTCACATGGGTTGAAGTGTTTATTCTCCCAACCTACCCATTCATCCATTTGTACCGCTTCAAATGATTTCGGGCTGTTCTATTCTGCGTAATTCACGCATTCCCCAAGTTTTCAGGAATACTTCAGGGAAGAAAGTACATTCATGGCGCGAGTAAATACTGCAGCTCTCCAACAGCCTGTGGTCGCGCATTGACACACGCGCTGCCACGCATAACTATAACGCATCTACTCAGATGCAGAAAGAATGAGCAATGTCGGCACACATAACATGGCCAGCAGCCCACAGGAGAAATAAAAATCAGAGCAATAACATTTACATTGAACTTGACTTCCGACTGATGTTTTAGAAGAAATATCGAACATCACTCTGAATTAAATCAACACTGCTCTAGCAGTACGGAGAGCAGTATCAGCAAAAGTCCACCAATAGATCTCTGTCATCGACAGTTTATAACGGGGTCTTAGGTTGATGCTCAGACGGCGGCGAAACCACGGCAGCGACAGAGTCTCTCTCCTGTTCAGGTCAGCAGGCGCTCTCTCTGAGCGATGGTTGTTGTTGTTCCCCTCACAAAATGGCACATACCCACAAGGGGGATTGGCCATAACCAGGCGGTCACTATTTAAATAGCATATTGAGGAAAAACGCTAAGGCGCCTGTGTGCTGTGCGATGTCAGCGCACGTTAAAGATCCCCAGGTGGTCAAAATTATTCCGGAGCCCTCCACTACGGCACCTTTCTTCTTTCACTCCCTCCTTTATCCCTTCCCTTACGGCGCGGTTCAGGTATCCTCCGATACATGAGACAGATACTGCGCCATTTCCTTTCCTTCAAAACCAATTATTATTATTATTATGGCAAGCATGGGATGACCTAACAAAAATTGTGTAACTCTGTTTCCGTAGCAGAGGAGGTTGCAGGAGGTTAGGGTGACCTAACAAACTGAAAATTAGGTAAGGGAATCTTTAAAAAAGAGAGATTGTGAGAGAGAGAGTAGGAATTGCAAAAAGTAGTTACCCAAATACGAAAGCTTATGATGGTATGGACAGTATGAAAGCCTATGAAGGTAGACGTTTTGATTCTAGGAGATAATTATGAACGGCAGAGCAAACATTCCCATTGGTATGGCCAAGCATAGAAGCGCCAATGGACAGAACAACAGCAGAAGACAGACGCAAATTGACATTCTGCATTGGGACCTCTAATAGTCGCCTCCGGATCGATGAGTAGCGATGACAAAAGAGAAGTGCTCTATTGTTTCCGGCTAAACACAATGGTATTGTGATGACAGTGAGGCTAGGATGATGATCTTCCTCGCAATGGCCCCGGGGAGAAAAGGAGCCATCCTGGCTACTCACTGTGCCGACAACGCAACCTGGTCGTATATAGTACGGCTTGAGTCGTTGGACATGCGTAGTCTCGCGACCACGTGGGCGGAGATCGGAAGACGGTGAGGGGCTCACAGAGGATGTGCGCTCCAGGACGCGGTGGGGGCCAGGGTATTTTGAAAGAAGTTTCTTTGAGAGGCCGGAAGCAATGGAAGGGATCCGCAGCCAGACGAGTGAACCGATTGGGAAATCCGGATCAAGCTAACCGTCGTCATGGCGGTGTTTTTGGCGCCCCTGAGTGTCTGCCGGGAGTGACCGTGCAATCTGGCGGGAGTCTTCGGCGTGCTGGGCAGCTTCATAAACAGTTGTACAACTTTGTCGATGGATGTCGGCCGTAGAGCCAAAAAAATGGGGAGAAACCGGTGATGGAGTTGGTAGCAGTGTTGTGGGCGTACGTAACATAGGGTAGAATGAGGTCCCAGTTCGTGTGGTTGGCCGCAACGTACATCGCCAGCATGCCGCCCAGACTGCGATTAAATCGTTCAGTTAGACCATTTGTTTCCGGTAGGCTGTACAAGTCTGGTGAATGATATTGTACTCGGCGAGTAGAGCTTCAACAACGTCAGCCAAGACGCGTCCTCCATTACTGAGGAGTTCACAAGGAGCACCGTGGCGAAGTATAAAGCGCTGCATAATGAAGGACGCGGTTCCTGCATACCGGTTCAGGTGACCAATGGCAACAATGACCCAGTGGTTGCCAGCAGCGGTGTAAGGCAGAGGTCGTATAAATCGATGCCAACATGGCCGAAGGGGCGAGGAAAACAATGTAGTGGTTGCAACTGTCCAGCAGAGTGATAAGGCAGTTGCTTACGGCGTTGGCAGGACGTGCAGGAGCGAACGTACTCTACGATGAAGTTATACTAGCTTTCCAGTAGTACCATAGACGGATGCGAGTGTACGTCTTGAAGACTCCCGCGCGGCCGCATTGCGGGTCAGCTTGGAAACTGGTCCAGATTTGGGGCCGGAGATGTCGTGGATTACGAGAAGCCATTTCTGTCTATCTGACTTACAGTAGCGCTTATAGAATAGATCATCGGGAATGGAAAAATGTGAAGCTTGGCGACGAAGGGCGCTGGATAGTGGAGGTTTAGATGGGTCGGAGAGAAAGTCATGAACAGTAGCAATCCACTCATATTTACGCTGCTCAGAAAGCATGTCACGGGTGGTGAGCGAAGGCGCAGTGGATTCTATGGCGCAGAGGCTGGCAAACTCGGCCGGTAGCGGGGAGCGGGACAGGGCATCTGCGTCCTGATGGTTGCGGCCCGACTGTTATACGACACGTATGTTATATTCTTGGAGCTCCCGGGGCCAGGCGACCAGAGGGATCTTCTAACGAAGAAAGCCAACACAGGGCATGATGCTCGGTGACCACGTCAAACGGACAGCCATAGAGATAAGGTCGAATTTTGCCAACGGCCCAGACACTGGCCAACCACACTTTTCCCTTACCGAGTAGTTGGATTCGGCTTTCCTGAGAGTGAGGCTGGCGTAAGCAACCACATCCTCCTCGAATTCAAACTCGCGTTGGGCGAGCACAGCCCCGAGGCCAATGCCACTGGCGTCCGTCTGTACTTTGGCTGGGGCTTGAGGGTCGTATTGACGCAAGATGGGTGGTGCCGTGAGGAGTCTGCGCAAGGTGTTGTAGGCGTCGTCGCAGGCACGCGATCATATTGGCGCAGATAATTGAGGCCATAGACAATTCGCTTGTGGCGCAGTTCTCGCCTCAGGAACTGCGGCGTCTAGTTTTCATCTTGCGAAAGATTCGGGCACCGGCGCGGGGGAGAAGGGGAGCGGCAACGAGGAAAAGGTGAGCACCGGGTGGAGAAGGGAGTGCGGTCAGGTGAAAGCGGGCGACTCTTTGGCGGCTCGGCTGGCGATGAGTATTCACTGCGAGGAGGCCAGTAAAAGGCATCTGGGGAGATTGGCGCACGACGACGGCAAAGCCGGGCCACGTGACCAGGCAGTCCGCAAGAGTAGCAAATAGGCCGACTATCACTTGTATGTCAGTGAAGGCCAAATTGTCGAAGCGGTCGCAAAAAAGGCTTCGGAGCGTGAGGAACTTGAGGCACAGACGCTTGAGGTGGAGCGTAGGTTGGACGGTAGTTAGGCGGCCGTGGCCGAGAGATGGCGGCAGCGTAGGTCAGGGGTGCAGCGACAGGTGCGGACGGCTGTGCTGGTGCGGGTGGAGGGACCGCTGAAAGGGCCTCAGCCACTTGTTCGCTGATGGCAGTGCGAAGGTAGGAGAACTTCCAGCAGATATCTATGAATGTCAAGTAGAGAATGCAATTATGCTAATGCGAACATTAACCCGTTATCGTTATCCGAAAAACTGCCATCCGTGAACACTGGATCTGGACACCGGAACCGAAGGGAAAACTAAACTGCTAGTGGGCTGAATTCTCTTTTTTTTTTAAACTACGCAAATAGACTGTCATTTTTTTTTCTCAATTGAATGGGCAGATTTTACTGCTTGTAAGCCAAACATCCCCATCTATTCGAACATAGAAAATAAGCTCGTTGTTATTCTCGCAGCGCTGTCAAGCCTGACAGGAGAGCATCTACGCCACCAGCCGAGCACGGGACCCCAACCCCTGGTTGCGGCACCAGGGCAACACCCAGCCGGATACATCACAGGTTGGTAAATCATGACGTCATTGAATCCGCAAGGTTTTTGAGCTCCCCTGTATCACGGCCGGTGTCGGGTATATTGGTTTTCAATTTTTCTCACTATCTTTTGCGCGAAGAAAGTGCAGCCATTGAAATATGAAGCAGCATTTAACGCGGAAGACAAAACACTGTTTGGTATCGGAGAAATGAGTGAGAAATATTTATCTAGCTTATGTGAATGAATCGATGCTTCCTATTTGCTGTACTCCTTCCATTGTTGAGCATGGTAATCAGGTACTGAAGGGATGAGTAGAAGATCCAGCACACATCCCATTAGCTACAGCTGAGTAGCATCAGTCAATTTAGCCAGCTCTTTTCCTGTGCTCTCGTTTGGTTACATAATTTTCGCGGTGACAAAATTTTAATTCTTACCATGACCAAACAGCCCGTGAACAACTGCGTACACAGGACGCAGGTTCAAGGCAGAAAGAAACATGAAGAATCTGGAACAAATATCGGCTGACTGGCGAGCGGCCCGATTCAAAACGCACGACAGAATTTTCTGTCGCGCCACACAATTCTGTGTTGTGAGAAAAGCTTTTTTTCGTGCATTGTGTTGTGCGACACAGGTTCGTACCCTGGGTTACTTTGAACGACAATGGTAATTGCTGTAAGTTCAGTCGGACGAAAGACATCTTTCGCGTACTTATGTTCATGGCGGTACCAGGAATTATTTCCCGCAGAGAATAACGATACATATTAAAAAAGGAGTCCTGTTCTTTTTCTTCTATTGACTACACTAGAATTCTTGACAAACTTTTGCAGACATTCATTACTGAGTCATCGCGCATTGTTTTTCATTCTCCGAATCATTTCGAATCAATAAATCAATATATCAATCAATCAATAATCTTGCTAATCATTTTGTTCGGTTTCTTAAAAATTTAATTATTCCATTTCTTTAATAGACTGCCATCGGAAGGTAATGAGTGTCCTCCTTACTCTCCCCTTCTCCCAGAGTCTCGAGCGCAAGGCTCCAGAGTCGGAAGAATCCATCGTTACTTACGCCCAGTGTGGCCATCTGTCCAAGGGTTGGACCATCAAAGGCACCTGTCTCTCTTTGGCCATTGGCGTAGACTTCCAAGGTCAAGCAATTGCGGTACGTTTGTCTTTTCCGTGCTTGCGCGATCGCGGCCGATGTTGTCATAGTAGAAACGAATTGCCCCTACAAGACGAGGATGTCTCTGCTAAAGCCATGCAGGCTTGTTTACGAGTTCACGGCCCGGCACTGCAGTTTAGCTACATACGCTGTGTAGCTCAGTTTGCTTTGATGGTGTTCAGTTCTTCAGCGGTGGCTACACTATTCTGATGGAGGAGAAATGCTGGACAGGTTGTATATTTTAATTTCGACTCCCATTGTAGAATCACAGATGGGCGGATATATTCCAAAGGCTTCCATTACGAAGAACCTCGTGGCCCACAGAGGGGCGTGAATATAGAAGTTCAGTGACGTCAGTTTTGCATCTGTTCAGATGAATTAGGTTAATTATTCATTGCTTGCGTCTCGCGTAACATGAGCGACTTAGTGTGTTAGCTTGGCAATGTTTCGGTAAAATCAGTGTTGTGTGAAATTTGATTACCAATTTAATCTGTTGCGGGGAAGCCGTCCGAGAGGTTAGTGAAATGCCTTACCACATGTAGTGTGGCATGGAATAAAAATATTTGTACAAGGGACGGATCACCGGAGTGGAGTAATCGCTACTTAATACGCTGCAGTAACGAGAGCAATAACGATACTGATAACGGTAACGAGAGCATCTGGTTTTTGCGCTCAGTTTCTGGGAGGTTCAGAACAAAGTCAAGGCATGCGAAGGATTTTAACTTTTCTTTTTGCGCCTCTCGAGCTGGCGATCACTATTGCTTAATTGTTTACTTGCCACATTACAAGGTTGTTTTACGTGCAGGAATGAAATGAGTCTCCATCGAACGTAAAATGACCTACCACGTGTAAAACAGAGCTATTGGAAATTTCCACCGAGCAAGGCACACTACGTAGCACCGTTTCACATCCAACATTTTGAGACCAAAATTTTAAATATTGAAGGTAGTGATCAATTCCTTTGTTTCTGTTTTTCCATCGCTCGCGTCTGGGAGCTTACAGCGAAAACCTTCCTAGGAAAAAAATACAAGTCTGATATGCAGATACCATTTCTCTCTTTCCCGCTCAAAAACTCTCTTGTCCGGAATTGTTGCGTATATGTAACTATCGTATTTCAGTGCATTGTGTACCACGCTTTCACACGTGAAATTCTATTATTAGATCTTGACTAACCGAGGATCATGCTCTTTTTTCCCTAGTCTCGGTGTTCAACTTAGAAGCCAGACCTGGAACCCTCCCCGACTTGTTTATCCAGGAACAGCCCACCCCTTGATGTCCGGACTTGCTGTTGGCTCGGAAAAAAGTCCAAGCGATGTTGTACCGCGGCAGCTACAACACTGCCTTAGCTACAGCCCAAGGGGCTGCGGCCAAGCATACGCCAGCACAACCTGTACGGACCTTGTGTGTGACAAGAGAAACAGGGGGAAAAAATAAAATTTATAATGAAAAATAAAGCTCCGAGCCTGGTATGTCCAGTTTCAGCTGGAGACGTGCCACTTGCATTGAAGCTTTGTTTTTTACATTCATCCTTTATCGGTCTCTTCTGGACTTTAAACTTAGAGTTAAACTTGAGTTAAACGCGACAGCATTCCCGCGTGTTCGAGCACCCAGATGGAAGGCTCAGACAAGGAATCCCTGCACTACTGGAGTTCACCGGCTCCTTCACATTTTTTTGTAGGAGCAAGTGCCCACTTTTAAAGCGAAAGCGTTGCTACTCCTTTCTGTAGCTTGTTTGACGTGTTTTTCATAGGGCCTTGAACCGAGGAGGATCACGTGACGTCGCCGAGCCGCAGCTGTGGCGAAACTGACAATGAGCGGGAGCTTCGAAACCAAATGTACATGATAGACCCGTTGGGACGGTGGACACCTCAGTGGAGCTTTAACCTACATGGCGGTAGGGGGAGATAAGTGTGCTACATGCGTTGGCATTGACAACGTTGTGGCGGAAGCACGGCACTTAAGCCATAGACCGTCGGTGGTATTGGCGTTGGCTTTGACAAGGTTCTAGACTCCGATAATTTGGTGAGGAAAGCAAGAGCTCATAACATCCTCCCTGGGTTAGTAGACGCCTAGCGATGGTGTGAGAGACGTGAACTGTATGCATTAGCATTGACAACGTTCTGGCGCACACCCACCACTAGAGCCACGCGCCACCCTGCCACCCTGGCAGGCAGGTGGCAGGGTGGGTGCGCTGCCTTTACAGTGTGTGGAATGTACGCAACGTTACAGATGCCAAGCCGCATCTACTTTCCCTATACACCGCAGCTTTTGCTATCTAACCATGTTGATCAGTAGTTAAACGGCAGCTAATTTTTTTATACCATCCACATGATTGCATCACCTCGCACTGCTGCTACAAGCCCCCCTGTGCAATGGAACCTTTCGACTCCTTCAAGATCAACTTTGACGCCACACTCACTCGCAGCGCTCCTGGTGGCCTCTGCGAGAAGTGGAAAACTTGTCCAAGGTTTTTCTCGCACTAACGACACGAAGGAGCAACGGTAACGGCTTCCTCAAGAGCTCCTTAGCACACAGTACCCAATCTCTTTTGGTGCACCTGTGCCAAGGCAAATCTGCGCACCTATTTTGTCTTAGTAGTAGTACAAGACATTGGGCCAAAACTTACTGGTCAAGCCCATCGAGCACCTGGGCGACACGCACCGTAATATTCCGAATATCTCTTGGTGTCCTCTTGAGCCTCGTTGTGCGCTTCAGATAAAAGACCCGATTGAGGTAAGGCTATAAATGCATTAGAAGTTCAAACGGGGCTGCCATCCGTTCAGGTCAAATGTTTCCCTTTGCCAAGGGATGGCACCACACTGCGTCCACACATCCATGCTTGGGCCTCACCATTGCCTGGATGAGAGGTTGGCCTTGGTGCGCAGTCATTTGAGGGATGCCGCAGCATGCTTGCTGCATGCTCAATACTACAGTCCACCGCCATAATGTGCAAGCGGGACGAAAGTATTCTCGAAAACAAATTATAGTCTACATTACTCAGTGAAATGGGACTGCACCCTGTCCTCAACAGGCTTTTGTCCATGCTTTTCGGATTGAGTATGTGTTATGTCCTGCATAAGATGTGGAAAGTAAAAAGCCTACATCATCAGCAGCTCTGAAAACTTCAAACAAGACAGGCGCCTGGAATAGCCACAAAAATGTGCAACAACAAGTATTTAAACCATAATGAATCTGAATCTGCCTTTCGCCACGCACTGCCTGGCGTGGTGGTGGTTCTTGACATTTTTTGCGGTAAACTGGTGAAACTGTGCTTTATTCTTCTTTGTATTTCATGAACATAAGCTCATGGATTCTTGGGGCCGTGGGGATATTTGTCTTTAAGAAGTGGCATCTATTTAAGGATTCTAAGAGCCTGGAAAATAGAGTCAATCGCATTTCTTAAGCGCTATGACCTTCGTCAGTAAGGACGTTATCTTAAATAACCTTGAGAAGCCGCCTCAGTGGCTGAGTGGTTCAGGCGCTCGGCTGCTGACCCGAAAGACGCGGGTTCGATCCAGGCCGTGGCGGTTGAATTTCGATGGAGGCGAAATTCTAGAGGCCCGTGTACTGTGCGATGTCAGTGCACGTGAAAGAACCCCAGGTGGTCGAAATTCCCGGAGCCCTTCACTACGGAGTCTCTCATAGCCTGGGTCGCTTTCGGAGAGAGAGAGAGAGAAACAACTTTATTGATTCGAGCTCGACGTCTGCTTAGACTCCGTCGATGGGAGTGGTTCCCTCTTCACGGGACCCATATGCTTCCCTAGCCGCCTGGCCCCTGGAGATCAGGATGAGCTGGTCTTCCACGGCGGGGCTGGTTAGCAAGGTCTCCCATCGCTCGGTTGGGGAGGGTGAGAGATGGGGTGGGGTAGTGGGGCAGGTAAGAAGTGGGGGGATTTCCTTGTTGAAGTTGCATACTCCATTGACATGTTGAAGCGTGCCAAACTGCGCCTTGCAGAAATCACATTCCTTCTCGTACCTTTCCGGGTACATCTTGTTTGAAGGTAAGGGTGCGGGAAGGATCCCGCCTGTATATGCCTGTAGATCGTTCGCTGTTCTCTGGTAAGCGATTTGTGAGGATCGGGGTAACGTCGCCTCTCCGTCTTGTAATAGTTCGTAATGTCCTTATAACTAATAATGGACTGTGGCTCACCTTACCCCCATAAACCATGAATGACCTTGATGTGCCCCTTCCGTTGCAAAAAAAAGGCGCATATTGGAGCGTCATCTGACATGCTTCGGGTAGAATGAAACAGCGGGAGATGTTAACCATCTGAGCAGGGTCGCATCAAACAAGAAACGCTGAAGTAAGGACACAAAGTTCATGTTATCGCGTTCCGTCTAATCAATTACATTGATCGTCGCCTAATTCTTTTGAGCTCAAATTTCTCACAGTGGCCTCCGTGAGGACCGCAGCATTTAAACCCCCCACCCACACCTAACAGCACACTATCTAGAAAGGAAGTAGTCTTATACCATCAACTACACGTAGGCACGTTCCCCTGCACTGAAAATCACGTTCCCATTACGCCAGTGACAGCCCTCTAACTCGAATATTTTGCACAGACCCCCGATGACACTCTGGTGTGTGAATGTGCGGGCACTGCCCAACCGCCCATCCGCAACTGCCGAAGAACACGGCCCATATAAACTGGGAACGAGATAAACCCCACAGGGTGCGGTCCTCTCGCCATTACTTTTCAATCTGGCCATGATGAAACTCCCGGCTCAGCTGGCGAAGGTCGAAGGTATCCAGCACGCGCTGTACGCCGACGACATAACCATCTAGGCCAAACACGGATCGGTTGGAGACATTGAGGCCAACCTGCAGCAAGCGGCGGAGATCGCGTGGACGCTTACGCCCGCCGCTGCGGCCTTCAGTGCTCACCGTCCAAATCCGAATTTGTGCACATTCGCCCGTCGCTTCGTGCGCCACCAAAATGGAACTATCTCTGGTCAGCGCCCTCGAAGTGATTCTCAGAATGATGTACAAGCGTGCCCTCGACCTCCCGATCACCACATCCAACCAGCGTCTCATGGGCCTGGGGATGGTTAACACATTCGCGGAGCTCCGGGAGGCGCACTTGACAAATCAATACACAAGGCTTTCAAAAACGCCGCCGGGTCGCCGCCTATTAGCCCGACTACACATCCACCACCCAACACGTACGGAAGAGTGCGTACGTATTCCTGAAATCTAGAGATACGCCCTGCACGTACGCCCTCTTCCGGCCAACATGACACGTGATGACCACAGTGGCAGGCGCCTTGCGCGGGCGGAGGCACTGGCCCGTCACTATGGGAACAAACATGGCATCTTCTACGTGGACGCCTCAGGCCCTCACCAAGGGGGGTGGTACACGGTCGCAGTCGTCCATCAAAAAATCGTGGTGAATGGCCTAGCGTTCCGAGCTCAAGACATAACACATGCGGAAGAAGTTGCCATGGCGTTAGCCGCCGCAGACCAGGAGTCGCGAGTGATCGTCACCGACTCGAGAGGGGCCTGCAGAAATGTTAAACAGGGGTACATTCCTCTCTGCGCATCTCATCCTTCAAAACAGTAACTACCTCGGGGCCCCCGCGTCTCGAACGATTGTATGGGCTCCAGCTCATATGGGCCTCGAAGGCAATGAAACGGCAGACGCCGCCGCCCGCGCGCTCACTCTCCGGGCAACGCCTTCAGACCCTTTGGATACGGATCCCGAACCCAATCCGGCCCTCACTTTTCGAGAAATTACTGAATTATTCCAATTCGGCCATGCAATTTATGACAAGCCTTGTAAGGGCCTCACAAAGGTGGAGGAACGTACACTCCTCCGCCTTTACACCAAAACGCTGCTGTGCCCGGCAGTTTTAAATCACTTTGATCCTGCCTGTACAGGAGAGTGCCCACACTGTGCGGAGAAGTCTTCGGACATCTTTCACATGGTGTGGGCATGCCAGTCAACCCCGAACCTCGCCCCCAAACCCAACCCCACCCGGGAGGACTGGGAGGCAGCCCTGCTCGGCTGCTCGGACCTAGCAAGCCAGAAGGCCCTGGTCCACCGAGCCCGAGTCGCGGCGGTCGCCAATGGGCTCCTGTAATGAGGAGCCCACCTAGAGATTGCGAGAGGTTGCTCCGGCTACCTCAAGCTTCCTCCCTGAAATAAAGTTTTTCACACAAACACAACTGCTGCCCCACATGGGACCACTGACTTTCCCTTTCCTTGCCCGGCCACCAGATTCTGCTGGTTCGCCAAGAGCGATAAATTGCAGCCAGAGCTGCGCGTTTCTACTAAGAGGCCCAGCCTGTCCGCTATCGCGCGAATTGCCCGCATTGCATTGGCTATGCATGGCTTGCCAACTAGATCCCGCTATCGACCCGATACCAAACCCAGACCCGGGGTAATGGGAGGCCATGGTGCTCAGCGGAGACGCTGATCACCAGCGCGGACTGCAACGCGGGGCCCACGCTGCCGCGCAAGCCAGTGGACTGCAGGATAAGGAGGCCCACCCAGAAGCCTTTGAATCTCCTTTTTTCGGCAAATGATATTTTTCTTCCTCCACTCCCAGACCGAAGTCCTCTGATCAATAAATTCCACAATAATGACCACAATATGACCAATAAATTTATTTTCCATCCCCACCACCACCCAACCATGACAGCTTGAATTGTCGCCTCCCCCCCCCCCGAACACTCCACCTTGCGTTGCTATGTCCCCTTTCCTTTTCCCTAGTTCGGTCTGGTGCGTAAACTCGGGGACCGAAGTAGGCTTAATAAAAGATTCGGTTAGTCAGTCACAATGGCGATGAGAGTGAAGAATATGGCGTCCAAAAAGTTTATTTTACTCTGTTCCTGGTACTTCACATATGTTCAGCCCGCCGCGGTGGCTCAGTGGTTAGCGCGCTCGACTACAGGAATCCCCGGGTTCGAACCCGACCGCGGCGGCTGCGTTTTTATGGAGCCAGAACGCTAAGGCGTCCGTGTGCTGTGCTAGGACAGTGCACGTTAAAGATCCCCAGGGGGTCAAAATTATCCCGGAGCCCTCCACTACGGCAACTCTGTCTTCTCCTTCTTCACCCCAGGTATATGGCACATACCCACGCGGGGGGATGGGCCAAGGTGTAGTTGAATAAACAAAGAAGTTTCCATGGAAGATGACGACAAAATTGTAGCATCAATCGTGAATTTTGAAAAATCAATGAATAAAAACAACAGAACAATATTGACAGTTAAAAAACAGACAGCATTTTGGGGAAAAAGAAGAGCTCGTAGAACTTTAAAAGAATTAGCACATCAACCTACCAGTTGCAATTATGTAATCGTGGATAAACCCACAATTAGAACCCAATGCAAATCCCTTGGCGTTCGCACCAAACGATAATAATACTAGCAAAGATAAAGGGATCCCTAACCTGGAGAAAGGGATCTCCAGGTAAATCTTTCTCTGAAGTGCGAACTTTGGGCAGTAGAGGATAAAATGGTCTAAAGATCCAACTTTCCCAAATGCGTCACATAGGTTCGTCGGTGTCAACCCACACCTGCATAGATATAAATTCAAACTGGGAATCCTGCACCGCAACCGCGTCATTGTTACCTCACACAGCCTGGATTTACACGAGCGGACGTTCCAATTATATGCTAAGTGCTGATAGTGGTATTTAGTAAGGGATCTCGTAACCTGGCTGATATATGTAGGAACCGCTGAAACCTGGAAATCGCCAGCAGGCTGAAATTCGGGACGGGATGTGTCACTGACCCGTCAAGAACCGACCTTGATAAGTAAGCAGCCACCTCATTTGAATGAATACCTGCATGGCCAGTGACCCAGACAAAGCGGACCACCTTCAAAGTCCATGGGACAAAATTCGCAGGAGGATACGGCTCAAAAAATATTCTTGTGAAGTGTCAAGGGAGACTAACACTGACAAACAATCAGCGAGAATAATAACACCAGACACATGGCATGGAATTTTGTGAAGGGCCATTCCAAGCGCCAAAAATTCCGCAAAGAATATAGGAATATAATCTGGGATGCGAACAGAATAGCTTGATGCCAAATCCTGCGAAAAGATGCCAACTGCAGCTTTTTGGCAGTTGACGGAGGCATCGGTAGCAAGCACCGTATGATGGGGGTATTCCTCTATGTGATCCGAGAGAATACAGTTTAATATGTTTGCGGGCATGTGTTTCGCATAAGATGGGAAGATGTGGTCGAAATGGAATTCCACTGCTGCCGGCGTGTCATCAACCCACTGCAAAGAACAGATCAACACCGATCGGTGGTAAAAGGTTCTGCGTTAACGTAATGTTGCATTTGATACCGTGGCCAATGATGAGAAAAGAATAAGGCCGGCTGAGGCACAAAAATAGGAGTACTGACATCAGTCACTGGGTTCATCGACCTGAGGAAAGTTTGCACCGTGAGTATTTGAAAACGGGAAGTTAGGTCAGGGATACGGGCTTCCAGATAAAGCAGGGCGTTTGAAACTGATTTTGGGAGACCAAGGCAGAGGCGGAGAGCGCGCCTTTCCAGTAAGATTAAGGGTTGAATCTTGTAGCTTGCGCTACCAGAGAACAGAATGCAACCAAATTCAAGTATAGGTCTTACGTAGGCTTTGTATAGTAACAATAACGTGTCGCGGCGCATCCCAAACTTTTTATTGGCGATTCTTGTCAGCCGGCCTAGAGCCCGTTCTCCTTGAAACGCATTGTTCTTTATATGAAGGCGCCAATCTAATGCTGGGTGATAAGTAACACCCAAATATTTTACGGATTCCACTTGTGGAATCTGGAGAGAGCGATGGACTAATGAAATGTGCAAAGGCCTGTCTGGAGGAAATACCAAAAATCCGCATTTGTCTACATTCCGGGATAAATTAATACCCTGCAACCATACTCCAAGAGCATCCAAATATCCCTGCAGAATGTGGTAAAGAGAGTGGATATCCCTGGCCGAGGCGAAAAAAGCTATGTCATCTGCATACACAAAAACTGTTATATCAGGACGAATGGGGATGCCAATGACCAAAATATTAAAAAAGCAAAGGGGATATCACCGATCCTTCCGGCACACCTCTTGATTGATAATATGTATTTGAACATAGGGTTCCCTCGGCGAAGTTAAAGAATCTGTCCTTCAGAAATTCAGATATCCACGCATAAATGTAGGTTGGAGGATGTAACTGAGCAAGTCTGTTAAGTATAATAGTATGCTCTACACTGTCATAGGCCTTTGCTACATAAAGAGTGACCAAAGCTGAAACTTCTCTTCTGCGTAGCGAGAGCCGGATTCTGCTCTCTAGATCCACATGCGCGGACCATATGGAGCGTCCACGACGAAAGCCAATCTGGGCTGAGCTGAGACCCTTGATGTCATGAGCATGTTTTGTGAGGCGACTGTGCACTATTCTTTCTATTAATTTGACTAAATTTGAAGTCAGCGCAATTGGCGAATATTATCTAAGACGTATCCTTTTCCTACATCTTTCATTATTAAAATAATTTTCGCCGTCTTCAAAATGCTTGGAATCCATGCATTTTCCAGGGAAGAATTGGCCATACCTAAGAGGGCGCTTGTAAACTCCTGGGCTAAAATTTTAATTATACCAACAGTGACACCATCTGGCCCAAGAGCTGCTGGATGCAACATTGCCAGGGCTGAGAGGAGCTCTGATGCGTCAACCTCGGTATAATCCGAAGAGGGTGAAATTGTGCACAAAGGGACGTTTCTCTGCGTCTGGAAGCGAACGCTAATCCCTGAACAATACACTCCAAGCTCTCCGGAGTATTTTGTGGTAATAACACTGTTGAACTAGTGAGAAGAGGGACGGCAGAACTCTTGTTACGTTCCATGAATCTATACAGGGTTTTCCGGTGACGAGGATTTGAAAGATATGGGTTTAAATTTTGGTTGTACTCCTCCTTGGCTTTAGATAGTTTTTTTTAAAGATGCAGAGAAGAATTTGTAATTTAACCAATTAGCCGGACTCTGGTTGCAGGATAGCCTCTTCCAGGCCGCTTTTCTGCGACGATAGGCCTTCTCACATTCTTCTGTCCACCAAGGAGACGGCTGTTTATTAGAGGCTGCTGCGGGCACAGCGAATATTGAGTGGTCTATTGCATTTTGCAAAAATGAAACCGTTTGCTGAGCTCTGTCATCCCGGCTTGTATTAACTATAGAGGCAAGTGAAGCGGACATCAGATTTTTATAAATTTTGAGGTTGACAAATTTATAGATTACACAACTAGTTTTAAGAGTAGATAACCAGATAGTGAAAGTTATAGGAAAGTGATCACTAGACGTACCCGAATCCTGTGTCGACCAATCAGTCACATCTAGCCTACCTGCTGATAATGTTAAGTCAATGGCTGAGCGAGCAACTCCTCGCACAAAGGCTATTTCTCTAGAATTGCAGCAGCGTACAGCATTTGCAGACAGCCACGACCAGAGAAGCTGGCCGCAGGAATCAGTACGACTTCCCCAGTCACTATGGTGACAATTAATATCTCCTGCGATGACTGCACCGTTTGTGCCAGTCACCAAGCTGTCTAAACAGTCTGTCCTGTGTACACCTAAAGGAAAATAGACATTAGCAATTGTATATCAACACAATGCGGAAATGAAATTTTTATCGCTATAAGCTCACTGTCAGGGACAAGAATTTTCTAATAGATAGATGCCTGATCACATAAATGTTTAGAAAGCATGTTTAGAAATCCACCTCCCCTGCCAATATTTCGATCTGACCTGAAAACTCGAAAGTTTCTCATTGAAAATTATTTATAAGGTGATAACCACGTTTCTTGCAAAAGTACAATATCAGGTTTATGTCTGTGAATAAGTATTTTTAGATCTGGAAGAGAAGACAATACGGAGTGGGAATTCAATTGCAACACTTTGATACCTGCCATGGTTACTGACGAATTGAAGAGGCAGAAACCACCTCTTTAAGGATATCAACATGAGGAAGAAGTTTGGGAGGTCCTTTTTTAGCTTTCACCTGTGGAGAACTAGACTTAGATGGTGACGAGGAAGCACGGCGCTTCTGCGTAGGGCACATTTCAGCGTCTGTTGTGCAGATGTCAGTGCGACATGCATTGCTAGGAACAGGGATGTTAGCTGGGACCTGGGGAGCAT